>NW_027362036.1:4687500-5182500 GCF_039654945.1 Dendrobates tinctorius | reverse complement strand
AAAACTACTAAGCTCAGTGGGTATGGAGGAGACCCAACTGAGCGTATGCATATCCTCCATGATGGTATCTCAATGTATGCTCCCTGCCAAGGTTATTATCGCGGGCAGAGAGCTACCAATATCAGTGTTTGTGGATAGCGGTTCCGCCACCAATCTCATAGATGAGGAGTTTGCACGCACTGACGGGTTTAAGATCGAAAAACTCCCTCATCCTATTCAGGTGGTTACCATTAATGCCGCTCCCCTCCCTGAGGGGGAGATTACGGAGTTTGTGGCTGAGGTGAAACTCCACATTGGGGTCCTACATTCGGAGTGGGTTACATGTAGGGTCCTCCGTAATCTCCCAGCACAAATGGTCTTGGGTTTTCCATGGTTGTCCAGGCACAACCCGGTGATTGATTGGAAAACTCAGGACATAGTCCAATGGAGTGGTTTTTGCCAGGACAATTGTTTGGCCACATGTGTGTCCACCGTGACGCCCAGCCTTCCGGAGGCTTTGCAGGATTTCGCTGATGTTTTCTCTGAGAAGGGTTGCTCAGAACTGCCTCCACATAGAGCCTATGACTGTGCGATTAGGTTAAAACCCGGGGCCAAATTACCTAAGGCCAGGATGTTTAATATTTCTGGTCCAGAGAGACAAGCTCTGAAAGACTACATCGCGGAGAGTCTGAGCAAAGGACACATCCGGCCTTCGTACTCACCTGTAGCAGCAGGGTTTTTCTTCATTAAGAAGAAAGATGGGGGGTTACGGCCGTGTCTGGATTTCCGGGAGTTAAACCAGATTACGATCCGTGATCCATACCCGATGCCTTTGATCCCTGATTTGTTCAACCAGGTGGCGGGGGCAAAGTGGTTTTCCAAGCTTGACCTCAGGGGGGCGTATAACCTCATAAGGGTCCGTCAGGGGGATGAGTGGAAGACGGCCTTTAACACTCCTGAGGGTCATTTTGAGAGCCTGGTTATGCCATTTGGGTTGACAACCGCGCCTGCTGTTTTCCAACATTTTATTAATGACGTGTTTGCTCATGTCCTGGGGAAATTTGTGATTGTATACCTGGATGATATCCTCATTTATTCGAGCGACCGGGACATTCATTTAGAGCATGTCAGGCAGGTGTTACAGTTGCTCCGTGAGAATAAGCTCTATGCTAAGCTGGAAAAATGCTTATTTTTTGTTCAGGAGTTGCCTTTTTTGGGATATATTGTGTCCGCCGCAGGGTTTAAAATGGACACCGCTAAGGTGCAAGCGGTGCTACAATGGGAAAGGCCTGATAATTTGAAAGCGCTCCAGCGGTTCCTTGGGTTTGCTAATTATTATAGGAAATTTATAAAACACTTTTCTACTATAGCCAAACCGCTCACGGACATGACAAAAAAAGGTACCGATCTGACTAGCTGGTCTGAGGTGGCGATACGTGCATTTGAGCGTCTGAAGAACAGTTTTGCTTCAGCCCCCATTCTGGTGCAACTGGATGTGTCTAAACCTTTTGTGGTGGAGGTTGATGCGTCTGAGGTGGGAGTGGGGGCAGTACTGTCACAGGGCTCATCTTTGAGCGATATGCATCCATGCGCCTACTTCTCCAAGAAGCTGTCGCCGGCCGAACGGAATTATGATATTGGCAACAGGGAGTTGTTGGCCATCAAATTGGCTTTTGAGGAATGGCGACACTTCTTGGAGGGGGCGGCTCACCAGGTCACAGTCATCACCGACCATAAGAACCTGCTCTATCTGGAGTCGGCCAAGCGTCTGTCTCCTAGGCAGGCTCGCTGGGCATTGTTCTTTACACGTTTCAATTTTCTGGTGACTTACCGTCCCGGGGCTAAAAACACCAAGGCGGATGCCTTGTCCAGGTGTTTTCCGGGGGGAGAACCTCGGGAAGAGCCGGTACCCATCCTCCAGGAAGGTGTAGTGGTTTCGGCTCTCACGACTGAGGTAGAGGCGGAGATTGCCGAGGCCCAAGAGGAGGTACCGCCAGGACTTCCCGCCAACAAATCATTTGTACCCCTTCATCTTCGTCTTAAGGTGTTAAGGGAACATCACGACTCAGTACTGGCTGGTCATCCAGGGATTAAGGGCACCTTGGAGCTGGTATCGCGTCGTTTCTGGTGGCCCAAAATCCGGCAGGACGTGGTCTCGTACGTGGCAGCTTGCATCACGTGCGCCAGGGCCAAGTCGCCCCGAGCCCGTCCTGCTGGCACGCTATAGCCTCTGGGGGTACCTAATAGGCCATGGACAGAAATCTCCATGGATTTTATCACTGACTTGCCAGTCTCGGCGGGGAACACGGTCATCCTGGTGGTGGTTGACCGATTTTCAAAGATGGCGCATTTTGTCTCATTGCCCTCCTTGCCCAATGCGAAGACGTTGGCTCAGGTGTTTGTGCAGGAGGTGGTCAGACTCCACGGAGTTCCGTCTGACATAGTATCTGATAGGGGAACTCAATTTGTTGCGAGGTTTTGGAAAGCTTTTTGCTCACGTTTGGGGATCAAGTTGTCACATTCATCGGCGTTTCATCCACAGTCAAATGGTCAAACTGAGCGCATGAACCAAAATCTGGAGCAGTATTTACGATGCTTTGTGTCCGACAACCAAGAGGAGTGGTCTACTTTCCTTCCTCTGGCCAAGTTCGCGTTAAATAATCACCGTCAAGAGTCTTCGGGAGAGTCTCCGTTCTTTTGTGTTTACGGTCAACATCCTCAATTTTGTACCTTACGTCAGGGTGACTCGGGGGGCGTCCCGGAGGAGGACCAGCTAGGAGCTCAATTATCATCGGTCTGGAGGAGGGTGAAACAGCGATTGTTGAGCATGAGTGCGAGGTACAAGCGGGTGGCTGACAGTAGACGCGTGCCAGGACCTGTGTGTGGGTGAATGGGTGTGGTTAGCGACTAAAAATATAAAACTCAAAATTCCATCTTTAAAATTGGGTCCAAGGTTTATTGGGCCTTTTAAGATTGCTGCCATAATTAACCCAGTTGCTTATCGGTTGGAACTCCCTGCAGTATACAAGATACACAACGTGTTTCACAGGGCTTTATTGAAAAAGGTGGTAGGCTCTGTGGACACGACGCCGATGCCACCTCCAGTCATGGTGGATGGCGATTTAGAGTTTGATGTCTCCAAGGTAGTGGACTCTCGAGTAGTGCGCCGTACTCTTCAGTATTTGGTACACTGGCGGGGGTATGGTCCGGAGGAGAGGTCTTGGGTACCAGCCTCGGACATACATGCAGATCGGCTGGTCAGTTCTTTTCACCGTCGTCATCCGGACAAGCCGGGTCCTATGAGTCTTGAGGGCCCTGGGGTCCCTCGTAGAAGACGGGGTACTGTCATGTCGGACGCTATTCACACCACAGCGTCCGGCAGGCAGAGGTAGTTCCACCTCCGTTCACTATAGCCTCAGTGGCGCCGGCTTGAGTTTCTCAGGCTATCGGGGGTTAATCTAGCTGAAGATCAGGTTGGATGTTTGGTCACGCCCACGGTCTTTAAATAGTCGTGCTGGCCTATGGGCGTCGCCGATTACAGCTTGTGTGTCATACCAAGTGGTTCTGATCTGGAGTGGAGGTGTTGGAGAGAGAGAGGTTCATATCTGGTGTCGTATGATCCATTGTTACCTTCTCGCCTTCCCATATTTGTGTTTTGTTGTGCCCTGTTCACATTACTGTATAGTCCTGTGTGTATGCGGCGCGGTGCAGTTTAAGTTCTCCCTGTCTGTCTTTATTGTTTGGGGCTTTGGTGGTTTGTCTCCTCACTGGGTGGAGGGTTAAGCTTAGGGCTGAGCAGGAGATAAGGAAAGGGTGGAGGCTCAGGCATTTGCACCTTCAGCAAAAACCCTGGGTTGAGGGTCAGACAGGGTTTCCCCTAGTTAAAGGGACATCACAGGGGCCCCGGGTATTTCTGCCTTAGTTGACCTAAGCCCCGCGTGACAACTAGAGAAGAGAGAGAGAGGATTCAAAAAGATATAAATAAACTGGAGCAGTGGGCAGCAACTAACAGAATGGTTTTTAACAGGGAAAAATGCAAAGTACTACATCTGGGCAATAAAAATGAAAAAAGCATATACAGAATGTGAGGAATAGGGCTAAGCAATAGCACATGTGAAAAAGATTTGGGTATACTAATAGATCACAGACTGAATATGAGTCAACAGTGTAATGCAGCAGCAAAAAAGGCAGATGCAATTCTAGGATGTATTAACAGAAGCATACAGTCTAGATCACGTGAAGTCATTATTGCCCTCTACTCCTCTTTGGTCAGACCTCATCTGGAATACTGTGTCCAAGTTTGGCACCACATTTTAAAAAAGACATCAACAAACTGGAGCAAGTTCAGAAAAGAGCTACAAGAATGGTGACCGGTCTGCAAACCCTGTCTTATGCGGAAAGGTTGCATGATTTGGGAATGTTTAGCTTGCAAAAGAGAAGACTGAGAGGAGACTTAATAGCTGTCTACAAATATCTCAAGGGCTGTCACATTATAGAAGGATCATCTTTATTCTCTTTTGCACAAGGAAAGACTAGAAGCAATGGGATGAACCTGAATGGGAGGAGACACAGATAAGATATTAGAAAAAACTTTTTGACAGTTAGAGTGATCAATGAGTGGAACAGGCTGCCACGAGAAGTGGTGAGTTCTACTTCAATGGAAGTCTTCAAACAGAGGCTGGACAAACATCTGTCTGGGATAATTTAGCGAATCCTGCTTTGAGCAGGGGGTTGGACCAGATGGCCCAGGAGGTCCCTTCCAACTCTACGATTCTATGATTCTTTGAAAGGCCTGAGTAGTAAGGTGGGAAGAGATTTGATGCCAACCAGTGAGACGAGCAGGACGTGTGTGCAGGGGGCCACTGAGGCAGAGATCCTTGGGTCAGCCAGGAGGCCAGAACCAGCATGTCACAGTGTGCCCATGATCAGAGTCCAGAGGACACCAGTCAAGGTCCGTGAACCAGACCATACCAGTCGAGTTCTGAGGTCCAGATCTGCACCAGGCAAGATCACAGAATCAGTCTGCCCCAGTCAAGACCCATGACCCAGCCCTCATTCATCCAGGCCCAATAGCCGACCTTCGAAGGTAAAGCACCAAAGACAAGGTGGAGACGACGACCATGAAGTGGATGTCCTTGGTTGTAAGTGGGGAGTGAGTGAGTAGGGCTATTACTTCCAGAACTGACATATGGTACAGGTTGCAGTCTGGGGCAATGCAGCAGATGGGATCTCTCTCAACAACAACAACAACAAAAAAAAAAAGACAAATACAAAAAAAAAAACATAAACAAAAAATAAATAAGAATCAAAAATAAAAAAAAAAGAAAAGACTAATAAGATAAAAACCAAAAAAAATACAAAAAAAAAACAAAAAACGAAAAAAGCAAAATAAAGCAAAAAAAAAAAAAATACAAAAAAAAAAAAAAAAAGAAAAAAAAGAAGAACAAAAAAGAAAACAAAGAAAACAAAGTACAAAAACAAAAAAAAGACAACAAAAAATAAATAGACAAAAAAAAAAAAACACAAAACAAAAAAGAAAAAAACGAATAAAAAAAAAAAAGAAAAAAAAAATACATACAAAAAAATAAAAGTCAACATAAAAAAAAAGCAAATAGAAAAATAAAAAAAAAAGCAAAAAAATAATAAAAAAGTAAAAAAAAAGAAAAAATAACAAAAATTAAAAAAAATCTGTTCTCAAAGGAGGGATTTCTATTTCTATTTTTTAGCTTATTGCCTAGGTCAATGACCAGCTTGCCATCTCAGAGTGACAGGTTACCTAGGTAATAGGATCATACTATTTGCAGGCTCTTGCTTTAAAGCCTGCTAGGGCCACAAAGAGGCTGGCCAGATCGCTGGGTCTGACCAGCTTCCATGCTCCCGCTCTCCTCCCATGCTGCAGATGCACAACTTCCTCTTAGTATTGGAGAGAGCTCAATATGGACCAGCAATACGACCATGTTGCTGGTCCAGACTGTCAATCTTTAGGAACAAACTCCCACAATGTATGCAGGAAGCTAGAAACCAGGAAGCTGCCATTCTATGATTCAATGAAGCAGTGTGCTCCTGATCCAACCTCTAAATCTATTCATGATTTTGTAAACTTCTTCATAAATGAGTCCTTCCATACTTCACATTAATTGTGTTGACTTTTTGAAAATTTTCAAGCGCAATAAAGTGGTAAAATAATAACTTTTCTTTGAAAGCCTTGCTAGGTCTAATAGAAAACAATAAATTGTTATCTTTTAATTTGGCAGTCTGGCATTGCATGTTATAATACAATTTATTAGTGATACACACAATTCCTCTATTAAAGATTCAGCAAACAGTGATGCATTTGTTGTAGACTGATTATCCTTAACATTAAAGCGACATATGGTCCAGTGACACAATATTTCATTTAAGGGGGTGTATGGAGTTCTAAGACCTGAGAGTTGCCTTTAAAACCCCTGACAGGTGATGTCAATAACTTGATTATATTGTGTGAGGCAGTGACCGGTGTCACAGGTTGGAGGCGCTGTGTGATCTCTCCAGGATGTGCACGGAGGCATATTGAGGCCTTAGGCGTGCAATGCAGTCACAGGCGTAGCTGTGATTGCAATGGTAAGGCAGTGACCAATGTCACATGTAGGGGCGTTGTGTGATCCCCCCTGGATGCACACAGAGGCATATTGAGGCCATGAGAGTACATTGCAGTCCAGGCGTAGCTGTGATTGCAATGCAGAATAAAAATAAGTGTTAGTCTTGGGCATGCTAGTGTCCAAGGCAGATTTAGGGAAAACCTGCTCTGGGTTTTGTATTTTGAAATAGACTGCAGAATTATAGTCGTGCAGTCCATTTCATTCCAGATCCGGGTGAAGGCCACAGATCTCAGTTAAAATCCCTGCAGTAAAGGGTTTGGGTGTGTCAGGGCCAGAGTCAGTTGGTGTTTGATATTATGCAGAGCATTCGGCGTTGCAGAGCTCCACATGAGTGGTGCAACACAGGCCAGGCCTTATATAGCGGTGCAATCACCCATGGTTAACAGGTCTCGGTGGTGGACAGTCTTGTGCCCGAAGGTGAACCAGAGGTAGACTGTCCTGTTCCCAAAGGAGGAGTAGCGTGTGTAACGGCTGCAAATTGAGGGATATCATGTACTGTGGAAAAGTTGTGAGTAAAAAGACATTGACACGGCGGTATAGTCGCCCACGGCAACCAGTCGTGAAGGTAGACTGGCATGTGTAGTGACTGTGCAATACAGAGGATATGTGCCCGGCTGCTATCCGAAGGATACTGGGTACTATGTAGTGCTATGAATTGGACATTAAGGATATGCACTGGTGTGAACTGGACATTAATTTCTATGCACTTGTGTGAATTAGACATATAATGCTGTGACATAACACATTAAAGAGACTTTTGTGTTGAAACTTTGCTGGGACACTGCCTCATTACTGCACAATGCGCTACCGCTGCTCTACAATTGCTACAATGGCACAAGTCAAGATGTAGAATATATTAGGAAGCAGATGTGCTGGCTGCAGAAAAATTACATGCATGATGCTTCAGTAAATGGATTTCGTTTAATTTTTTTATATGACTGAGGGTTTGTATGTTTGCCTGGCAGTCCTATATGCATGACATTTGGTATTCATTATCAGTCTTCATGTGCATGAGTTTGGCATTTTTAATGATTGAGTCTTTTGTCTATAAATTGTTTACAAAGACATTGTTATTTCTATGTGACATACTATAAGCCGGTATACTCAGACAGCTTAGTCCGCCTTACTCCTCCTAGGTTATGAATTGATTTTCAGTGGAGTGGGTATTTATTTTTTTTTACCCCTCAGTCCCACCACTCCCACTCTTCGTCCTGTGCAGGTTTAACTTCTAGTCAAAATTACCCAATATTTGTTGTTGCTGCTATACATATATTTTTTTTAATCTATAATTTTTTATTTTTACTCTAATAAAAGTTATATTTTATCCTCTAAATTTGCTTATGATATACCAATTATCTTAGAGATTACAAGTTTTCAAAAATGAAGATGGAAGTCCTGGATGGGTGTGTGGGCTATGTCTATGGGGACGCTATGTCCTTGCAGGCCATATGGTGCCGGTGACATTGGCTGGCTAGGACCAGATGTTGAAAGGCTCAATGAGAGAGACCATCAGTCAGCAATAATAATTTGTTTACTGAACAGTAACTTGGTTGGAATTATGTACAATAGATGGCAGGTGCATAACCTCACAAATGTTTCCTTTACAATAGCATCTTCACACGCAGCATCTATACATTTTGCAGGCTTAATTTCTTCTGTCCTCAAGTTCCTCTGCCTTACCCACAACCTAGCATGGTACCACACAGGGGCGGACATACTGCCAGTTCAACCGCTGCGGTTGCACCAGGGTCCAGAGGTGGAGGGGGCCCCTGAAGGATGTCTATCTGGCCTGTTTATCTGACCCCAAGGCTCCTGGCCAGATTGCCCTCATGTGCAGCGGGCAGTGAGTGATCCCTCCGCTGCCTGCAAGAGAAAATGGCAGAGGAGCAGAGCTGCAGGGATCCGCCCTGCTTCCTGCCAGCGCTTCCTGTCTCACACAGCAGCGGCTGATGACATCATCATTCAGCGCCGTGTCTGTGCGAGACAGGAAGGAAGCTGCCGGCGATGTTGCGGCTGCAGGATACCATGCACAGAGGTGAGGTGTGTGTGTTGTGTGTGTGTTCGTATGCAGAGAGGTGAATGGTGTTGTGTGTAGGTGGAGGAGAGAGCATGTGTGTGTGTGGAGGCAGAGAGGTGAATGGTGTTGTGTGTGTGTGTGTAGGTGGAGGAGAGGGCAATGATGGGGGTGATGAGGCAGAAGGCAAGGATTGGGTTGATGGAGAGGGCAATAATGGGGTGATGGGGCAGAAGGCAATGATTGGGTTGACGGAGAGGGCAATGATGGGGGTGATGGGGCAGAAGGCAATGATTGAGTTTACGGGGAGGGAAATGATAGGGGTGGTGGAGGAGAAAGCAATGATGGGGTGGTGGAAAGGGCAATAATGGGGGTGGTGGGGGAGGAAGAAATGATGGAGGCGGTGGAATGGGTAATGACGGGGTGGTGGGGGAGAAGACAATGATGGTGGCAGTGGAAAGGACAATGATGGGTGGTGGGGAGGAGGAAATGATGGAGGTGATGGAATGGGCAATAATGGGGTGGTGGGGAGAAAGCAATGATGAGGTGGTGAAAAGGGTAATCATGAGGGTGGTGGAGAGGGCAATAATGGGATGCGGGTGGAGGATGACAATGAGGGGTGTGGGGGATTGGAAAGGATTTATAATGGATTTAGGAACAGGGGAAGTGAAGGAAGACGTTATTATCGCTTATTATGTCTAACACAGTCCCTTAGTATAAAGTGTACACACTTATTATGTATAGCACAGTCTCTTAGTATATAGTATTCTTGCTTATTATGTATAGTGCCATCCCTCAGTACATAGTGTTGTCACTTTTTATGTATAGCACAATTTCTGTTAGGCGTCGGGTTCCTGTCGCTGCAGAGCAGGAGTACCGAGCCTTGCATCCGGCAGTCTCCCATTCCTCTCCGGCTGCAGAGGAGGCTGCTCAGCAGACTCGTCAATCCCGGCGCTCTGCTCAGACCAGCTCTGTGGATTTGGTTGCTGCTGCCACCTCTGGTCCAGCTATAGCAACGCATGCTGGTCAGCAGCAAGTTACTTCAGGGACTAAGTCCTCCTTTCGGTCCACTGAGCATGCCTGTGGGACGATCTCTCTTTAGAGATTGGAGGTCACATGCTCAGATCCTTCTCCAGCTCGGATTGGACCATCTGAAAGGTCAGGAAGGTCCCGGAAGCAAGCTGCTATAAAAGGTTCGCATGGCCGCTTCTGGCAAGGATGTACTGGTGGCCGCATATGGCCCGTGACGTCAGGGACTATATTCAGGCGTGCGTCTTTCACCCAGAATAGGTCCTCTCGGCAGCTGCCCGCTGAGCTACTTTACCCCCTGCTGGTAGTGGACAGGCCCTTGGAGATGGTCGGTATGGACTTTGTGGTGGGGCTACCCAAGTCCAGTGGCAGCATGGTCATTTGGGTTGTCACCGACCATTTCTCCAAGATGGTGCATGTGGTACCTCTCTCCCGGTTACCTTCTGCACGGGGCCTGGCAGCGTTGTTCATTAAGCATGTTTTCCACCTGCACGGCATGCCAGACAATATTGTCAGCGACCAGGGTCCCCAGTTTGTGTCTTGGTTCTGGAGAGAGCTCTGTAGCCTGCTCAGCATTGAGCTAAATCTCTCCTCGGCCTATCATCCCTAGACGAACGGGTTGGTAGAGAGAGCCAAAACCAGACCCTGGTCACATGTCTACGACATTTTGTCTCGACCAGGCAGGATGACTGGGCATCCTTGCTGCCGTGGGTGGAGTTCACTTTGAACAACGCTGTGGCCGACTCCACCGGCCAGACCCCATTCCTCCTAAATTACGGTTAGCATCCGCGCATCCCTGTGCCCATGACCGTGTCATCCACCGATTTCAGGGTGGCAGACTGGGCGGTGGAGGCACGTGACATTTGGGATCGCACTCAGGATGGGGCCTCCAAGGAGAGAATGAGGGCCTCTGCCGACACGCATCGGAGCCCTGCTCTGACCTTTGCTCCTGGCGACTTGGTGTGGCTCTCCGCCCGTAACATCAGGCTGCGGGTCGAGTCCACAAAATTCACACCTCGCTACATTGGCCCCTTCAAGGTTCTTTAGCAGATCAACCCTGTGGTCTACCGTCTGGCCCTTCCACCACATTTGGCTATCTCTGACACCTTCCACGTGTCCCTCCTTAAGCCTGTCCTCATGTCCTGGTTCTGCGAGTCATCTGCCGGGACATCTGACCTGTCCTCGGACGAGTTTGAGGTTAATGCCATCGTGGGATGCAGGGTGGTGCGTGGTAAAAAATTTTTATTTGGTGGACTGTAAGGGTCATGGTCCAGAAGCTCAGACCTGGGAGCCAGTGGAGAACATCTGCGCTCCAATTCTCATTGCGGCATTTGAGCATAGCGAGGCTCAAAGAGGAGGGGGGGTAATGTTAGGGGTCAGGTTCCTCTCACTGCACAGCAGGAAACCCAAGCCTCACATTCGGCAGTCTCCCATTCCTCTCCGGCCACAGCGGAGGCTGCTCAGCAGACTCGTCGATCCCGGTGCTCTGCTCAGACCAGCTCTGTGGGTTTGGTTGCTGCTGCCACCTCTGGTCCAGCTATAGCAATGCATTCTGGTCATCAGCGAGCTACTCCAGGGACTAAGTCCTCCTTTCGGTCCACTGAGCATGCCCCTGGGACGATCTCTCATTGGAGATCGGAGGTCACATGCTCAGGTCCTTTTCCAGCTCGGATTGGACCATCTGGAAGGTCAGGAAGGTCCCGGAAGCACGCTGCTATAAAAGCTTTGCATGGCCGCTCGGCCATGTGCTAGTATAGACTGCATTACCAGACTATGAGGAGTGAGTGTTGTATGCATGTATGAATCTCTCTGGTGAATGACTCATTGAGAAAGCGCTACCCTTGGTACGCATGTGTTGTGCAGCCTAGCCTGTTAAGCGCCCAGGCTTAGGTGTAGGTAGAGGCAGAGTCTGAGACTGGCATCAGTGTCCATCGCTGGCTCTGCACGACACAGTGCACGTGCTCGACACTCCACCATAGTCAGCGTCTATAGTGGCGTCCGCAGGTGCGATGCCACGCGCCCAGAAGGTCTAGAGGGACTCTGACCCCGTGTCCTTGGGGCAGAGTTCTGTGACCGCATTCTGTGCGCTCCCTTGCGAGCTCCGTGAGCTTTAATCAGGCTCCGGCATTTATGTTCTGCAGTAGTGCGGCTCTGTGAAGCAACAGAGTCCGCCCCTGTACACACCGGGTGACGCTAACCCACGTGTGTTCTACTATTATACCACAATATAGCTTCCTCCATTACTGAGCAGCAGTTTACCACCCCTGCACGGTGGACCCCGGGCTGCGAACGCACCTTATTACCATCTTTTTATATTTGGTGCATTCTGCCAGCCCTAACAGTACCTTAGTATATCGTGTACTCACTTATGTATAGCACAGTCCCTTATTATATAGTGTACTCACTTATTATGTATAACACCATCCTTAGTTACATAGTTTCCTCTTTTGCTATGTATAACACCGTCCCCTTGTTATGTACAATCCTCTCTAGTTATATATGATGCCTTATTATATAGCTTCATCTGCCGTAATGTATAGTGCTGTCTCTTACATAGTGTATTCTTGTTATTTTTGTTATTCACAGTGCCCTCTTTTATTACATAGTCCCCTCTCTTGCTAGATATAAAATGACTGCTGATAGAGGAGTCGGTGACCAGACGACCAGACCATCAGCTCATCCTTTAGAAAAGAAGCTCTCCGATGCTCCATCATCCATCATTGCATTATACAGCTAACAAGACAGGACGGTTTGTAATTAAAAACAGAGCTCTATATAATCCAATATGTAAGTGATGGTGCTGTACATAACAAGAGAGGGCACTGTATATTACGGGATGGCAATATACATAATAAAGGAGACTGTAATATATACATGTGTGTGTGTGGCTATATATATATATATATATATATATATATATATATACAGTATATATTAGACCAAAGAAGAGAACTGGATGGCCCTGCTAACAAGCTCACACCTCTGGATAAAATACTTCACAGAAGCCACAGCCGGCTATAACTTCCAAAATTATCCACAGGTGCTCATTCACATGAAAATCACAAAGTTCATCATATTGCCAAGAAAAAAAAATTGAATGGCACTCACCGGGTAAAAACTCTCAAGACTTTATTAGGGAATCCTTGACAGGAGAACGTTCTCCTGTCAAGGATTCCCTAATAAAGTCTTGAAAGTTTTTATCCGGTGAGTGCAATTCAATTTCTTTTTCTTGGCTATATATATATATATATATATATATATATATATATATGTAGCTTTGTGGCCTTAAAAGGAAGAGGGCCCAGACATTTCCTGCACAGGGGCCCCAAGGTGTCAGTGTCCGGCCCTGGTACTACAGTTCAATAACTGATTATATTGTCCTCAGCACATGTACTTTTTCCCCCTAGGGGAGCTAGTTTACCACAGTGGCCGCTACTGCTTATCTGCTGATGCTTTAGAATTCCCACCTGGGGCACTTTATTTCACATTCCCTGCTCCATCTTGGCCCATTTTCATTCTGACTTGACTTGCATACATAGGGCCATATTGTTAGGCTTGGCATCCTGAATCAGGTCCCATATCCAGTGCTTCACTTGTCTCTCTGTCATTTTTCCTCATTTCCACTCCGTATCTGGATATCCACTGCCTCAGTCTCCTCTCTCGTCAGGGACACCCATGTCTTGCAGCTCTGCTGACTAGTCAGATCACTGTCAGGCAGAATACAACATTGTCACTAATGCATATCACAATACACATTACAACAATACATGTGTCTTCAAGCGGGAACGTGGGCAGCATGTCCATCTCCTTACATTTCTCCCTTCTTTAACGAAGGCCGTCCTCAGTCATCCAGAACCAGAAAGGTACCAAACATTTTGACTCACATAACTGATGTCAACCAATGTACAATTCAACCATCCAAGTCCTTTTAACCCGGCACTAGTGATGAGCAAGTATACTCGTTACTCGATATTTCCTGAGCATGCTCGGGTGATCTCCGAGTATTTGGATGTGCTCGGAGATTTTGTTTCTGTCGCCATAGCTGCATGATTTGCCAGCCTGAATACATTGGGAGATTGCCTGTTTCTTAGGAAATCCTGACATGTATTCAGGCTGTCTAGCAGCCACAAACCATGCAGCTACAGCAACAGAAACTAAATCTCCGAGCACATTTAAATACTCGGAGATCAGTCATTAGGACAGGGACTCAGTACAATGTCTAACACCTGTCCACAAGGCAGGAACACAGTGCATTTGGGGTAATATCCATCTTGGATTGAGTCAGTCCTTAACTGAGAGTGTAGGACCCTCCAGCTGCTTCAATGCTACTCAATCCAGCAGGGGAAAGCATAACGAGTGCAACAAAACTTGGGAAGGGATTACACAACAACTTCAGCCAATCGTGGACTTCTATGTGAAGTAGTCCCAGATTCGTGAATCATAGATCCGCTGGACCTTGGCTCTCCGTAACTTTGAACTTCTCCGATTATTGGGTGCAACAAGCACAAGAGCTCTTCCAGCTTCTGCATCCTTTAATTATTGTTCACTTATCCTGAGGGGTACCTTCTTCCTCTGGGGAACGTGAGGACGATCTCTCCCTTCTTTCTGTACCCTTTTTTCCTTGTGCCTGCTCAAGATGTGGCTTTGCCTCTAACGCCATCAGAGTCCCAAACACATGGACATGTGCCAATGCTCCAGCCATGACCTGCACTATGACTGACCCATGTGACGACGAGGGCAAGCTCCAGTGTTAGAGTGGCAGGATAGATGTTGCACTCTCAAGTTGGCTGGCCTCCATGGTCCTCTCCCAGGCTTTCTCTTTCTCTCAAAAATGAGCAACAGCGATCGTACTGTTGCGCACCACTCTCACTGCATACCACCAACAGGGACATCCACCTTGAGGAACGTCATCCGTGTACCTGGCGTGAAAGTGTACATCCTCTGGGTTCAGGTGTTCAGTCTCCACCATTTTCTTCTCATTAAACCATGGTAACCAGTGCCAAACTTCTGGATGAACCCGAGTCCCCGCTGCAAACCGTAACTAAAGACTTCTCCCAGGAAATCAGCTCCATCAACAGGCCCATCAACATTTCTCTGACCAGGGTACCAGCCCTCCTTTTTTCCATGGTCGATTGGACCAGACCTTGTAGGTTGCTAACGAGCTGCAGGACCCTTGCCCTACCTTCTTCGGACCTCAGAAAGCCCAGAGATGGAGAACATGTGCCTTCCACAGATTTGGGCTTGTGAATGGAGCCATTTTGCTCTGGACATATAGACCAGGCCCATGCTTCTTCTGCAGAACTGCTAGCCAGATCTGGACCTTCTACACAATCCTATGTATGCCGACTCCGCCATGTCTTCCAGTAGCTTTCATCTGTCAGCCATGAGATACTGCTCTCATTCTGCCTTCCAACCGACTAATGGTGCCGGCACACTACTGAATATGTGGGTAGTGTGGACTTTGTCTACAGAGGTGCTACATCCTTGCAGGCAGCATGATGCTGGTGACTTCGGCTGGCCAGGACCAGATGTTGAGAGGTTCAATGATGGAGGCAGCTAGTCAGCAATAAACAGTTTTTTACTGAACAGTCACTTGGTGGGAATTATGTACAATAGATAGTGGGTGCATAACTTCATGAACATTTCCATTACAACATGGAACAGTCCTGTACGTGAGAGTCCTGTTCTCAACATGCGGTTCTTTTTCTCCCTTGGGGAGCTAGTTTGCTACAATGGTAATTATTTCGCTTATCTGCTGCTGACGCCTTGGAACTCCCGCCAGGGGCATTCTCTGTGTCTCACATTCCCTGTTCCGTCTTGGTCCGTTACCTCTCCAGCTTGCATACTCAGGGCTGAACAGTTAGGCTAGGTGTCCTGCCTCAGGATCCGTCTCCAGTGCTTCACTTTCTGTCGCTTTTCCTCCTATTTCAGATCTTGTTATCCTCTGCTTTGGTCTCCACTCACGTCAGGGACACCCATGTCACATGGCTCTGCTGTCTAGTCAGACCATATATTTACTACTGTTGCACATTGAACCCTATCTGAAGTCCTGATAGGAAACTGTCTCTGACACTTCACTTTTCCCCCTCCCACTCTTGGCTAATCCCAAACATTAACCCCAACTCATCCTAATGAGCAGATTAAAACATTGTCACTTATAATGCATGTCACAATATGCATTACAACAATATGTGTCTTCAAGGGGAAATGTGGGCAGTATGTCCATCTCCTGACATAACAATATTTAGTTAGGTGGTACAAAACAAGTATAATATTTTCAAATGGAAGAGCGCCTACAGCATCACACTGCCTCCATCAGCTTGTCTTCTTTCCATGACTCATCCTGAATAGTGATGCTATATTTTCCCCAGGTAGATGATGCACACCTACCATGTCATCCACATGATATAAAAGAAAATGTGATTCATCAGTTCAGGTGTCATGATCCATTTTTGGATCTGTCAGATTCTGGATTCTATTTTATAAACTTTTTCTCTTTCAGGTCATCGGGGGTTAATGTCAGTTTTGCCCCCGGTGGCCGCTGGTGTTACTACATCTGTAGTTGGTCGGCTGCTGGATGTGTATATGGCATGTATATTTCCTCCATTTTGCCCTTTCAGTGTACTATATCAGCAGAAGTGGTGGTTGGCGTGGTACCTGAGGGCATACCGGTGTTTGTGGACAGTGGAGCGGGAGTCAATCTGGTGGACGCTCACTTTGTCCAGACCCATGGCCTGAGGTGTAGGACGCTGGCCAATCCCCTAACTGACGAGGCCATTGACTCTGTCCCACTGAGCCAGGGGTGGTTGACCCAAGTCGTGGAAAATATACATCTACATATAGGGACTCATCATGTAGAGTCCCTGTCTTGCTATGTCTTGGGGGCAATGCCATCACCTATCATTTTAGGCCTCCCTTGGTTGGAAAAACACAACCCGGTAATAGATTGGCGGTCTAGGGAAGTAGTCAGCCTGGGGGCTACTGTCTCTGCCGTCATACTACAACCATCCCCTTCTTCTCCAGTGGGGGCAGCAGAGGTGCTGCCATGGTGAAGGGCCAAGTCTCTACCCTCACCACATGCTAACCCTGGGTGTCGGAGTCCTCTTAGGAGGAGGGGTCAGGAGGGTGGTGACTCCTTCTGAGCATTGCGGGGGTGTGAGTGTGACGACACAGGGGGGCGCCTCTGTTGTCGGTGCTGTGAAGAGTTCACCATCTTGTGGCAAACGTGTGCGTGGTAATAAACGTTCAGGTCCGGACCTGTGTGTGAATGAGTACGTGTGGCTGTCCACCATAAGCATCCGGTAGAGATGTGCTACTGGGGTCTGGAGTTCTGGGGTGATCGGGCCATATCGGGTGTCGGCCATCCTCGGCCCGGGGACTTACCAGCTGGAGTTACCCCCAGTAATGCCCATACACAACTTATTCCCCAGGTCGGCGCTCTGGAGATTTGTGGTGGCTCCGGATCATACGTTGCCACTTCCAACTGCCCACGTTTGCCATAAACCTGTGAGTCAGGTGGTTGCTGAGGTGAACTCTGGTGGATCTAGGTGTCCTCACCGTAGGTGGTCTTCTGGTGAGGTGCAGTGTTGAGGGTCCAGAGGCCCCTCAATGAAGGAGGGGTACTGTCACGATCCATTTTTGGATCTGTCAGATTCTGGATTCTCTTTTATAAACTTTTTCTCTTTCAGGCCATCGGGGGTTAATGACAGTTTTACCCCTGGTGTTACTACAACTGTAGTTGGTCAGCTGCTGGGTTCCCCCCCCCCCGGTGACCGCTGGTGTTACTACATGTTTAGTTAGTCAGCAGGTGGTGACTACTACCTCTTCCCTTTATAAGGTCACCTGGTGCTACAGATCAGTGTTATATGGTTCATTTGGAAACAAACCGTGGTGAAGACTGGACCTACATGGTGCAGAGGGGGTTCAGCTTATCTGGAGCAGTGGTGATGCTGCTGAAGAGAGGAGCTATCAGGAGCAACTGCCCCTATTGGTCAAACCATCAGCAGATTTGGTTTCCAGTACAATATATGATGATATCCAGTTATACACATGTACTCCTCATATCACTCTCACCTTAATGCAAAATACCAGGGATTCTTTGCTGTCTCTAACACCATGCCCTTCCTTTATCTGAAGCTGAATCTATCCAAAACTGAACTTCTTGTGTTTCTTCCCTTGACTAACCTGTCTATAATCGATATTTCAATTTCCTTGGGTGGTTCAACCATAGCTCCCAAGCAGCATGCTCACTGTCTTGGGGTCATATTTGACAGAACTTTCCTTTATTGGCTATATCCAATCACTCACTTGATCATGTCACCAGAATCTTAAACATATCTCAAGAATTCAACCTTTTCTCACCTTTGAAACTACAATAATTCTTACTATTGCTCTTATTCATTCTCATTTGGACTATTGAAGCTCTACTGATCAGTCTCCTTTTAATTACATTTTCTCAACTCCAATATGTCCTGAATGCGGCAGCCAGGGTCGCACTTCTGTCTAGCCACTACACTAATGCCTCCACCTTGTGTCAGTCATTGCACTCGTTACCCATCCGCTACAGAGTACAAACTAAATTAATTTCTTTCTTCTACAAAGATTTCCATAAGTTCTGCAACTTATCTATAACTAACATCTTCCAGATTGGAACCTCCAACTTCCATTTCCAAGACTTCTCTCGTGATGTACCAGTTTTCTGGAATGCACTACCTCGGAAGATCAGATTAATACCTACTGATTAATACATTTTTAAGTGTGCTTTAAAAACACATCTCTTTAGACAAGCGTATCACCTCACTTCACTAATCTAATTTATCCCTGTTCCCCCCTTCTAATTTTTTCTGAAAATTGGATCCCTCCTATTTATCTGTCTCCACATCCTCCATGAACCCAATAGCACTTGGTAATTGAACTTTGACAAATATTGGCTCATGACTGGTCATGCAGCTTTATTCAAAACACCTATTTATTATAATGATGACATATGGCACTTTTTATCTATTGTGTCCCCCCAATTCCTTATAGATTGTAAGCTTGAGAACTTACTCCTTCTGTAACTGTTGAACTATGTGTTACTGTTATGCCCAAAGGTGAAGCAAATGGATTTGTTGACCCACTGTGCCACATGACCGGGCTTGCATAGGAAGGGCCATAGCTAAATGACTACCAGGTATTTAATGGAGCACCTCATGGTGGAGACAAACTGGTCTGCAGGTAGCTGCCAGGTACCACTCCTAGGCAGATCCCGGTAATGCAGGGTCGTTGACATTGTTTTGGGCAATGTTCAAACACACTAGTCTAAGATACTGGTCACACACGGACTGGGGGACAATGTTCAGGCATTGACTGGACTGGGAATAGGGCAATTTGGGTTCAGGACACTGGTCGCATCGAGACCAGGACACTGGCCGCACCAGGACCAGGGGAGCTCACAACTTCACTGGTAGAACATCATTGCTTGGCGACTCCCAAAGTGGGAGTCTTTTAAACAGGATGACTCTCAGCAATTGGCCGGGAGCCATCTAACAGGTGTACTAATTATACTAAATGCCTCTCAGCTAAAAGCTGAGGGCATTTACTATATGTGCACGCTGCCCCTCTAAGAGCAGGGAAACGCACGTACAAAGCACGCCATCGGAAATTGAGGTGAGCAAGAGGAAGGATCATGCCGGGGAACCACGCCAGTGAGTAAGGGGACACCATAGAGGGGCTCTGACAATTGTGCTTCAGATACTTTGTAATGTCTTTATTGTCTGTACAAATCTTCGCTTAATTGTGGAATATTTTAGCGCCATAGAAATAAAAATATAATCATTTAATCTGTCATGAAAATGTTAAAAGTCACAAAACTTTTTCACAACTCCAGGTTGCAAAAGAATTTTTCAATATTTTACAACACTTTACAACAGATTTCTGTTAAAATTGCTTAGGTGAATCATGGCCTTAATGTTACTCACTGTCAGTGATATTAATGTTATGACTGATTGCTGTAGATTGTTCTCAACTAATTTTATGCAGATTTTTTGTCCATGAATTGTATGAGTTATTATGTTTTCTCTATCTAGAATACATGACATATCAATCGTCTAAACGTAACATTGTCTGTAATGAACCAAACAAAGGTTACAGAATTTATTCTTTTGGGTTTCAGAAACCTTCGTGGTTTTAATATTTTATTCTTCGTTCTTTTCTTGATTATCTTTTTTTTTACAGTAATGGGAAATCTTATGATTATTGTCCTTGTTTTAGTCAACAGTAAGCTTCAGCTTCCCATGTATTACTTTCTGTGTCATCTTTCCTTCACTGACCTTGTGATTAGCGCGAACATTGTTCCCAACATGCTTGGTGCCATTCTGTATGGAAGTAAAACAATGACTTACATCGACTGCATCATCCAATTTTATTTCTTCAGTGGTACAATTATTACATAGTAACATAGTAACATAGTAATTAAGGTTGAAGGGAGACTTTAAGTCCATCTAGTTCAACCCATATCCTATCCTAACTTGCCCTAACATGTTGATCCAGAGGAAGGCAAAAAAAACCCATGTGGCAACAGTAAGCTTCATATTGGGGAAAAAAATTCCTTCCCGACTCCACATACAGCAATCAGACTAGCTCCCTGGATCAACGCAATATTAAGGAGACTAGTGTATATACCCTGTAATATTATACTTTTCAAGAAAGGCATCCAGTCCCTTCTTAAATTTTAGTAGTGAATCACTCATTACAACATCATATGGCAGAGAGTTCCATAGTCTCACTGCTCTTACAGTAAAGAATCCGCGTCTGTGAGTATGCTTAAACCTTCTTTCCTCCAGACGTAGAGGATGCCCCCTTGTCCCCGTCACAGGTCTAAGAGTAAAAAGATCATTAGAAAGGTCTTTGTATTGTCCCCACATATATTTATACATTGTAATAAGATCACCCCTAAGCCTTCGATTCTCCAAACTAAATAACCCCAAGTGTAATAACCTGTCTTGGTATTGCAGACCCCCTAGTTCCCTAATAACCTTGGTCGCTCTTCTCTGCACCCGCTCCAGTTCAGCTATGTCTTTCTTATACACCGGAGACCAGAACTGTACACAGTATTCTAAGTGTGGTCGCACTAGTGACTTATATAGAGGTAAAATTATGTTCTCCTCATGAGCATCTATGCCTCTTTTAATGCATCCCATTATTTTATTTGCCTTTGCAGCAGCTGCTTGACTCTGGCCACTAAATGTGAGTTTGTCGTCCACCCATACACCCAGGTCTTTTTCAGTGACTGTTTTGCCCAGTGTTTTACAATTAAGCACATAATTATACAACTTGTTCGTTCTACCCAAGTGCATGACCTTACATTTATCCCCATTAAAGCTCATTTGCCATTTATCAGCCCAAGCTTCTAGTTTACATAAATCCTCCTGTAATATAAAATCGTCCTCCTCTGTATTAATTACCCTGCAGAGTTTAGTGTCATCTGCAAATATTGAAATTCTACTCTCTATGCCCCCTACAAGGTCATTAATAAATATGTTAAAAAGAAGCGGGCCCAAAACTGACCCCTGTGGTACCCCACTGCTAACCGTGACCCAGTCCGAGTGTGCTCCATTAATAACCACCCTTTGTTTCCTATCCCTGAGCCAGCTCTTAACCCACCTACACATATTTTCCCCTATCCCCATTGTTCTCATTTTATGTATCAACCTTTTACGGAGTGTTTTCTTCTTTCAGTGATGTCCTACGATCGCTACCTGGCTATTTGTAACCCCTTAAGATACTCTAGTATCATGAACCTTAAATTTCAAAACTGTCTTTCACTGTGGCCATGGCTGCTTGGTCTTACCTTTAATCTTACGGGAATCATACCTGTTTCAAAGTTTAATTTTTGCCATGATAATATCATTGACCATATCTACTGTGACCTTTACCCTCTTCAGAAGCTTTCTTGTTCGGACACTTCCTTTGTAGAACTGGAAGTCTTTTTAATTTCTATGCCAATATTTATCCTTCCTTGTGGTTTTATCATTGGAACCTATGTGTATATATTCCTCACTATAGCAAAGATCCCGACCACAACTGGCAAACAAAAAACCTTTTCTACCTGCAGCTCTCACCTTATTGTTGTGGGCGCGTTTTATGGGATATTAATAGCTAAATACATGATCCCATCTGTCGGACATTCCTTGATTATTAATAAGGTTGTTTCCCTATTACATACTTTAATCACCCCACTATTTAACCCTATAATATATAGCTTCAGAAACCAGGGCATAAAGATAGCATTCAGAAAATGTTTTTCATTATAACAAAATTTTGCCCACTTTAAACGATCAATCTCCTAGGATTGGCCTAGATATTGAAAGGGGTTTCCTATTGTGTACAAGCTTTTCTTGTTAAAAACTTACTCAAAAAATATTCTGATTACCAATAATCTGTTGGAAAATCTAGTAGTGGAAGTGTCCAATATTCCTGCAGTGCCACCACAGGAAAAGTGAAGTATTCCACACTGCCTAGAAAAAATATTGGGTTGTATGTATAAAGCGTCCTCCTCCGAGGCAATGTTTGTAGCCCAGTTTTGCTCCAATAGATGATATAAATGTGGGATCTCCTTCTATTTACTGTTGTATTCAATTTGTCCTATGTATGTTCATTTTATATTGATAGCATTTTCAATATAAAGCATGACGTAGAAAAGTCAAAAAATATTTGGCTACTAAAATATTTATGATTAATGTTTAAAGAAATGAGAATTATACTTAATGGGAATCTGTCACCAATTTTTAGTGATATCATGGAAAGTATTTCACGGTATTTTTCAGGGCGGTCTATGCCCCGGAAGACTTCACATGCAGGACACAGTTCCGGGGCCTTTTCAATGCGCAAGCGCGGGGTCGGGGGGAATCAAAAGTCCTAATAGAATCCTTGTGGGAAACAATTGGGTGATATCTTTACATGATATCGCTAAAAATGGGTGACAGATTCCCTTTAATCACGCACACGAATCATAAGAAAAAGTCACCAATAATTACTAAGAAGAAATTAACAAATGCTGTGAAGTTCTGCATATGAAAGCCTCCCTTTTGCAGGCCACAAACCAAAAAGGAGATAAAACAGAGCATTATTTGTAGATAATGGAAAGAAAAAAATAGTAATAAAAACAGTAGAGGTTGGAAAAGGGGGTAGTGGAAGTCGTCTCCCAACATCTGCGACTACTGTAGTTATTGGGGTAGCGGAGGTCATCTCCCAACATCTGTGACTACACTGTAGGTATTTTTTAATTAAAGTTTTATGAATAAAAGCCAGAAAATCAAGGATAACCTGGTACCTGTTCAGTCCTACTGGCTATTCCTCAATTCTTCAGATCAGTCCTATTCACTAGAATATTTAGTTTGATTTCACTTGAATAGGAGTTGAGCTGCAATACTCAAGCGCTGCTAAGCAGTGTATGGAGCTGTGCTGTTCTGACTCTATACATTCTTATACATCCAGCCAACATTGGAGCCAATTGCACTGCACTTGGGGGTGCCATGTTTAAGACCCCCAGCAATCTGACATTGATTGACCTAGGATAGGTCATCATTATCAAAGTAGTAGACTGCCACTTTACCTGGTTTTCATTAGATATGCTTCACAACAGTGATCCCCAACCTTTCTTAGCTTAAGAGTAACATTCAGCTTTGAAAGAGCTTCAGGCCTGAAAGGCCATAATGCACTTCATGTTAGTCCTAAAGATCAGGAGGGCACAGCAGAGTGTGAAGTACCTACAAAAGTGAAAGTGTGCTGAAAAAGGAAAAATCCCAGAGTATGTAAAATAAACCATGAAATACAAAATACAGTATGAAGTTTGTACTGTTAGATAATATGCAGTCTACTTCCTAAAAAGAAACAGAAATATGTGTAGAGTACAGAACAGAAACAGCAAAGAGATAAACCCTAGCTGACATTTCACTCACTGGCTATAAACTAAAGCAGAATGGCAGAACATCCAACACAATTTGTGTTATAACAAAGCAATGAAAAATCCCAGATATTTAACACTGGATTTAGTAATGCATGAAGTATTTAAAAGGCAATTGCACAAAAGTATTTTAGGAGGCAGCAAAAATATTCAAGAACATTTCCTGCATTGTGCTGACTTTTTTATCCTGTTATGTATGTGTGCTTTGCTTTATCTGCACAACAATAATGTGTAGCACAAGCATCCTTGCACCTTGCCCCTCTCCTCTCCCCCAGCAGGGACGCCGACTCACGCACAGTCACAGATCCACGTCCCACTCTTCCTCCTTCCTCGTCTGCCGGTTCCTGGGATGCGCACACGGAGCGTGGATCCCCGGGCACTGTGCTTAGGGTGCGAGCCTGCTCCCTCCTTCTTAAATGGGACATGCATTCCGTCCTAAAGTGTACCCAGCCAATGGCTGAGAGACATTTATTATTTAAGTCACCTCCATCTGCATGGAGGTGCCTGTGCAACGTTGTTAGTTTGTTCCCTACACGCTTGCTAGTTCTCAGGCCCTGCCCACTAGTACCTGCTAGTCCTTGCTATTACCTGCCTTGTATTTCAGCCGGTACCTGCTGTGCCAGCCTGTATATCAGCAGGATTCACCTGCACTAGCAATGCCAATCTGAATATCAGCCGGACCAGCCTGCACCTGCCGTATCAGTCTGCATATCAGCTGCACTCTCCTACTGGGCCCCTCTAGCTACCTGTCCCTTGGGTTCAGCTGCTGTGCATCTGAGGTCTGTCCTAGAGTAGCACCAAGTGTCTATAGGGAACCAGGCCTAACCTCACCATCAGGGGCTCTAGTGAAAGTCAGGTGCTCACCTAGTTGCACCCATCCAGGCTCTCCTTGGACCATGGAACACCCCAGTTACAGTTTCATCAGAAATTTGGATTGCCCAGCATAATGATGCTCAAAAAAAGGAGCTGAACACAGGCTTTCCTCACACCAAGGGAAAATGTCAACATTCCTACTGTGCAATGGCATAACTTGGAGATACAATGCAGCATTTCCAACAGGGTTTCCAACTATTACAAGTCTTTAATAGTAGTTGTCTGCTCATATGATCCAAGAGGCTCAGAACTGCATCCACTATAAATATTCCCTTGCTACAATATTCAGCTCCTATTATTACACTGTGCAATCTGAAAATCTGATGAAAGTCAAATATTTGGACTGAAACATTATGTTATCTTCATAAGACAACCTCTCTCACAATGACAGTACAAATTTTATTTTTATATATCTTTTTCTATTCTAGGTCTGAGCTTTTCTCTCACAAAATAAATATGAATAACCAAATGAGTGACCGAATTCATTATTTTAGGTTTTGGAAACCTTCACGGCTTCAGTTTTGTATTTTTCTTTCTTTTCTGGATTATCTTTCTTTTTACAGTTGTGAGAAACCTTCTGATCATTGTTCAAGTTTCCACCAATGTCCAACTCCAGTCCCCCATGTATTATTTAATATCATCTTTCCTGTTCAGATCTTATGATTAGCACGAAAGTTTTGCTTGGGGCTGTTCTATTCAGAGGGAAAATATTGTCCTATCTTGACTGCTTCACCTAATTGTGCTTCTTCTGTGGTGCGACCATTAAGGAATGTTTTCTTCCATCAGTAATGTCTTATGATCGATACCTGGTCTTGCAGCCCCTTACTATACTCTAGCACAGACCTGGGCAAAGTGCGGACTGAGACAGCCATGGGGCTGGAAACCAGATGTCCGCGGGCCGCCCTGTGCCCGCCCGCTCACTGTCTCTGGTGTCTCCATAGGCACTGACTGGGCTGGTGGAGGAGGGGCCTCAGCCTCTTCTTTCACCAATCAGCGCATGAAACAATTAATGCGATGACGTCATTTCATCGTGTCAGCTGTGTACTGCGGAGAGTCAGCGCACTGGAGACACAGAGACAGGAGCAGAACGCCGGGAAATGGGACCAAGGTGAGTATGTGGTGTTCTTTTTTTTCATAAATACAGTTGTGGACAAAAGTATTGACACCCCTGCAATTCTGTCAGATAATACTCAGTTTCTTCCTGAAAATGATTGCAAACACAAATTCTTTGGTGTTATTTTCTTCATTTAACTTGTCTTAAATGAAAAAACACAAAAGAGAATGAAGCAAAAAGCAAAACATTGATCATTTCACACAAAACTCCAAAAATGGGCCAGACAAAAGTATTGGCACCCTCAGCCTAATACTTGGTTGCTCAACCTTTAGCCAAAATAACTGCGACCAACCGCTTCCGGTAACCATCAATGAGTTTCTTACAATGCTCTGCTGGAATTTTAGACCATTCTTCTTTGGCAAACTGCTCCAGGTCCCTGATATTTGAAGGGTGCCTTCTCCAAACTGCCATTTTTAGATCTCTCCACAGGTGTTCTATGGGATTCAGGTCTGGACTCATTGCTGGCCACCTTAGAAGTCTCCAGTGCTTTCTCTCAAACCATTTTCTAGTGCTTTTTGAAGTGTGTTTTGGGTCATTGTCCTGCTGGAAGACCCATGACCTCTGAGGGAGACCCAGCTTTCTCACACTGGGCCCTACCTTATGCTGCAAAATTTGTTGGTAGTCTTCAGACTTCATAATGCCATGCACACGGTCAAGCAGTCCAGTGCCAGAGGCAGCAAAGCAACCCCAAAACATCAGGGAACCTCCGCCATGTTTGACTGTAGGGACCGTGTTCTTTTCTTTGAATGCCTCTTTTTTTCTCCTGTAAACTCTATGTTGATGCCTTTGCCCAAAAAGCTCTACTTTTGTCTCATCTGACCAGAGAACATTCTTCCAAAACGTTTTAGGCTTTTTCAGGTAAGTTTTGGCAAACTCCAGCCTGGCTTTTTTATGTCTCGGGGTAAGAAGTGGGGTCTTCATGGGTCTCCTACCATACAGTACCTTTTCATTCAGATGCTGACGGATAGTACGGGTTGACACTGTTGTACCCTCGGACTGCAGGGCAGCTTGAACTTGCTTGGATGTTAGTCGAGGTTTTTTATCCAACATCCACACAATCTTGCGTTGAAATCTCTTGTCAATTTTTCTTTTCCATCTACATCTAGGGAGGTTAGCCACAGTGCCATGGGCTTTGAACTTCTTGATGACACTGCGCACGGTAGACACAGGAACATTCAGGTCTTTGGAGATGGACTTGAACCCTTGAGATTGCTCATGCTTCCTCACAATTTGGTTTCTCAAGTCCTCAGACAGTTCTTTGGTCTTCTTTCTTTTCTCCATGCTCAATGTGTTACACACAAGGACACAGGACAGAGGTTGAGTCAACTTTAATCCATGTCAACTGGAGACATCAGCTTGGACATCTGGCGTTACTTCCTGTTTTTGGCTGTCTGGAAAAACACCAAGAAACTGTCTGGTTTACTCTGGTCTGGTTTCATGAGGTTATTAGGTCATTCTGAACAGTCACATATTAGATGTTAATATATATGAGCATATCTGTATATAGGAGTATACAGGCAAGTGAGATTAATATGAAATGTATATATTTCCATCACAATCCCCCCTTAGGTATCACTTGCCTTAATCCTACTCCTGTCCCAAAGCGCTGCAACTCTTTTATGCTGCCAGTGGGCTGACGCATGCCGAGTGCATACACCTCCCTCCGTACAGACTTTCGCAAATTATTGTGGAGCTGCCCATCTCTAAAGGCATGAATACGATCTTAGTGGTTGTAGACCGTTTAACAAAGGCCGCTCATTTCGTCCCATGCACCGGTCTTCCCTCAGCTAAAGAGACTGGAGATCTGGTCCTACAGAATGTGTTTCGGCTGCATGGGGTCCCAGATGAGATCATCTCTGATTGAGGCTCCCAATTTACATCAAGATTCTGGAAAGAGTTCTGTTCTGCACTCAATATTGATGTGTGCCTTTCTTCCGCCTATCACCCCCAGACAAATGGTCGGACAGAACGGACCAATCAGACCTTGGAACAGTATCTTCGGTGCTACATCAGCCACCTTCAAGATGATTGGCTGGACTTACTTCCTTTGGCGGAGTTTTCTTATAACAACTCTCAGAACGCCTCTACTAAGGTAACACCGTTTTTTGCAAACCTGGGTTACCATCCCAGTATCTTTCCCAGGTCTCCAATAAAGTCTCCGGTTCCGGCTGTAGAGGAAAGGCTTACTACGATGAAACAGAATATGGAGGTTCTAAAAGACTTCAGCCCAAGAGCGCTACAAAAGATCGGCAGATAGATTCCGCAAACCAGCACCTGTGTTCAAGGTAGGGGATTCCGTATGGTTATCCACCGAGAATTTAAAATTGAATGTTCCTTCACAGAAGCTGGGACAGAAGTTCATCGGCCCGTTCAGGATTAATGGCATTGTGAGCTCTGTGGCCTGTCGCCTGAAGTTACCTAGGACTATGAAGGTACATCCCGTATTTCATGTTTCCCTACTAAAGGCTGTCTCACCCAATACTTTTCAGGGTCGTGTTGTGCCACCTCCACGGCCGGTGATAATTGATGGGCAAGAGGAATTTGTGGTCGATGACATTATTGACTCCAGAATTCGCAGAGGTCGGCTCTAGTATCTGATTAGATGGCAGGGGTATCCCCCTGAAGAAGACTCTTGGGAACCGGTGGAGAACATCAGCGCTCAAAGGAGAGATTCCCCGAGAAACCAGGTTCGGGATCGTCCTGAGGCCGCTTCTAAGGAGGGAGTAATGTCAGGACTCTGGACACTTTTGCTATGTTCTGGAATTTTGCCCTTCTCCAAGATGGTGGTCTGATCTTCATGTGTTTCCTGTCTGCTGCCTTTAAGACTCCACTCCAGTCATTAATCAATGCTGGAGTATTCTGCCTGTGTTCCTTTGAGTACTGGGTGGTCCTGGCTTCACAGCTGCTGTAGCTTGCTGAGGTTGTTCCATTCGTGGTTGCTTCAAGAGACTATACTGCACACCTCTGCTGCTGCCAGCTCCACAGCCGCTGGCTGTCTCCGCTGCTCTGCTGTCCTGTTACCTGCTGCCACCTGATCGGTGAGACTTACTGTTTGCTCCGTCCTAAAGAATCTACCGTGTGCTTGCTACTTGTGGTTCTGCGATTCCGGCTGACTCAGCGGCCCTGCCGTGCCCTAACCGGACCAGGGTTAGGGTACCCACTGGATAGACTTTCTGAGAACTATACCGTACTGATAACGGCATCTGTTTCCATAGTGGCCGGCTATAACGTTCTGGACTTTGTTTCTAAACTATGCTCCAAGCATTCGATACTTTGAAAAGCGTATACCCTGCAACTGGCCGCTGACCCCTAGCGGCAGTTTATTGACTTTTGTGTTTGCCTTGTTCACACTGTGCACGCATGGTTTTGCTGTGTTCTTATATAAACTCGATTCACTTAACTCTGGACTCTGCTGTGATAGTGCTTCTTGCCAAGAAACCCCGGTAGTATCCACTATAGTTGTTACACTTTTTCCATTTGGTAAAGACGAAATGGCTTCTCGTAGTCAGGGAGGCCTAGAGCTGGTGCGGAGACTATGGAGTCTTTCAGTTTCCTGAATGAGATGAAGGCTGCGTCCGACAGGAGGAACGGGGTTGCATTGATGCAATCATACAGAGGCTGCATTAGGACTGAAGCATCAGGGATCCAAGTTCTGCAATACGAAACTGGACCAAGGAAGGCCTGAAGCATCTTCGGAGTTGTTGGGGGAGCCATCTGCTCCACAGTGGTCTTTTGGTTATCTGTCAAGCGTTTCGTCTGTCGGGCAATACAGTGTCCCAGGAATCGTAACTTGCTTTTGACACCACTGGACTTTGTTTTTTTCAGAACTTGCGTTGCTGCTCCGCCAGGTAGAGTAGAAGAGACAAGGAATGGGTTATGCAGGTAGCGATGTTGATGACTTCTGCATGTTCTGCAATCCAGTTTACGAGGATGGAGGACAATTCTTTGGTGAACTGTGAAGGGCTATTCTGAGCCCTCTGGGGCATCACTGTCCATGTGTTCTCCACCCCCCAGAGCGTGAAGGCAAGCAGGAACTGGTCGTCCAGGTGAAGGGGAACATTGAAGAACGCATTGGCCAGATCAATCACTGTGAGCACTGTTGCTGTGACTGGCACATTTGACAGCAGAGTGTGCAGATCTGGCACAATTGGGGTTTCAAATACCGTAGCCTCATTCACGGCCTTCAGGTCATGCACCATTCAGAACCTGGCTGGCTCTCCTTTCACAGTCTTCTTCTTGACCGAGAAGAGCGGGGACTGCATGATGATTCCTATGGACGAGGCGGCCCAGTCTGGCCTTGCTCTTCACAATGCCGTGAGGGACTCCCATCTTCTGGCACAGAGCTGGCAGGAAAACAAGCCATTTACTGGGATCCTCTTCATCAGATAAGACGACCAGCTGGGCTTCCTTGTTCTCCACCAAGGCGGTCACTGTGTTAACACCTGTTCTGATCACAGGGGGTCTCATTGCTGGGACGTCTTCTTAACCAGCTTCTTTCTGCTCAGCACGGGCCAGCAGCTGTTCCTTTCTTCCAGCTTGGACTCAGGTCAGCATTTGTGCACCAGTTTGAAGAGCTGAGAGGCTGTTTTCCTGTCCAGGGCCTGGATGAACTGTAGGGAGCACCTTCTGAATCTTGTACAAGATAATCCTCTGGTGCTGGAGCCAGATGCAGCGCAGCCATTTCATGAAGCAGGTAAGGTCCCTTTGGGTTGAATTTCCTGGCTAATGCCAAAGTTCTTAGGCCGTTTCTCAAACAGAGGGTTCCCTCTTCATCTTCATCAGAGGAGAAGCTGTGATATTGTGTGTTTGGGTCACATACTGGCTGAAGTTGGCACGTAGAAGTTGCCTTTTTGTGTGAGGATGTCCCCCCTCCCTGAGGCTGCATTGGATTAGGATTAAAGTTCCATGATTATGTAAATGTTGGCAGCTTTGTCTGATACTGAGGTTCCTCATTTTCAGCTCCTGCATCCCCCCTCCCTTGCTGAAGATGTGGTTCTTCATCAGTGTCTGCAGCTGCACCTACAGCTGTGGGCTCTGCTGGCTGCTGTATCGGGAGGCTACCTGTGGTGTTTTGTGTAGGGAGATTTTCACTTTCTTCTCCTGATATCATAACTGACACTGGGAATTTTGAGAAGGTGCCCTGTGGATATAGGGACACCACATTGTCTGGATTGGGCATTGGCCCAGCTGGTGACAAAGAACTGACAGGAGGGGGAGAGAGAGTGAAGAAGAAGTTGTGGGGTGTGAACCAGACGGGGGAGAGGAGAGTGATAGAGGAGGAGAGAGAGAGGAGGAAGGAGGAGAGGAGAGAGAAAGAGGGGGAGGAGAGAGATGTGAGGAGGAAGGAGGGGAGAAAAGTGAGGAAGGAGGAGAGGAGAGAGAAAGAGGGGGAGGAGAGAGATGTGAGGAGGAAGGAGGGGAGAAAAGTGAGGAAGGAGGAGAGGAGAGATAAAGAGGGGGAGGAGAGAGACGTGAGGAGGAAGGAGGGGAGAAAAGTGAGGAAGGAGGAGAGGAGAGAGAAAGAGGGGAAGGGGAGACGTGAGGAGGAAGGTGGGGAGAAAAGTGAGAAAGGAGGAGAGGGGAGAGAGGAGGAGGGGCGGATTCTTTCCCCTTTTTTGCAGCCAGATAGGGCATACTTGGACTAGTGGTGCCTTCTCCCTGTAGGGGGGGCGGGGTGCCCCACTGACGGCACAGGTTTCCGTATAGAACGGATTCTGCTGAGAACACCTTTTCCTATCTTGTACACATAAAAAATCTTTTCCTGATCTGTTCACATACCGTATATACTCGTGTATAAGCCGACCCGTGTATAAGCCGACCCCCCCTAATTTTGCCACAAAAAAATGGGAAAACTTATTGACTCGCATATAAGCCTAGGGTGTAGTAGCTACTGGTAAATGTCAAAGATAAAAATAGATACCAATAAAAGTAAAATTGATTGAGACATCAGTAGGTTAAATGTTTTTGAATATCCATATTGAATCAGGAGCCCCATATAATGCTCCATACAGTTCATGATGGGCCCCATAAGATGCTCAATACAAAATACACCCCATATAATGCTGCACAAAGGTTAATAATGCCCCCACAAGATGCTCCATAGAATAATATGCCCCATATAATGATCCATAAAGCTTATGGCTCCATAAGATGCTCCATAGATTATGCTGCATAAGATGCTCCATAGATTATTCCCCCATAAAATGCTCCATAGATTATGCCCCCATAAAATGCTCCATAGATTATACCCCCATAAGATGCTCTATAGACTAGGCGCCCATATGCTGCTCCATAGAATATGCCCCCATATGCTGCCCTGTTATGAATGGGTCACCGAGGAGGATAGCAGGAACAGGCTAAGCTACCAGAAAACCAGAGAGGTTGGTAACTAAGCGGATTGCAGACCCCTGATCCTATTCACACAACTAGCAGTAGCCGTGGAGCGTACCTACGATGCCCTAGACGCCGGAGAGCTAACTCAGCTTAAAGCAAAATAGGTGAAATCTAAACTGCCCCAGCGCAGACCCCAAAGGAATAGATAGCCCCCAAACATATATTGTCGGTGAGACAAGATGAAAACACAAACGCAGGCAGAAAAATAGACTGAGCAAATGATGGGGCCCAAACTGACTAGACAGGACAGGAAAGGAAAGACACTGTCTGCAATCATGCAAAAAACCCTGAAAAATCCAACACGTCTGATGCAAAAAAAACACTGAAGTCACACACTTTGCCCCACTATATCAGCACTCTGGTATATACTGAAAGCAAAGCAAAAAGAGACCAATATAACAGGGGACAGAACAAACTAACACAAGCAGTAACATATGGGCAGTGATCCAGCACAGCCCCAGCAGGAGCAAGCTGACCCGCACAAAGCAGAGATAGACAAAACCAGATCAAATGCAAAAGGATTAGCAAATGAACCACTTAGCTGAACCATACAGGAGCAGAGCAGGAGACACCAGACCTCAGAAGGCACAGGAAGAAAATAACCAGGAGGGATTGAAGGAAGTTAGCTGTCTTAAATACTCCAGTCAGAAACCCCAGATCTCCAATCATCATCATCATTATCAGGTGGCAAGCTTCTGTCAATCTGACCAGCTCCACTACCTCCAGTAACCACCAGAGGGAGCCCAGAAAGAGAACTCACAACACCTCTGTCAATCTAACCAGCTCCATTACCTTCAGTAACCACCAGAGGGAGCCAAGAAAGAGAATTCATAACAGTACCCCCCCTTGAGGAGGGGTCACCGAACCCTCATCCACGCCTCCAGGCCGATCAGGATGGGCCTGGTGAAAAGCATGAACCAATCTCTCGGCATGAATGTCAGAAGCAGAGACCCAAGAATTATCCTCCTGGCCATAACCCTTCCACTTGGCCAAGTACTGGAGTCTCCGTCTAACCAAACGAGAATCCAATATCTTCTCTACCTCATACTCCAAATTACCTTTAAACAATACAGGGTCAGGAGGCGCCGCCATGGGAACTAATGGCTCAACAAACCTCTTCAACAAAGATTTTTTAAAAACGTTATGAAAAACGTAACTGGAAGAGCCAAATGGAAAGAAAAGGGGATAAGGATTTCCAAAATCATATAAGGTCCAATGAATCTTGGCTTGAATTTTGGAGATGCAACCTTCATAGGAATATTTTTTGAAGACAACCAAACCATATCACCCACTTTAAACCGGGGATCAATGGTCCCATGCCGGTTGGAAAACCGTTGGGCCTTTTCCTGAGAGTGGGACAACTTATCCACTACTTGGTCCCAAATCTGCTGCATTCTCTCTAGCACAGAATCCACACTTGGGCAGGCCGAAGATTCCACCTGCCCTGAGGAAAATCGAGGATGAAACCCAAAGTTACAGAAAAAAGGTGACATCAAAGTGGCAGAACTAGCCCTATTGTTTAGCGCGAATTCGGCCAAGGGCAAAAATGAGACCCAGTCATCCTGATCAGCAGATATGAAACATCTCAAATAGGATTCCAAAGTCTGTTTTTTTCTCTCAGTCTGCCCCTTGGTCTGAGGATAAAATGTAGAGGAGAAAGATAACTGAATTCCCAGTTTGGAACAAAAAGCTCTCCAAAATCTGGAAACAAACTGGACTCCTCTGTACGACACAATGTTCTAAGGAATCCCATGCAAACGAACCACCTGTTGTGAAAACAAGGGCACCAACTCAGAAGAAGATGGCAACTTTGGGAGTGGTACAAGATGGACCATCTTAGAAAATCTATCACAGATCATCAACAGTCAGTCTCTGAGAGACAGGAAGATCAGAAATAAAATCCATTGAGATATGGGTCCATGGCCTCCAGGGCACCGGCAGGGGCATCAACAAACCAATAGAAGGAAAACAGGGCTTGGATAGAGAACAAGTCCCACAGGACTGCACAAAATTCCTGACATCACGAGATAAGGCAGGCCACCAAAAAGACCGACTCACCAAATCTCTGGTACAAAAAATACCTGGATGCCCAGCCAACATGGAGCAATGAATTTCAGACATTACTCTTTTCCTCCACTGGTCAGGGACATACAATTTTCCCATAGGGCAACGCTCAGGTTTGTCCTCCTGAAATTCGTCCAGGGCACGTCTCAAGTCGGGTGAGATGGCGGAAAGAACTACACCCTCATTTAGAATGGTAGTAGGCTCGGTAACATCAAGAGAATCTGCAAAGGAACTCCTAGACAGGGCGTCCGCCTTAACATTCTTAGCGCCCGGAAGAAAAGAGACCACAAAATTAAAACGCGTGAAAAACAAGGCCCACCTAGCCTGTCTAGGATTTAAGCATTTGGCTGATTCAAGATAAATCAAATTCTTGTGGTCGATGAGGGCCACAACTTGATGTCTAGCTCCCTCCAACCAATGTCTCCACTCTTCAAATGCCCATTTCATGGCCAACAATTCCCGATTCCCCACGTCATAGTTAAGTTCAGATGGGGAAAATTTTTGAGAAAAGAAGGCACAGGGATTCATCTTAGAAGTCACCGGATCTCTTTGGGACAAAACGGCTCCTGCACCAATCTCAGAAGCATCTACCTCCACCTGAAATGGGAGTGAGACATCAGGTTGCCGAAGAACCGGAGCAGAAGTGAATCTCCGCTTAAGCTCCTGAAATGCCGAGACTGCCTCTGGAGACCAATTCACCACATCAGCGACCTTTTTGGTCAAATCAGTCAGCGGTTTAACAATACCAGAAAAATTACTTATAAATTTACTGTAGAAATCAGCAAAATCAAAAAACTTCTGGAGAGCCTTCAAAGAAGTGGGCTGAACCCAATCAGAAATGGCCTGCACCTTGGCTGGGTCCATTTCAATAGCAGACAGGGACAAAATGAATCCCAAAAATGAAATCCTCTGTACACCAAAGAGACACTTCGATCCCTTAACATACAGAGAATTTTCCCTCAAAATCCGGAACACAGTCCGGACATATTCCACATGAGAATCCCAATCACTGGAAAAGATCAAACTACCATCCAGATAAATGATCAAAAACTTATCCACAAAGTCCCATAAAATATCGTTCATAAAAGATTGGATGACAAAAGGGGCATTAGTGAGCCCAAAGGCATCACCAGGTACTCAAAATGACCCTCCGGGGTATTAAATGCCGTCTTCCATTCATCCCCGTGCTTGATGCGAATAAGATTATACGCCCCCCTATGGTCACGTTTGGTGAACCAACAGGCACTTTTAACTCTGGAAAATAAATCAGAAATCAAGGGTAATGGGTACTGATATTTAACAGTGATTTTGTTAAGGGAACGATAGTCAATACATGGCCTTAATGAGCTATCTTTCTTGGCCACAAAAAAACCCCAGCACCTAAAGGTGAAGAGGATTGTCTAATATGACCCTTCTCCAATGACTTCTTGATATAAGATCGCATAGCATCATTTTCGGGTGCCGATAAGTTGAAAAGCCGACCCTTGGGAAATTTACACCCAGGCATTAACTCAATTGCACAGTCATAACTCCTTTGAGGAGGCAAAGACGCAGACTTACTCTCACTAAATTCATCAGAAAAATCAGCCAAATAGTCAGGAATATCATGAGACTGGGGATAGGTGGAGAAAACAGGAGTGTCACTAAGAACACATTGACAACCCCAACTCACCACAGACACAGATTTCCAGTTCAAAACAGGATTATGAGTTTGCAACCAAGGAAAACCCAGAACAATAGTATCATGCAAATTGTGCAATACAAAAAATTTACAATTCTCTTGGTGTCCGGAGTGATCCGCATTATCATCTGGGTCCAAAATTGGGGTTTATTCTCTGCCAAAGGAGTAGCATCAATACCCCTCAAAGGGATAGGAGTCTGCAGGGGTATCATGGGAAAACCACAACGTTTGGCAAAGTCAAAATCCATCAGATTCAAAGCTGCTCCTGAATCAACAAAAGCCTTAGTGGCAAATGTAGACAAGGAGCAGATCAAGGTAATCGCCAAAAGGAACTTAGGCTGTACACTGCCCATTGCAAATGCGTGAGCAAAACACTTTTCTTGTTTAGGGCAGACAGAAATAGTATGAGAGGCATCCCCACAGAAAAAACACAACTTATTATGCCTTCTAAACTCCTGACGTTGCGCCCTAGACAAAACCCTATTGCATTGCATGGGTTCAGAAGTTCGTTCAAAAGGCGGCAACGCCTCTCATGTAGTTTTACGCTCACGTAAACGCCGATCAAATTGAATGGCCAATGACATAGAGGCGTCAAGACCAGAGGGGACAGGAAATCCCACCATAACATCTTTTACGGTTTCTGCCAAACACTTCAGAAAGAGAGCTGCTAGGGCATCGTCATTCCATTTAGTAAGGACCACCCACTTTCGGAATTTTTGACAATATAACTCTGCAGAATCCTGACCCTGGTTCAATGCCAATAAGGTTTTCTCAGCTTGATCAATAGCATTAGGTTCATCATACAACAACCCCAGGGCTTGAAAAAATGCGTCCACATTAACCAGAATAGAATCTCCGGGTGTCAAAGAAAAGGCCCAATCCTGGGGATCGCCGCGCAGCAGGTAGATGACAATTTTAACCTGCTGCACAGAGCTCCCCGATGAGATAGATTTCAAAGCAAAAAATAGTTTACAATTATTCCTAAAAATCTAAAATTTAGACCGATCCCCAGAAAACACATCAGGAGTAGGGATTTTTGGTTCAACAGCAGATGCTTGAGCGAGATAGGCAGAAATTCCTCGCACTTCAGCAGCGAGCTGCTCAACACGATCAGTCAATTGCTTAGTTTCCATTTAGATAAAAAATATCCTCCTACGGCCCCAGAAAAAAAAGAGGAAAAAATATACAAAAAAAAATTCTGACACTTTTTTTTAAAATTCTTTCCTTCTTTAGAGTACCCTAGAGTCTACAGTAAAGCTGGTGATTCTGTTATGAATGGGTCACCAAGGAGGATAGCAGGTCCAGGCTAAGCCACCAGAAAACCAGAGAGGCTGGTAACTAAGCCGATTGCAGACCCCTAATCCTATCCACACAACTAGCAGTAGCCGTGGAGTGTACCTACGATGCCCTAGACGCCTTGGCACAGCCGGAGAGCTAACTCAGCCTAAAGCAAGGAAGGTGAAATCTAAACTGCCCTGGAGCAGACCCCAAAGGAATAGATAGTCCCCAAACATATATTGTCAGTGAGACAAGATGAAAACACAAACGCAGGCAGAAAAATAGACTGAGCAAATGATGGGGCCCAAACTGACTAGACAGGACAGGAAAGGAAAGACACTGTCTGCAATCACGCAAAAAACCCTGAAAAATCCAACATGTCTGATGCATAAAAAACACTGAAGTCACATGACTTCGCCCCCACTATATCAGCACTCTGGTATATACTGAAAGTAAAGCAAAAAGAGACCAATATAACAGGGGACAGAACAAACTAACACAAGCAGTAACATATGGGCAGTGATCCAGCACAGCCCCAGCAGGAGCAAGCTGACCTGCACAAAGCAGAGATAGACAAAACCAGATCAAATGCAAAAAGATTAGCAAATGAACCACTTAGCTGAACCATGCAGGAACAGAGCATGAGACACCAGACCTCAGAAGGCACAGGAAGAAAATCACCAGCAGGGATTGAAGGAAGTCAGCTGTCTTAAATACTCCAGTCAGAAACCCCAGATCTCCAATCGTCATCATCATTATCAGGTGGCAAGCCTCTGTCAATCTGACCAGCTCCACTACCTCCAGTAACCACCAGAGGGAGCCCAGAAAGAGAAGTCGCAACACCTCTGTCAATCTGACCAGCTCCACTACCTTCAGTAACCACCAGAGGGAGCGCAGAAAGACAATTCACAACACTGCCCCATAGAATATGCTCCCATATGCTGCCCCATAGGATATGCCCCCATATGCTGCCCCATAGGATATGCCCCCATATGCTGCCCCATAGGATATGCCTCCATATGCTGCTCCATAGAATATGCCCCCATATGCTGCTCCATAGGATATGTCCCATATACTGCCCCATAGGATATGCCCCCCATATGCTGCCCCATAGGATATGCCCCCATATGCTGCTCCATAGAATATGACCCCATATGCTGCCCCCATAATATGCTCCATATATTATGCCCCCATATGCTGCTGCAAAAAAAAAATAAAATGCCATACTTACCTCTCCTGCTCAGGACCTCACCTGCCTGGGGGCCATCGCTGCTCACCACTGTTTGCCATGTCTTTTGTCAGTGACGTTCAGGCAGCAGAGGGCATGGCGCGCCCTAAACACATCACCGCGCCCCCTGCTGCCTAAACGTCGCAGACAGAGGATGCAGCTGACAGTGGTGAGCAGCGATGGAGACCCCGGACAGGTGAATATCGCAATACTTTCCTCCCCTCGCGCGGTCTCTGCAGGGGCAGCACCGCTCCTCCATGGTCTCCCTTCCTACCTTCTGCGGTCACGTGGTACTGCTCATTACACTCATGAATATGCGCATATTCATGAGTTTAATGAGCAGTACCATGTGACCGCTGAAGGCAGGAAGGGAGACCGTGGAGAAGCAGGGAAGCTGCAGAGAGGTAAGTATGATCTCTGACAACCCCGCTCCTCCGCCACCCCCCAGGTATATGACTCATGTATAAGCCGAAGGGGGGACTTTCATGCCAAAGAAATGGGCTAAAAATCTCGGCTTATACACGAGTATATACGGTAACTCTCAGTAGCTTCTATTCTGTAAGTCCGCTGCTACTTTACAAAACGCAGTCAGTAACCCAGCTTCAACTAACTTCCATTTTTCTTTTCAATACATCATGCCATGCCACAGCCTAAAGGCTGCCTGTCAATCCACATACTTATCCTTCTAAATCACACCAACTCTGTCTATTCCAAAAACTACAAAAAAAAGGTCATTAAAAAGACTTCAAAAACTTTGGTAAAAACTTTAAAAAGAAAAGAAAAGGGCAAAACCCAAAATGTTGGTAAAAATCTTTAAAAAGGAAAGGGAAAACTTCAAAAACTAATAAAAACTTTAAAAGGGAAAAAAGGGAAAGAAAAGGAAAAAAATCAAGGAGTTGGTATAACTCAAAAACCTCCAAAAAAAAAAATCAAAATTCAGTACAACTTCCAACAATATATGTCCGTGCACAGATGCACAACGCACACTTCCCCTTTCCTCTGCCTGTGTATCTATTCTCAGCAAAGTCACATCTCTGAAAACAAAAGGGCACACTGAACAATGGTATATACAGCTTGGTAACTCAGCTTTCCTCAAAATTCTCACACTGCAGCTAAAACTTTCTCAGAATGCAAAAATAAAAAAGGGAATCAGAGCACAAAACAGATGTGACAATATGAAAAATACCAGGGACACGCCCTATGGGCAAAACAGGAAGTATGTAAAAATGCTTTTCTGCTCCAGGTCTCCATGGAAAGCAGCAGTGAATCACAGACATGGACACACATGAATAGACATCCGGGAGAAATCGAAGCCCTCATTATTTTGTGAAACGTAGTACAAGCCGCTCTGGTAACCGACAACTGCCAATCACACTGGGTATACTGTGCTCTGGCACCCGGGAATGTTATCACCCTGTACCGGTCATCCTGCCTGGCTCGCTGGTAAGAGGAATTTGTGATAATCCCACAAAGTTGTCACCACCCGTGCCTGGCTGGGCCTCTCCTGTGCCTCCGATGCACGGGTGAATCTGTGATAACTTATCACGTGATTAGTGTTAGGGCTGGCGGAGCACACTAAATAATAAAGATGGTAATAAGGTGCTTTCGCAGCCCGGGGTCCACTGTGCAGGGGTGGTAAACTGCTGCTAGTAATGGCGGATGCTATATGGCGGTTTAATAGAGGGGCACACGCAGGTTAACGTCACTCGGTGAGTACAGAGGTGGACTCTGTTGCTTCACAGAGCCGCACTACCGCTGAACATAAATGCCGTAGCCTGTTAAAACTCACAGAGCTCGGCAAGGTAAACGCTCAATATCAGGTCACAGGACTCAGCACTATGGACACAGGGTCAGAGTCCCTCTAGACCTACTAAGCGTACGGTGTCGCAACTGCGGATGCCACTAAGTGACGCTGGCGACATTGAGTGTCAATCAAGAGAACCGTCGCGTACAGACCAAGCCACCACTTGGCGTTGATGCCAGTCTCTGACTCTGCCCTCTACTTGCTCCTCAGCCTGGGCGCTAACAGGCTAGGCTACACAACACATGCGTACCAAGGGTAGGGGTTTCCAATTAGTCATTCACCAGAGATATTCATACGTGCATACAACTCTCACTCCACATGGTCTAAATTTTTCTCTATATTAGCGCAAGGCTGAGTGGCCTTGCGAACCATTTATAGCCGCGTACTTCCGGACTTTCCTGACCTTCCTGATGGTCCAATCCGAGCTGGAGAAGGACCTGAGCATGTGACCTCCGATCTCCAATGAGAGATCGTCCCACGGGCATGCTCAGTGGACCGAAAGGAAGACTTAGTCCCTGGAGTAGCTCACTGCTGACCAGCATGCGTTGCTATAACTGGACCAGAGGTGGCAGCAGCAACCAAACCTACAGAGCTGGTCTGAGCAGAGCAACCTGGATCGACAAGTTTGCTAAGCAGCCTTCTCTGCAGCTGGAGAGGAATGGGAGACTGCCGAATGCAAGGCTCGGGTTTCCTGCTGTGCAGCGACTGGAACCTGATGTATAACATTACCCCCCCTCCTAGGGCCCCCTACCCTCTGAGCCTCACTACGCTCAAATGCCACAATGAGGAGCGGAGTGCGGATGTTCTCCACTGGCTCCCAAGTCTGAGCTTCTGGACCATGATCCTTCCAGTCTACCAAATAAAACTTTTTTCCACGTACTACCCTGCATCCCACGATGGCATTAACCTCAAACTCGTCTGAGGACAGGTCAGATGTTCTGGAAGATGACTCGGAGAACCGAGACATGTGGACCGGCTTAAGAAGGGACATGTGGAAGGTGTCAGAGATAGCCAAGTGTGGTGGAAGGGCCAGTCGATAGACCACAGAACTGATCTGCTCGAGGACCTTAAAGGGACCAATGTAGCGTGGCACAAACTTAGTGGACTCGACCTGCAGCCTGATATTACGGGCAGAGAGCCACACTAAGTCGCCAGGGGCAAAAGTCGGAGCGGGATGCTGATGCGTGTTGGCGGACACCCTCATTCTCTCCTTAGAGGCTCGGATGGCATCCTGAGTGCGGTCCCAAATGTCCCGAGCCTTCACTGCCCAGTCTGCCACCCTGGAATCAGTGGATGACACTGGCATCGGGACAGGAACACATGGATGCTGGCCGTAGTTAAGGAGGAACGGGGTCTGACCGGTGGAATCGGCTACAGCGTTGCTCAGGGCAAATTCTGCCCATGGTAGTAAGGATGACCAGTCATCCTGCCTGGCCGAGACAAAATGTCGAAGGTATGTGACCAGGGTTTGGTTAGCTCTGTCAACCAACCTGTTTGTCTCAGAGTGATAGGCAGAAGACAAATTTAGCTCAATACTGAGCAGTCTGCAGAGCTCCCTCCAAAACCGGGACGCGAACTGGGGACCCCGATCACTAACTATCTTGTCCAGCATACCGTGCAAGCGAAACACGTGTTTTTTGAACAATGCCGCCAGACCTCGGGCAGAAGGCAGCCATGAGAGTAGCACCATGTGCACCATTTTAGAAAAATGATCGGTGACCACCCAGATGACCGTACTGCCACTGGACTTGGGCAGGCCGACCACGAAATCCATGCCGACCATCTCCCAAGGTCTGTCCGCTACTGGTAGGGGGTAAAGTAGTCTGGCCGGTCTCTGCCTAGAGGACCTGTTCTGGGCGCAGGAGACCCATGCCCGAATGTACTCTCCCATGTCCCGAGCCATATGCGGCCACCAATATGTCCTAGCCAAGAGTTCCGTGGTCCACTTTGTCCCAAAGTGACCGCCCACCCTAGACACGTGAGGCCACGAGAGGACCTCTGGCCACAGATGGGGAGGGACAAAAGTCTTGCCCGGCGGCACTGACTCTAGAGTGACCGGAGCCACGGTCCTCAGACTCTCGGAGGGGACGATTAGCCGAAGCTCAGCCTCCTCCTCCTCCGCTGACACCACGGAGTTAGAGAAGGCATCAGCCCGGACGTTCTTCTCACCGGACAGATAGTGCAGGGTGAAGCAGAAATGGGAGAAGAAAAGTGACCACCTGGCTTGGCGAGAGTTCAGCCGCTGGGCTGTTTGCAAGTACACCAGGTTTTTATGGTTGGTGTACACCTGAAAGGGAAACCGGGCTCCCTTCAGGAGATGTCTCCATTTGGAGAAGGCCAACTTCATTGCCAGCAGCTCTCTGTCCCCGATGGAGTAGTTTCTCTCCGCCGGTGAAAAGGTCCTAGAGAAAAAGAAGTAGGGGTGCTTCCGAACTTGGGCATCCTTCTGGAAAAGGACCGATCCCTCACCGACGGAAGAGGCATCTACCTCTAGGTTAAATGGTTTATCCAACTCGGAACAATGGAGGATAGGAGCGCCAGCAAAATGGGTCTTAAGGGCAGAGAAGGCCTCGGAGACCTGTTCCGACCAAACCTTGGGATTGGCTCCTTTTTTGGTGAGGGCGACCAAGGGAGCCACCAAGGTAGAGAAGTGGGGAATGAACTGGCGGTAGAAATTAACGAACCCCAAAAACACTGCAACGCTTTAAGAGAGTGGGGTTCTTGCCAGTCCATTACCGCCTTCAGTTTGTCAGGATCCATGGCCAACCCCTGGGCTGAGATGATGTAGCCCAGGAAAGGCAAAGACTCCTGCTCAAACTAACACTTCTCCAACTTGGCGAAGAGAGAATTCTCCCGCAAGCAGTAGAAGACCTTGCAGACGTCTCTCTGGTGAGAGGCCAAATCTGGAGAGAAGATAAGTATGTCGTCCAGATAGACCACCACTGAGGTGGAGACCATATCCCGAAAGACATCATTCACGAAGTCATGGAAGACGGCTGGTGCATTACAGAGGCTAAAGGGCATGACCAGATTATTCATAGTGGCCATCCCTGGTATTAAAGGCCGTCTTCCACTCGTCCCCCTCACGAATGCGTATCAGGTTGTAAGCCCCCCGTAGATCTAGCTTAGTGAAGATCCAGGCCCCACACAACCTGTCAAACAACTCAGATATCAGGGGAAGAGGGTACTTGTTTTTGACGGTTATGGCGTTAAGACCCCTGTAATCAATACAAGGGCCCAGCTCTCCACTCTTCTTCTGTATGAAGAAAACCCCGCCCCCGCTGGTGACACCGACTCTCTAATAAACCCCCTTGCCAAGTTCTCCCTGATGTATTGTGACTAGAGTTGAGCGATACCGTCCGATACTTCAAAGTATCGGATCGGAATGGATCGGCCGATCTTAAAAAAAAGTATCGGTATCGCCGATTCCGATACCGGAAGTCCCATTCAAGTCTATGGGACTTCCGGTATCGGAATAAGAAAAATCCTATTTTTCCCTTGTACAGCCTCTCTGGGGTCTGTACGGGCCTTTCGGGGGGCTGTGCCAGCCTGCCAGGGGGTCTGTGCAGGCTCCGGTGGTCTGTGCCGGCCTGCCGGGGGGCTGTGCAGGCTCCGGTGGGCTGTGCCGGCCTGCCGGGGGGCTGTGCCGGCCTGCCGGGGGGCTGTGCAGGTTCCGGGGGGCTGTGCCGGCCTGCCGGGGGGCTGTGCCGGCCTGCCGGGGGGCTGTGCAGGCTTCGGGGGTCTGTGCAGGCATCGTCCGATGGGACTACAAGTCCCATCGGGCGATGCCTGCTACCATGACAGTGATTGACACATTAGCCAATGATGGGACAGTAGTAGTCCCATCACCCGGCTAATGTGTTGAATGTAAAAAAAAAAAAAAAAAAATTACATGCTACATACATGCTACATACATACAACATGCATACTACATACATGCTACATTCATACTACATACTACATACATACTACATATATACTACATGCATGCAACATGCATACTACATATATACTACATGCAACATACATACTACATATATACTACATGCAACATACATACTACATATATACTACATGCATGCAACATGCATACTACATATATACTACATACATACTGCATGCTACATACATACTACATGCTACATACATACCACATACATACTACATACATACTACATGCTACATATATACTACATATATACTACATGCTACATACATACTACATATATGCTACATACATACTACATGCTACATACATACTACATATATAGTACATGCATGCTACATACATACTACATGCTACATACATACTACATATATACTACATGCATGCTACATACATACTACATGCTACATACATACTACATATATACTACATGCATGCTACATACATACTACATGCTACATACATACTACATATATACTACATACATACTACATACATACTACATGCATGCTACATACATACTACATGCTACATACATACCACATATATACTACATACATACTACATACAATACATTCATACAATACATACATAGACATACAGTACATATAACATAGAGTAACATACTTACCAATACTTGTCACATTGTTCCCCGAAGCCATTGTCTTTTACGGAATAAATATTAACATAACAAACCACAAAAATACTCACCCACGATCCGAAGCAGTCCACGAGTGTGTCCCACGACGATCTTGGGTAGAAAACTGCAGCATCAGCTGTTGCTGCCGTTCTCTACGGGCTGCAGGAATCCAATGACGGAAGGTAGGTATCCTTCCGCACTGTATTCCTCCGCCACTTAAAAAAAAAAAAGTCCCTAGTCTCACTTTATGCCATTGCTGTGTGCAGCAATGGCATAAAGTGAGACTAGGGACTTTTTTTTTTTTAAGTGATGGAGGAATACAGTGCGGAAGGATACCTACCTTCCGTCATTGGATTCCTGCAGCCCGTAGAGAACGGCAGCAACAGCTGATGCTGCAGTTCTCTACCCAAGATCGTCGTGGGACACACTCGTGGACTGCTTCGGATCGTGGGTGAGTATTTTTGTGGTTTGTTATGTTAATATTTATTCCGTAAAAGACAATGGCTTCGGGGAACAATGTGACAAGTATTGGTAAGTATGTTACTCTATGTTATATGTACTGTATGTCTATGTATGTATTGTATGAATGTATTGTATGTAGTATGTATGTAGTATATATGTGGTATGTATGTAGCATGTAGTATGTATGTAATATGTATGTAGCATGCATGTAGTATGTATGTAGTATGTATGTAGTATATATGTAGTATGTATGTAGCATGTAGTATGTATGTAGCATGCATGTAGTATATATGTAGTATGTATGTAGCATGTAGTATGTATGTAGCATGCATGTAGTATATATGTAGTATGTATGTAGCATGTAGTATGTATGTAGCATGCATGTAGTATATATGTAGTATGTATGTAGCATGTAGTATGTATGTAGCATGCATGTAGTATGTATGTAGTATGTATGTAGTATGTATGTGGTATGTATGTAGCATGTAGTATGTATGTAGTATGTATGTAGTATGAATGTGGTATGTATGTAGCATGTAGTATGTATGTAGCATGCATGTAGTATGTATGTAGTATGTATGTAGTATATATGTAGTATGTATGTAGCATGTAGTATGTATGTAGCATGCATGTAGTATATATGTAGTATGTATGTATGTAGTATGTATGTAGTATATATGTAGCATGTAGTATGTATGTAGCATGCATGTAGTATATGTGTGTTATGTATGTAGTATGTATGTAGTATGTATGTAGTATGTATGTGGTATGTATGTGGTATGTATGTAGTATGTATGTAGTATGTATGTAGTATGTATGTAGCATGTAGTATGTATGTAGCATGCATGTAGTATGTGTGTAGTATTTTTTTTTTTTTTTTAACATTTAACACATTAGCCGGATGATGGGACTACTACTGTCCCATCATTGGCTAATGTGTCAATCACTGTCATGGTAGCAGGCATCGCCAGATGGGACTTGTAGTCCCATCGGACGATGCTTGCACAGACCCCCGGACATCAGCACAGCCCCCCGGCAGGCCGGCACAGCCCCCCGGCAGGCCGGTACAGACCCCCACAGGGTGCACAGACCACCGGCAGGCCGGCACAGCCCCCCAGCAGGCCGGTACAGACCCCCACAGGGTGCACAGACCACCGGCAGGCCGGCACAGCCCCCCGGCAGGCCGGTACAGACCCCGGGCAGTCCACACAGCCCCCCGGCAGGCCGGCAGAGACCCCCGGAAGGCCCGAAATGACGGCGCATCATGATGCGCACACACCGCGCATCATGATGACGTCAGGCTGTCAATCAACTTTGAACTTCCGATTCCGATGCCGACTTCCGATATTGAAAAAATATCGGAAGTCGGTATCGGAATTCCGATACAGCAAGTATCGGCCGATACCCGATACTTGTGGTATCGGAATGCTCAACACTAATTGTGACATGGCCTCCATCTCCAGGAGAGACAGGGGATACACGCGACCTCAAGGAGGCTCCGCGCCTGGCAAAAGGTCTATAGGACAGTTGTAGGGACGATGGGGCGGAAGAGTTTCTGCAGATTTCTAGCCAGACCCTGGTGCTAATATAATGTTAGGGCTGGCGGAATGCACCAAATAATAAAGATGGTAATATGGTGCATTCGCAGCCCGGGGTCCACTGTGCAGGGGTGGTAAACTGCTGCTAGTAATGGCGGATGCTATATGGCGGTATAATAGAGGGGCACACGTGAGTTAACGTCACCTGGTGTGTACAGAGGCGGACTCTGCTGCTTCACAGAGCCACACTACCGCTGAACATAAATGCCGGAGCCTGTTAAGGCTCACAGAGCTCGGCAAGGTAAATGCTCAGTATCAAGTCACAGGACTCAGCCCCAAGGACACAGGGTCAGAGTCCCTCTAGACCTACTAAGTGTGCGGTGTCGCAACTGCGGATGCCACTAAGTGACGCTGGCGACCGTGGAGTGTCGACCAAGAGAACCATGGCGTACAGACCAAGCCACCACTTGGCGTTGATGCCAGTCTCTGACTCTGCCCCCTACTTGCTCCTCAGCCTGGGCGCTAACAGGCTAGGCTACACAACACATGCGTACCAAGGGTAGGGGTTTCCAATGAGTCATTCACCATAGACATTCATACGTGCATACAACTCTCATTCCACATGGTCTAAATCTTTCTCTATATTAGCGCATGGCCGAGAGGCCATACAAACCTTTTATAGCTGCGTCCTTCCAGGACCTTCCTGATGGTCCAATCCGATCTGGAGAAGGACCTGAGCATGTGACCTCCAATCTCCAATGAGAGATCGTCCCACGGGCATGCTCAGTGGACCGAAAGGAGGACTTAGTCCCTGGAGTAGCTCGCTGCTGACCAGCTTGAGTTGCTATAACTGGACCAGAGGTGGCAGCAGCAACCAAAGCTATAGAGCTGGTCTGAGCAGAGCGCCTGGATTGATGAGTCTGCTGAGCAGCCTCCTCTACAGCCAGAGAGGAATGGGAGACTGCCGAATGCAAAGTTTGGGATTCCTGCTGTGCAGTGACAGAAACCCGACGCCTAACATTTATCTTGTGATATCTCTCTAAGACACCCGTGCCCGGATATTGGGGCCTCTACTGTCCCTCCAATGCATGGGTGATTCTGTGAGGACTTATCTGAGAGATTCAACTTCCTGCTATCAGTTTCGCAGCAATCGCAAGCAAAACCAGTCACCGTTCCAACCCTCTCTCCCGGATCTTGACAGACATGAAACGCAGCAGACACCTTGGCTTATATCCCAGGGTTTGGATACGAGCATGGACTTTTTACACTACCTGGGAAATGCGGTGGTGGCCACATCTGACCAGCAAGAGGTATAGACCCGGACTGGGCACAGGGGACATTCAGGTAAGATAACAGGATTATCTTATCTTACTTATGGAGCTACGCAGTCTCCGTCCCCTGAGCCAAGGCCATGGCCGGCCCCTCCGTATCTCCGGTCAGCAGGGTCCCTGTGCATTTTGTCCACTGACCCCGCTTTGGGCGCCAGATGTTATGGAAATTTGGTTAGGATAAATCTATCCCTGTGTGTGCTGTGGCCATTCCCAATTAAACTGAGTATGCTGAGCGCTCAATTAAATGAAACTCTGTACACATAGTAACAGCATCGCATTTCCTCAATACTACAATTGTCATGGTTTGAACAGGGTTCTTGCCCTGCACTCACAGGGTTAAGTGTTCGTGGCCTCTTTCTGGATCTGGGAGGGGTATTTATACTCACTCTTTACCAGGGTTCTCTGTCAGCTATACTGTTGTTCTGGTGTGTCTGACCCCTGGTGTGCATGTATGCTGCGTTGCTTGTTTGCTTCCCGTGTATGACCCGGCCTGTTCCCTCACTCTGTACTCCGTCTCTCGCTTTGGTACTACTGTCTTCTCCGGTTCTGACCTCCTGGCTTGGCTATCGTTACTCCGTTACAGTTTGTCCCTATTGTACCGTCTATTGCCCGTTCAGGTTTTCTGACCTATTGCTACGTCCTGACTATCCTTTCTGTCTAAACCCCGTGGTACTGTATTGCTATCTGGTGCTTTGACCCTGGCTTCGTCTGGTTTCTGTCTGTCTATGCCCCTTGGTAACATTGCCCCGTAGTTACCTTTCTAGGAGTTTCCCTGCAGCTCCTAGATCTGTGGAGCTTAGGCCACGCCCCCAGCAGTCATGTGCTTCAGGTCCTGATACTCTGAAGCACGCATCGTCACCGCTGCTGCCCTGCTCCACAGGTATCTGTGAGTACTGTCTTTGTACTCAGGACACCCGCACTGGCACAGTGAGCAAGTGCAGTGCGGTGTTCATGACATTATAGCTGACCATTTCAGTTTTTTTTTTTCCCCCTCTGAGGGAAAAAAAAAAAAGTGTGTTATCCTCATGGATCCCATACAAGCTTTGGCTGATCAGGTCAAGCACCTGACCCAAATGTTCCACAAACTTAATGTGGAACAGCGCACGATGGCCCAGACCCAGCAACAGTTGGTGGATACGGTACAGGGGGCTGCCGCTACAGGGGATTCTTGTGCTGGGGATAGAGATGTGTCATTGGCATTCCCAGAATCTCTGGTCAAATTGCCAGACCTTTTCTCAGGGGATAAAAAGGAGTTCAGGTCGTTCAGAGAAGGATGCAAGCTTTTTTTTTCTCTGAGACCCCGCTCTTCCGGGGATGAGTTCCAGAGGGTGGGGGTCGTCATTTCCCTACTTCGGGGGGCTCCACAGGCATGGGCTTTATCTCTCTCTTCCTCTGCTCCTGAACGCATGTCTGTGAATTTGTTCTTTGAGGCTCTGGGGCACATTTATGATGAGCCTGATAGAGTGCGTCTGGCAGAGGATATGGTGATGAATGTGACACAGGGAAGGAACTCTGCTGAATGGTTCTGCTCTGAGTTCAGACGCTGGGCAGCGGAGGTCTCCTGGGATGACGCTGCCCTCTGGGGTTTGTTCTGCAGAGGCCTGTCCGAACGTTTGAAAGATGCGCTAGCCCTTCATCCTCCACCGGATTCTTTGGAGGACGCTATGATCCAGGCTGTCCGCATGGACCGTAGGCTGCGGGCAAGAGGGGTCATGCTACAGGAGACCCCTTTATTCTCCAATCTGAGAGACTCTGCATCTAGTCCTGAGCCCATGGAGGTTGGTGCCACATCATTGGAGGAAAAAGAGAGGCGACACCGAAGAAACAACCAATTGTGCTTTTACTGTGGATCCGCTGGACATTGGAGAAGGAACTGTCCTTCTTGCCCTTCTTCAGAGAAGCCGTCAGGAAAACGACTGAGTCTGGGTAACAATCGAGGAGGTTGCCCAGACTCCCAGGTACCCTTTTACTCGCTTACTAAAATTCTGCTTCCGGTGGAACTGGAACTTACAGGCGGTCCGGTTGGGACTACCGCCTTTGTTGACTGTGGTTCTTCTATTAATCTGATCGATGCCAAAGTTGTGACTTTTCATAAGATAGGGACAGTCAGGTTAAAAGATCCTGTTAAAATCATGGCAATTGATTCTTCTCCTATCACCCAGGAGGGAATTTGTTTCATGACTGATACCTTTTCTCTGAAAGTGGGTTCCACTCACGTGGAAAAATTAAGATGTTTTGTCATAAATAATCTGCTGGCTGGACTGATACTGGGTATGCCTTGGCTTCAATGTCACAATCCTACTATTGACTGGGTCACAGGGGAGATCATTCAGTGGGGTTGTATGGCTAACGGTCTATGTTGTAACTTGACAACTCTTGTCACCCCAGTAAAATCTGTGTCAGTGTCGTCTGTCGATCTGGAAGGTATTCCAGAGTGCCTGAAAGATTTTGAAGACGTATTTTCTGAAAGTGAGGCTGAGGCGCTACCACCACATAGACCCTTTGATTGTGCCATTAATCTAGTCCCTGGAGCCACGTTACCCAAGGCTCGCCTGTTCAATTTGTCTGGGCCCGAACGTCTAGCCATGAAGGAGTACATTACTGAGAGCCTCCGCAAAGGGCATATTAGGCCTTCTGTTTCACCTGTGGCAGCGGGCTTCTTTTTTGTTAAGAAAAAAGATGGTGGTTTGTGGCCGTGCCTCGACTTTCGGGAATTAAACAAAATTACTGTGAAAAATACATACCCTCTCCCCCTAATTTCTGATCTATGTAACCAACTCACCGGGGCCAAGTGGTTCTCTAAACTGGATTTACGTGGGGCATATAACCTTATAAGAGTCCGTGAAGGGGACGAATGGAAAACAGCATTCCTGACGACTGAAGGGCTGTTCGAAAACTTGGTCATGCCCTTTGGTCTCACCAATGCTCCTGCTGTTTTTCAGAATTTTATTAATGTAATTTTCTCTGATTTAATCGGTCGTTTTGTGGTTATCTATTTGGATGACATTCTGGTGTACTCGGTGGACAGTCAATCTCACTTGCACCATTTGCGGATGGTTCTCATGAGACTGAGGGAGAATCATTTGTATGCCAAGCTGTAAAAATGCTCATTTTTCATGCAAGAAGTATCCTTTCTGGGGTTGATTGTGTCAGGGGAGGGGTTCCGCATGGATCCTAAGAAAGTCCAGGCTGTTACGGAGTGGGTGCAACCTCATGACTTGAAAGGGTTGCAACGATTTTTGAGCTTTGCCAACTTTTATAGGAAATTTATTAAGGGCTTTTCGCAGGTGGTAAAGCCTCTAACGGACCTCACTCTCAAGGGAGCTGATGTAAAAAAATTGGTCTGTAGCTGCAAAAAACTCTTTCATGACATTAAAAAAGTGCTTTTCTTCAGCCCCTGTATTGGTACAACCCGACCCGTCAAGACCTTTTGTCGTGGAGGTTGACGCCTCGGAAGTGGGGGTGGGGGCAGTTTTGTCTCAGGGCCCTCCTACCCTTACTAACCTGAGGCCTTGCGCCTTCTTCTCTAAAAAATTTTCCTCTGCCGAGAGAAATTACGATGTCGGCAATAGAGAGTTGTTGGCGGTAAAGTTGGCTTTTGAAGAATGGAGGCATTTCCTGGAGGGGTCTGTTCATCCCATTACAGTCATCACTGATCACAAAAATTTGGCCTATATCGAGTCTGCCAAGAGATTGACCCCCAGACAGGCTCGGTGGGCGCTTTTTTTTTCTCGTTTTCAGTTTACCATCACATTCCGCCCGGGATCTAAAAACATCAAGGCTGATGCCTTATCCCGAAGCTTTGATTCGGTGTCCCCTCCAGAACCTCCCTCCTCCATTCTTCAGCCAGGAGTAGTGGTGGCCGAAATCTCATCTGAGTTACAGAGAGGGATTTTGGAGGCCCAGGCTCGGGCTCCTGGTGGTAAACCCCCGGGTAAATTGTTTGTACCGGAACGTTTCCGTCACGGACTTATGCAGGAATTTCATGATTCTGTGTTGAGTGCTCATCCTGGGATTGCAGCTACCCGGGGGGCAATTGCAAGGGATTTCTGGTGGCCCTCTATGGTAACAGATATTAAAAAGTTTGTGACTGCATGTGGGGTGTGCGCTCATTCCAAAAGTTCTCAGGTCCGGCCGGCCGGGGAATTGGTGCCTTTGCCAATTCCGGATAGACCATGGACACATTTGTCCATGGATTTTATTACAAATCTAACTCCTTCCAGGGGCAACTCGGTGATATGGGTGGTGGTGGATAGGTTTTCAAAGCAAGCTCACTTTGTACCTCTCCCCGCATTACCATCTGCTGAAACCCTGGCCCGCTTATTTATGCAGCATATAATTAGGTTACATGGAGTGCCTATGAATGTGGTATCAGACAGAGGGGTACAGTTTGTAGCGAGGTTCTGGAGGGCTTTTTGCAAAAAGCTGGGGATTTCGTTGTCCTTCTCCTCTGCCTACCACCCAGAGTCTAATGGACAGACGGAGCGCACGAACCAATCGTTGGAGCAGATTCTGAGATGCTTGGCCTCTTCCAGGCAGGAGGACTGGTGTGAGGTATTGCCCATGGCAGAGTTTGCATTCAACGGTCGTGTGAGTCAGTCTACTGGGAAGTCTCCTTTTCAGGTCAACTATGGCTTTAACCCACATTTTGGAAAGTTTTCCCATATGGATTCAGGTTGTCCTGGTGCTGAGGATGTGACACAACATCTTAGAATTCTCTGGAGGGAGGTTCAGAGGAATATTTCCAAGGCCCAGGAAAACTATAAGCGGTTTGCTGACAGGAGGAGGGGGCCAGGTCCAGCATTTGCAGTAGGGGAGAAGGTGTGGCTATCCACCCGCAATATCAAGCTTAAGATACCTTCTATAAAGCTGGGCCCCAAGTTTATTGGCCCATACAAAGTTGTGGAGGTTATTAACCCAGTAGCCTACCGACTGCAGCTGCCACCTCCTTTAAAATTTCTAATGTCTTCCACAGGTCCCTGTTAAAGCCTGTGGGGACAGTGAGAGAGGATCCCTCATCAAATGCTCCGCCAGTGCTGGTAGAGGGGCAGCTGGAGTATGAAGTAGGGCGCATTGTTGACTCCAGTATCTGATACACTGGAAGGGGTACTCTCTGGAGGATCGGTCATGGGTTCCGGCCAGTTCGGTGCATGCCGATCGTCTGGTGCGGGCTCTCCACGCCAGATACCCAGACAAGCCTGGGGGTCCAGTGGCCCCCCATTAAGAGGGGGGGTACTGTCATGGTTTGAACAGGGTTCTTGCCCTGCACTCACAGGGTTAAGTGTTCGTGGCCTCTTTCTGGATCTGGGAGGGGTATTTATACTCACTCTTTACCAGGGTTCTCTGTCAGCTATACTGTTGTTCTGGTGTCTGACCCCTGGTGTGCGTGTATGCTGCGTTGCTTGTTTGCTTCCCGTGTATGACCCGGCCTGTTCCCTCACTCTGTACTCCGTCTCTCGCTTTGGTACTACTGTCTTCTCCGGTTCTGACCTCCTGGCTTGGCTATCGTTACTCCGTTACAGTTTGTCCCTATTGTACCGTCTATTGCCCGTTCAGGTTTTCTGACCTATTGCTACGTCCTGACTATCCTTTCTGTCTAAACCCCGTGGTACTATATTGCTATCTGGTGCTTTGACCCTGGCTTTGTCTGGTTTCTGTCTGTCTATGCCCCTTGGTAACATTGCCCCGTAGTTACCTTTCTAGGAGTTTCCCTGCAGCTCCTAGATCTGTGGAGCTTAGGCCACGCCCCCAGCAGTCATGTGCTTCAGGTCCTGATACTCTGAAGCACGCATCGTCACCACTGCTGCCCTGCTCCACAGGTATCTGTGAGTACTGTCTTTGTACTCAGGACACCCGCACTGGCACAGTGAGCAAGTGCAGTGCGGTGTTCCTGACAACAATACTATGAAGGTTTATTACACATACATGGTTTTATAATTACGTATAGAAAGGAGTGGTTAGTTAATTAACATAAGGTTGAGTTTCAATGTTATTGGCTGTTTGAGTATATGGAGGATTCTAGTTAAGATATAACAAAAGAGCTGATATAGCAAAATATCATTTACTGTCGCCTTTTCCTCCTATTCAGCAAAGATGGAGACATCAGTTGGGACATCTGGTGTTACTTCCTGTTTTCGGCTGTCTGGAAAAACCCCAAGAAACTGTCTAGTCTGGTTTCATGAGGTTATTAGGTCATTCTGAACAGTCACATATTAGATGTTAATATATTGTATATATATGAGCATATCTGTTTATAGGAGTATACAGGCAAGTGAGATCAATATGAAATGTATATATTTCCATCACAGAACCAGGAAGTGAGGTAGCAGAAGAGTGGTGTGCTCCTGAATAGAGTTGAGCGACTTTTGTTTTTTTAGGGTCGAGTTTCGTTTCGTGAAACCCGACTTTTCCAAAAGTCGGGTCGAGCAAGATCGTCCGATTATAGGGAAAAGTCGGGGTCGTCCCGAAACACGAAACCCAATGTAAGTCAATGGGGAATAAAAGTCGGCAGTGAGAGGAGGACAGGAAACACACCTACAGTGCCCACTTGAATGCCAAAAGCATCAATTCTTCTTACTTAAGCTTGTCAACCTTAATTAACTTCATAATACAAGTTACGCACTGAAAAATGGGGGTTATTTGGCTAAAGTTGTGGGGGGGGAGGGCTGGCTCCAGGTTTTCATGTGCCCTGGGCGAAAGAGCGCCACATTAACACATACCACAACTCATCATGCTCCGATACGGCAGAGAAATAGCGGTATAGTACAATGAAAAATACTTCACTTTTTACATCTCATGACAAGGCCCATCTATTTCTCCATACAGAATCATTGGTCCCATATAATGTTTGAAACAGTATATGATGAGCTCCACATAATGCTACAGTATATGTTGGTCCCCATGGATGAAGCTCCACTGTCTTATGGGCCCAAATAATGCTCCAAACATAATGGGCCCCATTTCTAATGTTCTAGTGTATAATGGGCCCTGTAAATGCTGCTCCAGTGTCTGATGTCCACCTTTGGAATGTTCCAGTGTATGGTGGGCCCCATCTATCATTCTCCAGAGTATAGTGCTCCCCAAAAATTGCTGTCCCAACATTGAAAACAATCAAATAAGTCTCCTCGCTAGGGAATCCCTGTACTAGTCTGGACTCCTCGTCGTCCCCATCTTCCATCTCACTGCACAGTATTTCAACCTTGCAAGTGCTGTGATCCTGAGCAAGCAGGGGGGGCCCACTCTTTGGCGACGGCACTGGCACAGGGCCTCTGATAGTACGGTGGTGTGTCTGATGGCGGGTGGGCCGAACCTGCACTTTCATCTGCAGCTTCCTCTTTGTCACCGTGTAAGAAGGAACTGTATATGGGAAGGGTAACCTGAGTTTCATCAGGGTCAGATTCAGGCCGTGTAGCGTGCGAGGGGAATGTAGTGGTCTGGGTCAATGTACCAGCAGATTCATCGAGCAGTGGCTGGGCATCAGTGCACTTGTGTCGCCCCCAGGAGTACGGTCGCCACAGTGGCATTACCTTCTTCCTAGGGAGTGTGATGTCATGCTTGGGAGCAACGAACGATCTCTCTAGCAGGTTAACTGATTGGGCGGCGTTATTCCCACGAGTCATGACCCTCCAAACAGCGTTCATGAAGGCAAAGTGTTTGTTTTACGTGGGCAGTATGGTTGCAAAGCTGAACCTTAAAGGAATTTCCAGAAGGGCACCACCAGGAGTGGAGCCTACGGTTAAATTCGACTCCACCTGGGAAACCTCAACCATGCCAGCTACAGAACAGATGCACACATTGCAAGCTTAATTCCGTTAACGAACGAAACTCCGTCATGCCCCGCGGTCCGAGTCCGGCTTACTAGAGGGACACGTGAGGCTCTGGCACATGAGATTGGCCAATAACTGGTTTGTCATGCCCTTACATGTCCGTGGCTGCATGTGCGCTACACTGAAAAGGCCAGCGTTTGTCGCTTACAGGTGCAGATAACCCGCTGAACAACGTTAGTGATGGGGATTACTGATTACAATTATTACCCGCGAACAATGATTTCCCAGTAAGTGCAGGTCAACCACAGTTCCGGAATTAGGCCTAACCGTCATTCCTGAAAAAATGAAAAACTTACGTATGCAAACCACAGGTGCTGTAGCTTGCTTAACAGCTCGCCAGCCGTTCTCACGCCCAGTATGGATTACACGTGATTGCACAAAGGTGAGAAAGGGTACCGTATCCCCAGATAACATGTATGGATAGTGTACACATTCAAAATATATGTCTATACATCAGGAGGCAGGCTCAGACGGTGTTAGGCCCAGTATGGATTGCACGTGATTGCACAAAGGTTAGAAAGGGTACCGTATCCCCAGATAACATGTATGGATAGCGTACACATTCAAAATATATGTCTATACATCAGGAGACAGGCTCAGACGGTGTTAGGCCCAGTATGGATTGCATGTGATTGCACAAAGGTGAGAAAGGGTACCGTATCCCCAGATAACATGTATGGATAGCGTACACATTCAAAATATATGTCTATACATCAGGAGGCAGGCTCAAACGGTGTCAGGCACAGTATGGATTTGACGGCCCAGACTACACAGCGGAGGAGCAGGGAGAGGTAAAGATTGCAAATGCTGGGGCCCTGCCCAAGCAAGGGGGGCCCACTCGTGGGCGTCGGTACTGGCACTGGGCCCCTCATAGTACGGCGGTATGTCTGACGGCGGGTGTGCACCACCACCGTCAGAGACACTTGATTGCACTATGAGGGACCCTGTGCCAGTGCCCGCACCCAAGAGTCGGCCTACCCACCTGTCCAGGGCAACGGCACTCGCACGGTGTCGTGCGCTAGGTGGTGACCCCGGCCATGGGGGGGGGAGGCAGCACAGTTAGGGAGTTTTAGAAAGTGGCATATGTTGATGTTGGACATTCAGCTGATGCAAAAGGCGAAATAGGTGAAGTCCCAGGAAGAGGTGGACCAAAGCAAGCCATTTTTCTGTCACCCTATGTGTCATCAGGGGAAGGTGGGACAAAATCCTTGGAAACCCATGCATGGTTCATTTTAATGAAGGTTAGATCATCCACATTTTGGGTTGACAGACGGGTCCTTTTTTCTGTCAGGATTGATCCAGCTGCACTGAAGACTCTTTCCGATAGCACACTTGCAGCTGGGCAAGCGAGCTCCTGTAAGGCATATTGTGCCAATTCAGGCCAGGTGTCCAGTTTAGCGGCCCAATAGTCAAAGGGGAATGACCTGTGTGGGAGAACATCGATATGGGAGGAAAAGTAGTTTGTAACCATAGTTGACAACTGCTGTCTCCTGTCACTTTCCATCGATGCAGTATTACCAGTTGTGTGAGCGGTACTTGAAAAATCAGTCCACAACATTGTCATGAAACCCCTGTCTCCAACGCCACTTCTGCTGTGTGCACCACGAACACCTCTGCCAAGCTGCCCCCGGCCCGTACGGCTCGTGTGAGAACCATCACCGCTGCTGTGTGCTGGGAATGCCTCAAGCAACCGATTTACCAGAGTTGCTTGTTTATTAGCCAATATTAGGTCAAGGTTCTCCTGTGGCATGATGTTTTGTAATTTGCCTTTATAGCATGGATCCAGGATGCTGGCCAACCAGTAGTCATCATCGTTCATCATTTTGGCAATGCGGGGGTCCCTTTTTAGGATCTGCAAGGCATAATCTGACATGTGGGCCAATGTTCCCGGTGTCAATGATGCACTGCGAGTGCTGGTTGGAGGAGCACTTTCTGGCAAATCCACATCCCTCCAGTCACGCACAAACCCTGTACCAGACCTTGCCACGCCAACATTTTCACTTGCCCCACGAGATGCATGCTCCTCCCCTAAGTAATCATCCCCATCATCCTCCTCCTCCTCTTCTTCCTCCACCTCGTCCAGGAGAGGTCCCTGAGCAGACAATGGCTGAATATCATCAAGGAATCCCTCCTCCTCATCAACATTGGCTGCAGAAGCCTGCTCCTTAAGGTGCGTCAAAGTTTGCATGAGCAGACGCATAAGTGGGATGCTCATGCTTAGGATGGCGTCGTCTGCGCTTACCAGCCGTGTGCATTCCTCAAAACACTGAAGGACTTTACAGAGGTCTTTCAGCTTCGACCACTGCACGCCTGTCAACTCCATGTCTGCTCTCAAAGTGCCTGGCCGTGTATCCTCCCACAAATGCATTATGGCCTGCCTCTGCTCGCACAGCCGCTCCACCATGTGCAGGGTGGAGTTCCACCTTGTTGCAATGTCGATAATGAGGCGGTGGTTGGGAAGGTGGAGCAATCGCTGCAGCTTCTGCATACGAACGGAGTGTACAGGCGACCGGCGGATGTGCGCGCACAGTCTTCGCACCTTCTGGAGCAGGGCTGTTAACTCCGGATAATTTTTGAGGAAGCACTGCACCACCAGGTTCAAGGTATGAGCCAAGCAAGGTATGTGGCTGAGTTTTGAAAGGGCTATGGCTGCCACAAAATTACGGCCGTTATCACTAACTACCTTGCCTGCCTCAAGATGTACACTGCCCAGCCATGACTCAGTTTGTCGCTGAAAGTACTCGGCCAGCACCTCGGCGGTGTGTCTGTCGCCCAAACACATCATCTGCAACACAGCCTGCTGACGCTTTCCACTAGCTGCTCGATAGGGGGACACATCGTGTGCAACAGTGGCAGCTGCAGATGGAGTGCTCGTACGACTGCGCTCTGTGGACGAGCTTTCGCTTCTGGAGGAGGAGGAGGAGGGTCGAACGCCTACAACCAACTGTTTCCTATACCATGGGCTAGGCAGCACTGTCCCACCACCGCTGTCCCCTGTGGACCCTGCATCCACCACATTAACCCAGTGCGCAGTGATGGACACGTAACGGCCCTGGCCATGCCGACTGGACCATGCATCAGTTGTGAGGTGCACCTTTCCGCTCACTGACTGCTGGAGTGAATGGACAATGCGGTCTTTCACATGATGGTGGAGGGCTGGGATGGCTTTGCGAGAGAAGAAGTGGCGACTGGGTAGGTCATAGCGTGGTACTGCATAGGCCATGAGTTCGCGGAAAGCTGCGCTTTCCACCAACCGAAAGGGCATCATCTCAAACGAGATTAGTTTGGCAATGTGGGCGTTCAAACCAGTGTACGCGGATGAGAGACTGAGTACTTTCTTGACCTACTCATAGTGTCTGGGAGGGTGAGCTGGACTTGAGAGCTGCATATGGTGGAAGTAGCGGTGGACAGGGCGGCCTGAGAGAGGGTTGATGATGGTGATGGAGTTGTTGTTCTTTCTGATGGCCTAGAATCAGTCTTTCGTTGATATAACAGTGTGATTCCCTGACTGCTGTGGCATTGCAACGACACCTCAACATTTGCTGCTGTGATAACCAGTGGGCTTACAGTGGGGGAAACAATGTAGCGTTGCTGACTACCTTCATTGTGATCAGTTGCACATGTGGCACTTGAGGTTTGGTGTTGTGTCCATGCTTGCAAGTGCATGCTGGTTAAATGTCTAAGCATGCAACTGGTATTCAAATTTTTCAGATTTTTCCCTCGGCTAAAGGTCTTTGCGCACTTCTTACAGATAACCTTGGCCTGATCATGAGGATTTTGTTCAAAAAAGTGCCACACTGCACTCTTCCTACTTTGGCAGACATTTTGCGGCCTAGCACGCTGTGATCTTTTGACCCTCTGGACAAGCTGTCCAGCAACTCTTTTGATGTTTGGAACATGTCTTTGGAGTGCTCCGGGCCTGCCAGATAACAGCTGTTGCGATGTCGATGTCTGCTGTGGATGCTCCTCATCTGAGCTATTGGAAGCAGCACCCTCTTCCCCCAATGGATGCCAATCTGGGTCAACAACTGGGTCATCCATCACCTCCTCTTCTATGTCATGTGCACCTTCCTCTGTGTCACCGTGTATGGTGGTATAGTGTGCGGGAAGGGGCACCTGAGTCTCATCAGGGTCAGAATCTGGCTCTGTACACTGCGAGGACAATGTAGTGCTCTGAGTGAATGTACCAGCAGAATCATCCATCAGCGGCTGTGCATCAGTGCACTCCATGTCAGATTCATCTTGGCCTGGGTAATTCACCATTTCACTTGATAATCCAGGCATGGTATGTGAAAACAGCTCCATGGAGTAATCAGTATTATGGCCTGCGTCATCCTTCAATCTTGGTTGGGGTGAAGGACACAAGGAAAGGTGTGGTTCATGAACATGAGCCTCCAATGACGACTCAGTGCTTTTACTTTTTACAACTGAAGAAGAGGAGGCGATAGAGCTGGAGGCTGAGTCAGCAATGTAAGACAAAACTTTTTCCTGATGCTCTGGCTTTAAAAGCGGTTTGCCAACTCCTAGAAAACTAAGCGTTCGAGGCCTTATGTAGCCAGACGATGACGCAGGCTCAACACCTCCTGCATTCGGTCCTATTTTGCTCTTGCCACTACCATCAGATCCACCACCAACACCATCATTACCAGCTGCCAACCCCCGCCCAATTCCACGGCCTCTTCCACCAGCCTTCCTCATTTTTGGTAGAAATGTAGACAAAATCCAACAAACTATATAGTAATGTAAAACAAGGTACAAGGTGTCTATAGGACAGGGGAGATTATGAATTTCTGCAGACACTTGTGGACACTGGACACTTATGGATTGTGTGTGGCCCACTGAGTATCTGAGCGCTCTGTCACAGGCTCGATGGCAGAGCTGTGACCAAAGTGACTAGAGGATAAGGGAGATTTTTAATTTCTGCACACACTTGTGGACACTGGACACTTATGGATTGTGTGAGGCCCACTGAGTATCTGAGCGCTCTGTCACAGGCTCGATGGCAGAGCTGTGACCAAAGTGACTAGAGGATAAGGGAGATTTTTAATTTCTGCACACACTTGTGGACATTGGACACTTATGGATTGTGTGAGGCCCACTGAGTATCTGAGCGCTCTGTCACAGGCTCGATGGCAGAGCTGTGACCAAAGTGACTAGAGGATAAGGGAGATTTTTAATTTCTGCACACACTTGTGGACACTGGACACTTATGGATTGTGTGAGGCCCACTGAGTATCTGAGCGCTCTGTCACAGGCTCGATGGCAGAGCTGTGACCAAAGTGACTAGAGGATAAGGGAGATTTTTAATTTCTGCATACACTTGTGGACACTGGACACTTATGGATTGTGTGAGGCCCACTGAGTATTTGAGCGCTCTGTCACAGGCTCGATGGCAGAGCTGTGACCAAAGTGACTAGAGGATAAGGGAGATTTTTAATTTCTGCACACACTTGTGGACACTGGACACTTATGGATTGTGTGAGGCCCACTGAGTATCTGAGCGCTCTGTCACAGGCTCGATGGCAGAGCTGTGACCAAAGTGACTAGAGGATAAGGGAGATTTTTAATTTCTGCACACACTTGTGGACACTGGACACTTATGGATTGTGTGAGGCCCACTGAATATATGAGCGCTATGTCACAGGCAGAAATTGGCTAGTGTATCACAAACTACAAGGTGTATGTAGAATTGGGCAGAATTGGAATCTCCCTAGAGTGCAGGTCTGTAAGAATGGAACATGTCCTCGACTTATTCTCACAGAGTGACTCACTGATATCTTCACTGTGGCTGTGATAACAGCCGTTACACGGTACTGTGTGAGGAGCGTACACCGCTGTATGGTGTGAAAAAATGCACGCTCAGTACCTCAGCAGGACAAAAAAAAATTGTGATTGCTTTTAAAAAAGCAGTTTGCGGAGCAGTGGGTAAACAGCAATGCAGGAATGTCAGGAAGCCTTAGAAGGCAGCCCAACAACCAATACCACTGATACACCACTATATAGCCTCCCCTTGCACTGCACAGTGACTGGTGTGTTGTACAGGCAAAATCGCTAGCAGCAGAAGCAGTTTTTTTTTCTTCTTCTCAGCAGGATAAAAAAAAAATTGGGATTGCTTTTAAAAAAGCAGTTTGCGGAGCAGTGGGTAAACAGCAATGCAGGAATGTCAGGAAGCCTTAGAATGCAGCCCAACAACCAACACCACTGATACACCACTATATAGCCTCCCCTTGCACTGCACAGTGACTGGTGTGTTGTACAGGCAAAATCACTAGCAGCAGAAGCAGTTTTTGGTGTCTTCTTCCCTGCCTAACGCTCTCCCTACAAAATCATCATCAGCAGCAGCTCTCTCTATTCTGAGATCAGCATGAGTAACATGGCGGTCGGCGTGCACGCCCTTTTATACCCCCTGTGACGCCCACCAAAGCAAGCCAATCACTTGCATGCCCTTCTGAAAGATGGTGGTGACCCGTGCCTATGTCATCACGTTGCCCACAGTGTCCGTGGATCCTGATTGGCTGAAAAAGAGCGCAAAACAAACTTTTGAAACGCGACTTTGGCGCGTAAGTCGCCAACCTAGAGGCCGACCTCATCCTAGGGTCGGGTTTCGGTTCATGAAACCCGACTTTGCCAAAAGTCGGCGACTTTTGAATTTTTTCGACCCGTTTCGCTCAACTCTACTCCTGAAGACTAATTATGAGAATATCCTTTTTAAAAGGGCAATTTTATTAGTTCTTTTTGGCCGTCACATGTGTTCACTGGGAACGCTGCCCGCACTTCTAACACCACCTGTGGTAGATCTGCTCATTGGGCTGGACACAGAGGTAGAAATGGAACACTGTCTCTTTAAGAACTTGCTTGGTTTATTAAACGCAGCATAAAAAAAGTAAACACGGCCCTCTGGGCAAAACAGCTAGACAAAACAAAACACAGTTCTTCTCATAGCAAGGATCAGCCTGCTCAGGGTTAGCAATGTCCACAATTCAGGTCCTTTGATAGACACAGGCACAAAAACTTCCCTGTAGTGCTTCCTCTACAGACACTGAGCAGTGTTGCCTTTGAAGGCCAGCTACTTAAGCCCCAGACCATGTGACTCCTCCCCCCATGTGACTGGTCACATGACTGTGACATCACACAGGTCCTGGCAGCTCAAGGCAGTGCCAGTTCTGCAGATGGAGATAAGGTGGACATCCTACCACCCGTTCTATGGGAGTCCACATAAAAGCCAGCCCATTATGCAACTTGGCTTAATCCTCACAACACTTAGTGTGCTGGAGGAAAAACTCTGGGGGTTCTATCACTGACACCATTAGGCGTAGTGAAACATAATTTCCCTTCAGCACTTTACCAGTGACTTTGTCACAAGTCTTAAGCATGTTTCCTTCACAGTAAGGAGCTTTTAATTCCCACTGTATCCTTTCTCTGTAGGCTACTCTAGGGCTCTGCAGCTTATGTGTTTTGTCTCTACATCGTCACAACCCAGCTTCTAGGCCACAGTCTTGATCAGCGAGTTTCTCTCCACTCACTCAGCGGTTATGCGTCCATTCAATATGGACGCTCTAGTTTTACTGCTTGTGGTGCATGTTATTGGAGAGCAGCAATTGCAGGATGCAGTGCTGCTATTTCTCTGGCAATGGTATGGATGATGTGTATGGTTTGCCACCTTAGAGAGGGAGTGCTTGACAAAGTTTTCCTACTGAGATACCATTCCAAGTGAATAGGTTTTTACTGCCTGAAGGTTGTGGAAGCTTCAGCCTCCATATATGCCTTTTTTTGCATACACGTTATCAGGTGGGATCTGGAGCACTCAACTGAAGCAACCTTTTCACGTAGTCTCCAGACACAACCTGCAGGAATGTCACTCCCCTTTCTCAATTCAGATTACATGCATGCTCTGCTTAAGTACTGTACGTACATTTGAGAGGATAGAGTTTAATGGGAATTTTCAGACATCAGTTTTTATTACAGATCCTTGTGTCTGTTCTTTTAACCTTATTACATGTCATGCTCTCATGTATTTCTTTGGATCAGAATGATGGATGAAAACAAAACAGATCAACTAAAAAATTCAGACAAATTAGAAAGTAATGTTGGAATTGGCCCTTAAATGTCAGCAATAACTGAGTGAGTCTATGCAAGGCTCTCTGTTCTGGTACATTAAGATATGGTAGAAGCTGAGAATGTTCTTTGAAATACATGGCCCTAATGACTGCGTTATTGTGAGAAAACCATTTGATGGGTTTTGCTGCCATTTTTTAGCTTTCTGGGAAATGCAATAGGAGCCATTCTCTGATCTTTTCTTCTATAATATACTAAAGTGGTAATGAGTCTCTAGTGAATTGTTATTTGGATAATAATTGAAGAACAAATTTGAAAATAAAATGTTTCTTTCGTTCCACATGGGAATATAATAAACGATCTCTAGATATTCAGTACAGCAATAACAGAAATGATGTGCATTCACATAAATATACTGCACACTAATATTTGAACACAACTGCCTACCAAAATTATTACTACACTGTAAGTATAGCAATACATTGTCTTATCGGCATTCATGCTAACTATATACATTTTAAAATTGCTTTTATTTTTGTATGCATATGTTTGTACCAGTCATCCTCAGCTATCTAAATCTGTACAAGAGTTGTCTGGATTTGATAGTCCTTATTTATCATGTGGATTCAGCCTCCACAGTCACACTGATTATAGAAAAGGAGGCTGAAATGTCTTTCTGAAATATATAAAGTATTAGTGCAACTATATTACGCTAATGTTATTGCAGAATAAAGCGCAAGTAACATCCCCATTTTACAAAGTACAGAAGAGCACCTACTAAACAAGTGGTCCCTCAAAGCAGGTACCTGTGCTGGTCATGACTCTTGGCTATGGCTTATAGACTGGAGAACAGATTATAAAGAGCTTTTTCTATTAACTCAGTATGTTTAAACACAACATACAGAAAGGGAATGACTGAATTATTAAATCCTTTTAATAAGCTGACCTAAGTGGGTGATAACTGTAGATATTATGTAGTACATATTCAGTCACTTTCAGAAAAATTTGATTTAATTTGATAAATGATGTGAATAAATAAAACTGCTAACCACTTTCTGTAAAAATGATGTTGTCTTATCTCAGTTGAAGTGGAATTACAGTCTAATTTCACTGGGTGCACTTCGGGAACCTTCACAGGTGAAGATAACAACAGCTTCTGTCCATCATTAAAGCATTATAGTGATTTTCCACCTATAGTACCTCAACACTGTTTAGTTGCGTAGCTGGTGGGTTGAAAAGAGATCATTAAGTTTAAAACTCCAGTTGATACAGAAAAAGACAAAAATCAACCGTGAATGGCATAGACACATTTACCATAAAGTTGAAAAAAAATCCTTCCTGATCCATGTTGACAAACTAGAACCTAGGTTACCCCCCCCCCCGCAATCCTGCAAATTGTGTTTTTGAAAGTGGATTTGTAATCCTTTTGTAAGAGGGTGTGCCACAAAGGATTATATTCCTCAGTGCTATGCCGCATTTGTGTCCAGAGACTGCCACCTGCTTTCGAAGAAAAACGCTGTTGAACGAGCAGGAAATGAAGATTTTCAGGGAGGAAAGGTCTAGAGCACTGGGTCATGTGGCCTTGACGCAGTTCCTCGATATAAAAGGCCCGAGCAGCAAGGCGGGCAAGAGATTTCGTGCCAACCGGTGAGACGAGCAGGACGTGTGTGCAGGGGGGACACTGAGGTGGAGATCCTGGGGCCAGCCAGGAGGTCAGAACCAGCATGTCACGTTGTACCCATGATAAGGTTCCAGAGGACACCGGTCAAGGTCCGTGAACCAGACCATACCAGTCGAGTCCTGAGGTCCAGATCTGTGCCAGGCAATATCCGAGAACCAGTCTGTCGGTCAAGACGCATGACCAAGCCCTCATTCATCCAGACCCAATAGGCGACCATCAAAGGTAAAGCACCAAAGACCCAGTGGAGACAACGACCATGAAGTGGATGTCCTTGGTTGTAAGAGGAGGCATGAGTGAGCCAGGCCGTTACTTCCAGCAATGACATATGGTACAGGGTGCAATCTGGGGCAGTGCAGCAGACGGGACAGGGATTGGCGCATGTGAGACAGGCCCAGAAAATATTGCTTGACAGAGGGACTTGCGGCCTAGCGGGAAGAACCGCAGTCCCCCGCTAGAGCTTAAAAGAAAAAGAAGAAAACATTGTGATAGAACTTTACAAGTTTGTGCACACTCCCAACATTGGAGATCAGTTAGATAGAATCATAGAATCATAGAATCGTAGAGTTGGAAGGGACCTCCTGGGCCATCTGGTCCAACCCCCTGCTCAAAGCAGGATTCGCTAAATCATCCCAGTTAGATGTCTGTCCAGCCTCTGTTTGAAGACTTCCATTGAAGGAGAACTCACCACTTCTCGTGGCAGCCTGTTCCACTCATTGATCACTCTAACTGTCAAAAAGTTTTTTCTAATATCTAATCTGTGTCTCCTCCCATTCAGCTTCATCCCATTGCTTCTAGTCTTTCCTTGTGCAAATGAGAATAAAGTTGATCCTTCTACAATGTGACAGCCCTTTAGATATTTGTAGACAGCTATTAAGTCTCCTCTCAGTCTTCTCTTTTGCAAACTAAACATTCCCAAATCCTGCAACCTTTCCTCATAAGACAGGGTTTGCAGACCGGTCACCATTCTGGTCGCTCTTTTCTGAACTTGCTCCAGTTTGTTGATGTCTTTTTTAAAATGTGGTGCCCAAAATTGGACACAATATTCCAGATGAGGTCTGACCAAAGAGGAGTAGAGGGGAATAATTACTTCACGTGATCTAGACTGTATGCTTCTGTTAATACATCCTAGAATTGCATTTGCCTTTTTTGCTGCTGCATCACACTGTTGACTCATATTCAGTCTGTGATCTATTAGTATACCGAAGTCTTTTTCACATGTGCTGTCACTTAGCCCTATTCCTCCCATTCTATATATGCTTTTTTCATTTTTATTGCCCAGATGTAGTACTTTGCATTTCTCCCTGTTAAAAACCATTCTGTTAGTTGCTGCCCACTTCTCCAGTTTATTTAAATCTTTTTGAATCCTCTCTCTCTCTTCTCTAGTATTAGCTATCCCTCCTAGCTTTGTGTCATCAGCAAATTTAATCAGTTTACCCTCAATTCCTTCATCTAAATCATTGATAAAGATGTTGAACAATACAGGGCCCAGGACAGAGCCTTGTGGTACCCCACTTGAGACATTCTTCCAACTGGATGTGCAGCCATTTACGACCACTCTTTGGGTCCGATCACTAAGCCAGTTATGAATCCACCTAACAGTTGCCTTGTCCATTCCATACTTAGTCATTTTTTCAATAAGGATTGTATGAGAGACTTTGTCAAATGCTTTGCTGAAGTCAAGATATACTATATCTACAGCATTTCCTTGATCCACCCAATCAGTAATACCGTCATAGAAGGAAATTAAATTAGTCTGACATGACTTATTAGTTACAAACCCATGCTGACTCTGCTTAATCACTTCATTCTTATCCAGGTATTGACATACATGTTGTTTAATAATTTGTTCAAAGATCTTTCCTGGTATAGAAGTCAGACTCACCGGCCTATAGTTGCCTGGGTCCACCTTCTTCCCCTTTTTGAAGATAGGAACAACATTTGCTCTTCTCCAGTCTTCTGGCACTTCTCCTGTTCTCCAAGAATTTTCAAAGATTATGGAGAGGGGTTCAAAAATTTCTTCTGCTATCTCCTTCAGTACTCTGGGGTGTAATTCATCTGAGACTTTACTATAAGAATCCTAGTGTGCTGTTATCACCATTGTATATTGCATACTGTATTTACACTGTTTTATATTTCATATCCTTTCTGTGGAAAGACTCCTCATTCCTGCATCAAGGAAATAAAGTTCAATTTGTTACTTCCACCTTGTTCATATCTACTGTATGTGTTGCATCTTGTGACCTGTTTACACTTTCTCAAAGGGATCATCACCCATTAATGGGTAAATTGCAAATTGCTTTGTAAAAATAAGAAACTGCAAATTATCACCTATTAAAAGTCATCTCTGTTCTCAAAGGAGGGATTTCTATTTCTATTTTTTTAGCTCATTGCCTAGGTCAATGACCAGCTTGCCGTCTCAGAGTGACAGGTTACCTAGGTGATAGGATCATACCATTTGTAGGCTCTTGCTTTAAAGCCTGTAAGGGCCACAAAGAGGCTGGCCGGATCACTGGGTCTGACCAGCTTCCGTGCTCCAGCTCTCCTCCCATGCTGCAGATGCATAGCTTCCTCTGATAATAGTATCGAAGAGGGCTCAATATGGACCAGCAATACGACCATGTTGCTGGTCCAAACTGTCAATCTTCAGGAGTAAACGCCCACAATGTACATAGGAAACTAGAAAGCAGGAAACTGTCATTCTATGATTCGATGAAGCAGTGTGCTCCTGATCCAACCTCTAAATCTATTCATGATTTTGTAACCTTTCTTCATAAATTAGTTCTTCCATACTTCACATAAATTGTGTCGACTTTTTGAAAATTTTCAAGTGAAATAAAGTAGTAAAGTAATAACTTCTTTGAAAGCCTTGCTACTTCTAATAGAAAACTATATATTGTTATCTTTTTATTTGGCAGTCTGGCATTGCATGCTATAATACAGATTATTAGTGATACACAAGTCCTCTGTTGGAGATTCCGCAAACAGTGATGCATTTGTTGTAGACTGATTATCCTTAACATTAAGGTGACATATGGTCCAGGGACACAATATTTCATTTAAGGGGGTGTATGGCATTCTTAGACCTTAGAGTCACCCTTAAAACCCCTGACAGGTGAAGTCAATAACTTTGATTATATTGCTATAATGGCACAAGTCAAGATGTAGAATAAAGTAGGAAGCAATTGGTCCGTTCTTGAAGTAGATGTGCTGGCTGCAGAAAAATTACATGCTATTTTGGTAACTTGTAAGTATACATGCTATTTGGGTTTTTACTTATACCTTTGTATACATCCCTCTCTATATCTTCATAGCCCAAAATATACTTAACCTTGCTATGGCTTTTTTGTTTTCAGTACTCAATTGGTCTACTTGCATGATGCTTCAATAAATGGATTTGGTTTCATTTTTATTACATGACTGAAGGTTTGTATGTTTGTCTGATGGTCCTATATGCATGACATTTGGTATTCATTATCAGTCTTCATGTGCATGAGTTTGGCATTTTTAATGATTGAGTATTTTGTCTATAAATTGTTTATAAAAATGTTGTTATTTCTATGTGACATACTATAAGCCGATACACTCAGCCGGCTTAGTCCACCTTACCCCTTCTAGATTTTGAATTAATTTTCAGTGGAGTGGGTATTTAATTTTTTTGACCCCTCCCACCACTAGAAGGGCTTCTTGGTCCTTTGCAGGTTTAATTTCTAGTCAAAATTACCCAATATTTGTTGTTGCTGCTATACATATATTTTTTAATCTATAATTTTTTATTATTACTCTAATAAAAGTTATATTTTATCCTCTAAATTTGCTTAGGATATACCAATTAAAGATTACAAGTTTTCAAAAATGAAGATGGAGGTCCTGGCTGGGTGTGTGGAGGTTTGTCTATGGGGGTGCTATGTCCGTGCAGCCAACATGGTGCCGGTGACTTCGGCTGGCCAGGACCAGATGTTGAAAGGTTCAATGAGGGAGACCACCAGTCAGCAATAAACATTTGTTTATTGAACAGTAACTTGGTGGGAATTATGTACAATAGATAGTAGGTGCATAACCTCCTAAACGTTTCCTTTACAATATGAAGCATCTTCACACGCAGTGTCTACACCTTTTACAGGCTTAATTGCTTCTGTCCCCAAGTTCATCTGCCTTAACCACAGCCCTGCATGGTACTACAGTTCAGTAACTGAGAGTACTGTCCTCAGCACGTTTACTTTTCCCCCCTAGGGGAGCTATTTTACCACCATGGCCGTTACTTTGCTTATCTGCTGACGCTTTAGAACTCCCACCTGCGACACACTTTTTCTCTCACGTTCCCTGTTCCATCTTTGCCCATTTTCTCTTCGAATTATGTACACAGAGCCGTACTGTTAGGCTAGGCGTCCTGTCTCAGAACCCATATCCAGTGCTTCACTCTTTCTTTCTGTCACTTTTCCTCGTTTCCACTTCGGATCTGGAGATCCACTGCCTCGGTATCTTCTCTCGTCAGGGACACCCTTGTCTTGCAGCTCTGCTGACTAGTCAGATCGCTGTCAGGCAGAATACAACATTGTCACTAACGCATATCACAATACATATTACAAGAATGCGCATGTCTTTAAGGGGGACCGTGGGCAGCATGTCCATCTCCTTATATTTTCCCCTTCTTTAATGAACATAGTAACATAGTTTTGAAGGCTGACAGAAGACCTTATGTCCATCTAGTTCAGTCTATTTTAGTGCAGCTGTTCTGCATTGTTGATCCTGGGGAAGGGAAAAAACCCACAGAGTAGAAGCCAATTTTCTCCATAGGAAAAAAATTCCTTCCCCTAAGCTGGGTCAACCATCTACATATAATATTCTGTTATTCGTAACCTTCTATACTGTTACTCACAAGAAAAGCATCCACTCCTTTCTTAAATTCATTCAGTGAGTTGGCCATCACCACTTCCTCAGGAAGAGAATTCCAGAGCCTCACTGCTCTTACCGTGAAGAGCCCTCTTATATGCTGGTGCAGAAAATGTCTTTCCTCCAAATGAAGAGAATGCCCCCTTGTTCTTGTCACAGTCCTTGGTACAAACAGTTCTTTGGAGAGATCTCTGTATTGCCCTCTGATATACATGAAGGCCGTCCTCGGTCATCCTGAACCTGAAAGGCACCATTTTGACTCACATAACTGATGCCAAACAATGCACGATTCTCTTTTTGTAGAGTATAGCCGACCCGGTCCTACTTTGCTAGGACCATGGAAATACAACCATCCAAGTCCTTTTAATCCGGCACCAATCCAATAAGTTGGTTTGGCCCTTCTTGGCAAGGGCTTTGGAACAACAGTGGTAAAGTTTCTTTCTTTAGGGACTAAACAACAACTTCAGCCAATCGTGGACTTCTATGTGAAGTAGCCCCAGATATGTGGATCATAGATCCGCTGGACCTTGGGTCTCCGTAACTTTTAACTGCTCCGATCATTGTGTGTAGCAAGCACAAGAGCTCTTCCAGCTTCTGCATCCTTTAAGTATTGTTGACTTATCCTGAGGGGTACCTTCTTCCTCTGTGGAACATTGGGATGACTGACCTCTCCCTTCCTCTTGTACCCTTTTCTCCTCATGCCTGCTCAAGATGTGGCTCTGCATCTAATGCCATCAGAGTCCCAAACACATGTACATGTGCCAATGCTCCGGCCATGACCTGGACTATGACTGACCAATGTGATGACGAGGGCAACCTCCAGTGCTAGGGTGGCAGGATAGATGTTGCAATCTCAGGTTGGCTGGCCTCCATGGTTCTCTCCCAAGCTCTCTCTTTCTCTCAGAAATGAATAACAGCGGCCATACTGTTGCGCACCACTCTGACTGCATACCACCAACAGGGCCATCTACCTTGAGGAATGTTATTCATGTACCTGGCATGAGAGTGTAATCCTCTGTGGCAGGTGTTCAGTCTCCACCATTTTCTTCTCAACAAAGCATGGTATCCGGTCCCGAACTCCTGGATGAACCCAAGCCCCCACTGCAGACCGTAACTATAGACTTCTCCCCAGGAAGCCAACTCCATCAACAGGCCCATCAACATTTCTTTGACCGGGTACCAGCCCTCCTTTTTTCAATGGTCGATTGGACCAGGCCTCGTAGGTCGATAAGCTGCCGGACCCTTGCCCTACCTTCGTTGGACCTCAGAAAACCCGGAGATGGAGGCCATGTGCCTTCCACAGATTCGGGCCTGTGAACAGAGCCATCTTGCTTTGGACATATGGACCAGGCCCACGCTTCTTCTGCAGAACTGCTAGCCAGATCCGGACCTTCTACACAATCCTCTGCTCCTTGCGGCATGCATGCGGACTCCGTCATGTCTTCCAGTAGCTTTCATCTGTCAGCCATGAGATACCACTCTCAATCAGCCTTCCAACTGACTAATGGTGCTGACACACTACTGAATATGTGGGTCCTGGCTGGGTGTGTGGACTTTGTCTACAGGGGTGCTATGCCATTGCAGGCAGCATGATGCCGGTGACTTTGGCTGGCCAGGACCAGATGTTGAGAGGTTCAGTGAGGGAGGCCACTAGTCAGCAATAAACAGTTTTTTACTGAACAGTAACTTGGTGGGAATTATGCACAATAGATAGTGGGTGCATAACTTCATGAACATTTCCTTTACAACATTGAACAGTCCAGTAAGTAAGAGTTCTGTCCTCAACATACAGCTCTTTTTCCCCCTTGGGGAGCTAGTTTGCTACAATGGCAATTATTTAGCTTATCTGCTGCTGACGCCTTGGATCTCCCGCCAGGGGCATTCTCTTCATCTCATATTCCCTGTTCCGTCTTGGCCCGTTTCCTCTCCAGGTTGCTTACTCAGGGCTGAACAGTTAGGCTAGGTGTCCTGTCTCAGGATCTGTCTCCAGTGCTTCACTTTCTGTTGCTTTTCCTCCTCTCTATTCCAGATCTTTTTATCCTCTGCTTCTGTCTCCACTCATGTCAGGGGCACCCATGTCAAGTGACTCTGCTGTTTAGTCAGACCATATATTTGCTTCTGTTGCACATTGAGCCCAATCTTAAGTTCTGACAGGAAACTGTCTAATCCCAAACATTAACCCCCAACTCACCCTAATGAGCAAATTAAAACATTGTCACTAATAATGCATGTCGGAATACACATTACAACAATACGTGTCTTCAAGGGGGAAGGTGGGCAGTGTGTGCATCTCCAGACATAACAATGTTTAGTTAGGTGTTATATAACAAGTAACATTCACATGAATGCCAAAACATGATATTTTCAAACGGAAGAGCGCCTACAGCATCAACTGCCTCCATCAACTTGTCTTCTTTCCATGATTCATCCTGAATAGTGATGCTATATTTTCCCCAGGTAAGTGATGCACACCTACCATGTTATCCACATGATATAAAAGAAAAGGTGATTCATCAGTTCAGGCCACTCCACAAAATCTGCCGTTTTGGAAATGATCTGATTCAGTGGTTAACCCTTAAAATTTTGCCCTTGAGAAAGTTGGCAATATTTCATGCTTTCAAAGCATTAACATCAGGAAAAGGATCTATCACTTGTAGCCTAATGTATTCTACACTTGAACAAGTGCCATTTTTTTGAGAAAAATAGGCTCCGAAATGTAAAGACCAATGAATTTCTTGGTAGTCTTGATGAGGAGCAATGCTTGAGTCAGATGGTCCTTATTCATTAAGACTGGAGAGAGATTTCTGGTATAAAGAATGCCCCAACTCATCATGAATTAGATGAGCTGTGGCGTCATGCCCCTGCCGCATCCTAGACCTTTCTTACTTCTGCCCATTTTGTTGGAGCTAGCAGCAACTGCCCCTATTGGTCAAACCATCAGCAGATTTGGTTTCCAGTACAATATATGATGACAACTAGTTATACAATCTACTCCTCTTATCACTCTCACCTTAATGCAAAATACAAGGGATTCTTTGCTGTCTCTAACACCATGGCCTTCCTTTATCTGATGTTAAATCTCTGAACTTCTTGTGTTTCTTCCCTTTAATAACCTGTCTATACCCGATATTTCAATTTTTATTTTCTTGGGTGGATCAAACATAACTCAAAAGCAGCATGCTCCCTGTCTTGGGGTCATATTGACACAGAACTTTCCTTTATTGGCTATATCCAATCACTCACTTGCTCATGTCACCCGACTCTTACAAATATCTCCAGAATCCGACCTTTTCTCACCTTTGAAACTATAAATATTCTTAATGTTGCTCTTATTCATTGTTATTTGGACTATTGCAACTCTCTACTGATCAGTCTCCCTTTAATTAAACTTTCTCAACTCCAATATGTCCTGAATGCGGCAGCCAGGGTCATACTTCTGTCTAGCTGCTACACTAATGCCTCCACCTTGCGTCAGTCATTGCACTGGTTGCACATCTGCTACAGAGTGCAAACTAAATTTATTTCTCTCAATCACAAAGCTTTCCACAGTTTTGCAACACCATAAATTTCCTCCCTCATCTCTATCACCCTAACATTTTTCAGATAGGAACCTTCAACTTCCATTTCCAAGACTTCTCTTATGATGTAATAATAATAATACAAATTTTATTTCTATAACTGACATATTCCGCAGCACTTTACATTTCAGAGGGGACTTGTACAGACGATAGACATTACAGCATAACAATAACCACATAGATCATAACAGATACCAAGAGGAATGAGGGCCCTGCTTGCAAGCTTACAATCTATGAGGAAAAAAAGGTAGACACGAAAGGTGGGTGGTAACAGTTGCCTTCATTGTTCGGACCAGCCATAATGTTAAGTGTGTAACAGTACAAACACAGATGGCTAATAGATTCATAAAGCATGTGGGAACATGATGCGGGGAACCTGGTTATGGTAAAACTTTTGACTGGGCCAGACAGGGATAGTTAGGTTAATGCGTTGAGGTGGTAGGCCAGTCTGAATAAATGCATTTTTAGGGCACGCTTAAAATTGTAGGGATTGGGGACTAATCGTATTGACCTGAGAATTGCATTCTAAAGAATTGGCGCAGCACGTGTATAGTCTTGGAGACGGGGTGGTAGGTTCTGATTATTGAGGATGCTAACCTCAGGTCATCAGCAGAAAGGAGGGCACGGGTAGGGTGGTAGACTGAGACGAGGGAGGAGATGTAGGGTGGTGCTGAGCCATGGAGTGCTTGGTGGGTGAGGGTAATAAGTTTGTACTGGATTCTGGAGTGGATGGATAGCCAGTGTAATGACTGGCACAAGGTAGAGGCATCGGTGTAACGGTTGGCGAGGAATATGATCCTGGCTGCAGCATTTAAGACAGATTGGAGGGGGGAGAGTTTGGTAAGAGGGAGACCAATTAGAAGAGAGTTACATTAGTCCAGATGAGAATGAATAAGAGAAACAGTAAGAGTTTTTTGGAGTCGAAAGTAAGAAAAGGTCGAATTCTAGAAATGTTTTTGAGGTGCAGATAACAAGAGCGAGCCAGTGATCGGATGTGGGGGGAAATGAAAGCTCAGAGTCAAGTATGACCCCAAGACAGCAGGCATGTTGCTGGAGAGTAATAGTGAAACCACGCACAGAAATGGCAATGTCAGGCATAGGTGCATTAGTGGAGGGAGGTAACACAAGGAGTTCAGTCTTTGACAGGTTTAGTTTCAGATATAGTGAGGACATGATGTTAGACACAGCATTTAGACAATCGCTGGTGTTTTCTAAAAAGGCAGGCGTGATGTCAGGAAAAGAAGCATATAATTGGGTGTCATCAGCATAGAGATGGTAATGGAAACCAAATCTACTGATTGTATACTGCCCCTATTGGTCAATCAAAGAAGAGGGGGCCTAGAATGGATCCTTGAGGAACCCCAACAGTAAGTGGAAGATGTGGGGATGAGGAGCCAGCAAAATATACAGTAAAGGAGCGGTCAGAGAGATAGGAGGAAAACCAGGAGAGAACGGTGTACTTGATGCCGATGGAGCGGAGCATAGTGAGGAGGAGCTGGTGATCCACAATGTCGAATGCTACAGAGAGATCCAAGAGAAATAGCATGGAGTAATGACCATTTGATTTAGCTGTTAGTAGACATTAGAGACTTTAGTGAGGGCAGTTTCAGTAGAGTGTAACGAGCAGAAACCGGATTGGAGAGGGTCGAGAAGAGAGTTATCTGAGAAATAGCGGATAAGACAGGAGTGAACCAGACATTCCAGGAGTTTAGAGATGAAGGGAAGATTAGAGACAGGTCGATAGTTAGCAATGAGAAAATGGAAAATGGTCTTAGGAGCGCAGGAAGGAGACTCAGACAAGAGATGGGTTTAAACTACAATGCGTTTCGATGGAGGATCCGTCTTCATCAGGTGAAAGTTTTTTAATTTTTTGAAAATACTAAAAGTCACACAACTTTTGCATAACTCCAAGTTGCAAAATTATTTTACAACACTACAGCAGATTTCTGTCAAAATTGCTTAGGTGAATCAGGGCCTTTATGTTACTGTCAGTGATATTAATGTTATGACTAATTGCTATATATTGTTCTCTACTAATTTTTATGCAGATTTTTTGTCCATGAATTGTATGAGTTATTATGTTTTCTCTCTATCTAAAATACATGGCATATCAATCGTCTAAACGCAACATTGTCTGTAATGAACCAAACAAAGGTTACAGAATTTATTCTTTTGGGTTTCAGAAACCTTCACGGTTTCAATATTCTATTCTTCATTCTTTTCTTGATTATCTTTTTCTTCACAATAATGGGAAACCTTATGATCATTGTCCTTGTTTTAGTCAACAGTAAGCTTCAGCTTCCCATGTATTACTTTCTGTGTCATCTTTCCTTCACTGACCTTGTGATTAGCACGAACATTATTCCCAACATGCTTGGTGCCATTTTGTATGGAGGCAAAACAATGACTTACATCGACTGCATCATCCAATTATATTTCTTCAGTGGTACAATTATTACGGAGTGTTTTCTTCTTTCAGTGATGTCCTATGATCGCTACCTGGCTATCTGTAACCCCTTAAGATACTCTAGTATTATGGACCTTAAATTTCAAAACTGTCTTTCACTGTGGCCATGGCTGCTTGGTCTTACTCTTAATCTTACGGGAATCATACCTGTTACAAAGTTTAATTTTTGCCATGATAATATCATTGACCATGTCTACTGTGACCTTTTCCCTCTTCAGAAGCTTTCTTGCTCGGACACTTCCTTTGTAGAACTGGAAGTCTTTTTATTTTCTATGCCAATATTTATCCTTCCTTGTGGTTTTATCATTGGAACCTATGTGTATATATTCCTCACTATAGCAAAGATCCCGACCACAACAGGCAAACAAAAAACCTTTTCTACCTGCAGCTCTCACCTTATTGTTGTGGGCGCGTTTTATGGGACATTAATAGCTAAATACATGATCCCATCTGTCGGACATTCCTTGATTATTAATAAGATTATTTCCCTATTACATACTGTAATCACCCCCCTATTTAACCCTATAATATATAGCTTCAGAAACCAGGACATAAAGATAGCATTCAGAAAATGTTTTTCTCTATAACAAAATTTTATCAACTTTTAACTATCAATCTCCTAGGATTGTTCCGTCATTGACCTAGATATTGAAAGGGGTTTCCTATTGTGTACAAGCTTTTCTTGTTAGAAACTTACTCAAAAAATATTCTGATTACCAATAATCTGTTGGAAAATCTAGTATTGGAAGTGTCCAATATTTCTGCAGTGCCACCACAGCAAAACTGAAGTACTCCACACTGCCTAGAATAAATATTGGGTTGTATGTATAAAGCATCCTCCGAGGCAATGTTTGTAGCCCATTTCTGCTACAGTAGATGAGATAAATGTGGGATCTCCTATTTAGTGTGGCATTCAATTTGTCCTATGTATGTTCATTCTATATTGATAGAATTTTCAATATAAAGCATGACGTAGAAAAGTCAAAAAATATTTGGCTACTAAAATATCTATGATTAATGTTTGAAGAAATGAGAATTATACTTAATCACTCACATGAATCATAAGAAAAAGTCACCAATCATTACTAAAAAGAAAGTAACAAATGCTGTTCTGCATATGAAAGCCTCCCTTTTGCAGGGCCACAAACCAAAAAATATAAAGTAGAGAATTATTTGTAGATAATGGAAAAAAAAAATAGCAATAAAAACAATAGAGGTTGGAAAAGTCATCTCCCAACATCTGTGGCTACTGGAAGTTTTTTTAAAGTGTAATTTTTATTAAATTTTGTAATATTAACATTAGAAAACAAAAAGTCCAACAGCTACAATAAGACAAGTTTGTGTGTAAACAAGTTTAAGCAGCTTTGTAGGAAGGAAAAAAAAAAGGAGAAAGCATCAAGAAAGAAGCACAACAAATTAAAATGTAAGTTAGCACTTTCCCCCATAAAATGACAAACCTCAACGCAAAGAGAAACAAAAAAATTCTTTCGTCTAGCTCCTTCCCCGACTCCACACCACAGACGTTAGTCAATGTACGACAAATATATATATAGAGACAAGACAGACACAAAGAAAGGAAAGGGAGAAAAGGCACAGGAATCTGTAAAGGCATACCATCTAGCAATTATTTTGAGCTCCGTAATAGTCCTAAGGGGTCCACCCAGCTTCAAAGCTGTCCACTCTCGCTCCCAACAAAGATGTCATATATTCCATCCTACAAATATCGGCCATTCTGTTCAGTAAATTGTAATGAGAAGGATGTCCACTTCCAATTGAGAGCAATCAGGCATCATGCTGCAATTAAAATATGCAGCAATAATCAAGGTGAGTTCTTACCCAAGCCTCTAGGAGGAACGTTTAACAAATAGGTAGCAGGATCTAGATCTACCTCCACATACAAAACCTCTTGTATCAAATCTTTAACTTCTGTCCAAAAACCAATTATCTTTAGGCAAGACCAGAAGATATGGTATTGGGAGCCTACCTCTGAGCCGCAATGCCAACATAAATGTGAAATTTGAGGGTTCAACCTGTGGAGGAGCTCCGGAGTATGACACCAAAACATAAGTATTTTATACTGTTTCTCCTTATAGAGAGTACAGATGGAAAACTTGGCTGCCTTTTCCCAGATGCCCTGCTAGCACTGAGGTGACAGTCCCGTCCCAAGAATAGACTCCCATTTACTCATGTAGGGGTGTTTTAACTGTTGCACCCCCAGAGGGTAGTTGATAACCCTATAAATATCTGATATTAATTCTTTGGTCGACGGGCCCCTTTTGCATAGCCTTTCATATTCAGTTGGAAGAGACACCTTTAAAGGGTCATACAATAAGGAGGCAAAATGTCTAATTTGTATAAACTGAAAGAACTCTTTATTTGAAATTGGAAATTTAGACTTGATAACGTCAAACGAAAGGACCTCCAGCATGTCCCCATGCACTATGTCCGCAAACCTATGTAGACCTGTAGAAATCCACGGATGAACCATTGTGGGCTCAAGACTATTTGTTAGCAAAGGTTGATAAATGAAAGAGATCATTGGCGAACTAGAGGAGGTCAAACTAGACTTTTTCGCACATGAAAACCAAACCTGCCCTGTGGATTGCATTGGAGCCAACAGGAGAAATGAGATCTTGATTGACTTTGTAGTCCATGTTAGGGTTGGTGGATTGCACTAAATAAGAACAAATAAAGTACAATCGCAACCCGGGGTCCATCGTGCAGAGATATATAACTGCTGCTAGTGAACAATGGTGGAACCAAGCAGCGAGTGATCACCTTAAACGCACTTTGTTAAGCGCCACACAGTGTAAACAGAATTCAGAGTACCCAGCTCAGTTACTGCACAGAGTGGTACTGCTAGAAGCAAGAAAAGGTACTAAACTCTGATAAATGTCACAGGGAAAAAGCACGTGGGTTGAGCTTGCACTGCAAGTAAATTGTGCACACGTGTAATAAAGCAGATGCAGAGTCAAAGAAAAGAACTAATGTGATGCTAGGTGCAAGACCCTGTCACTTTCCTAGGGAAGTATGGCCTGAGGGTTGGACTTGCTCTGTAACTCGACTCTGCTAACCGCACACATAAAGGAGACAAGCCAAGGGGAAGTTACCCAGTCCTAACCCTACCTGCCCATGAAAGTACTCTGTGTATAGAGCGACACACTCAGACGTGCAAACGGAGTGGTAGAGTTTCCACTCACATACACCACACATAAGTTATATTAGCGCTTCCATGTGCGCCACTGGGGGCCTTTTATAAGCTAGGCTCCACCCCAAACACTCCCGCCCAGTCGGCCGAGACGTGGCCTGCGGGCCAATCCGGAGCTGCCGCCTCACCAGAGCAGCAAAGGTCCGACCACCAACGAACAGGTGCAACATCACGGACATGCTCATTAGAGTGATCTATGTACTTAGACTCCCAAGCGTCAGGCAGCACCTGCATATCGCTGGTTACCATAGAATTGGCTGGAGAGCCAGCAGTAACCAAATGAATACCATGAGCCTGAGCAAGTTGCTGAGACCAACATCTGTGCTGAGCAGTACTCTCAGTGGCTGGGCCTGAATGGGAGGCCACAGCACTAGGCAATGCTTGGGATCTATCCCACGCAGTGGAAGAGTCACGATGCCTAACAGTCCATAGTAAGGAATTTGTGTGAACAGGGGTCAGTTATAATTTTTCTATTTCTGTCCATTTATTATAGGCCCAAAGTGAAGCGCATGAAGGAATTCTTCATAGATGAGCCGCCCAGTAGTATTTAATAACGACCAGAATGGATAGCCCACCCTGTGATTTATGAGAGATAAGGACACGCTTGGAGATCCTCTGATCTCTACCATTCCAAATGAACCTCATTATAGCAGCCTGGAGAGATCTAAATTCTCCCATAGGGACCCTGACAGGAAAAGTTCAAAAATAATAGAGCAACTAGGGGAGGAAAGATAAACGACCTATCAATGAGAGCGACAGTGGCATCCTTTTAGCTAACAATCTTTTCAGGTCACCAAAGAGCGACGGGTAGTTACAACCATATAGGCCACTATAGTAAAAGGATAAATTAACCCCTAAATATTTAACTGCCTCAGACTTCCATCTAAATTTGAAGTTTGTTTTTAAACAGTCCAGAACATTAGGAGGTACAGTGTGTTGCAAAAGTATTCCGCTCCCTGGAACTTTTCAACCTTTTCCCGCATATCATGCTTCTAACATAAAGATACCAAATGTCAATTTTTGGTGAAGAATCAACAAGTGGAACACAATTGTGAAGTTGAACGAAATGTATTGGTGGTTTTAAATTTTTGTGTAAATTCAAAAACTGAAAAGTGGGGCGTGCAGTATTATTCGGCCCCTTTAACTTAATACTTTGTTGCACCACCTTTGGCTGCGATTACAGCTGCAAGTCACTTGGGGTATGTCTCTATCAGTTTTGTACATCGAGAGACTGAAATTCTTGTCCATTCTTCCTTGACAAACAGCTCGAGCTCAGTGATGTTTGATGGAGATCTGTTACGGTTGCTGTGACAGGGGGCGATGTGGGAACAACCCGGTAGTGGACCCTCTGGGTCATGGCTCCAGAGCCCCCGAGGGCGAGCGGACCAGGTGTGGCCACCTCCTATACAGGGAGCGTTAGTGGCAGGCCCACGGAGGGTAGAACCGTGACAGCCGGAACCAAAGGGGCCACTGGGGTTAAGCCAGGAGCGGACACACAGAAGACACAAGGCAGTAGCAGAGAAGGACCTGGGGATCACGGAGAATGGGCCGCGTACCGAGCACAGCGGGTGACACAGGCGGGTGGCTGTAATGGAGAGAAGGCACAGGTAAGGACACAGAATGGGAGACAAGGCAGGAGGCAGACGGACAGAAGCAGACACAGAAGACTACGGTGGGTAAGGAATAGCAAAAAGGGGCAGCACGAGGGCTGCCAGAGGTGGCGCAGCAAAGGCGCAGAAAAGGGGCCAGGCAGAAGACACAGTGAGTGCTGCAGGGAACAGCGTCACCGCGGTCGACAGTCAGGCAACCTACCTGGCCTGACACTGAACCTATGTAGTCAGTGGACGCCGCCATGCTTGGGGCGGTGCCACCGCATCATCACTCCCAGGAGGCCGAGCGCCGGGATCCCCCACAGTGCACAGGCGCCCGACGCCGAGGGACACAGAAGCCAGGCGCGGGGATGCGCCGGACGGCAGGAGCGTGCCGGGAGGTGCGCGCATCAGCCGGGGCCGTGACAGTACCCCCCTCTTATTCCCCTCCCTCTTAATGTTGGTGAGAAATCGTCTCATAATAAGGGGAGCATTACTATTCTCATGGGGTTCCCATGATCTCTCCTCCGGGCTGAAAACTTTCCAATCAACCAAAAACAAAGTTCTTCCTCTAACTGTTTTCATGGCTAAAATGTCCCACACCTCGAAAATGTTATCAGAACTACAAGGTTGGGAAGTCTAAGCTGACGCAGAGTGAAAACGATTAAATACTGCAGGCTTGAGGAGGGATGCATGAAAGGAATTGGGCTTTTCAGTGAGGTGGGCAGTTTTAACTTGTAGGCCACGTCGTTGTTACGACTCCGAATCTCAAAGGGGCCAATGTAACGTGGACCTAACTTGTAGGAAGGAATTTTTAACCTGATATACCGTGAGGATAACCAAACCCTATCTCCTGGGTGATACGGGGGAGCGTCTAACCGTCTTTTGTCGGCATACCTCTTCATCCTGAGGCTGGCTTTTTCGAGAGCTTCTTTAGTCTCCCTCCAAATCTGAGAGAAGTCTGTGGACAAGGAGTCCACTGCCGGTACACCCGAGGTAGGGGAAACAGGAAGGGGCATGCCAGGGTGTTGGCCAAAAACCACAAAAAAAAGGAGACTTGGAGGACGCCCAACCAGGATGGTTGTTATAGGCGAATTCTACCCAAGGAAGAAAGGATGGTATGATGCGAGGGCTTGGTTAACCCGCTCCACTTGACCATTAGACTGGGGGTGATAACCTTGGATTTTTCCTCAGCCTATCTTCAACAATCCGCAGAGAGCTCGCCAAAAACGGGAGGTAAATTGGACTCCTCGATCTGAGATGATATGCTGAGGAAATCCATGGAGACGAAAAACGTGGAGTAGGAAGATCCTCGCCAACTCGGGAGCAGTAGGCAGGCAAGGTAGTGGGATTAAGTGGGCCATTTGGAAATTGATCCACGACCACCAATATCACCGTACATCTGGAAGACGGAGGCAAATCGGTGGTGAAATCCATAGCAACATGGGTCCAAGGATAAGCAGGCACCGGTAGCGGATGCAGGAGACCTGAAGGAGAATGTCGAGGGACCTTATTTCGGGCGCAGAAAGGGCAGGAGGCGATGAATTCCTGAACGTCTTTGCAAAGTGAAGGCCACCAATTATAACGGGAGACTAGAGAGAGAGTCTTCTTGACTCCTGCATGTCCAGACAACTTAGACGAATGGCCCCAACGAAGAACCTTCACTCTGTCTTTACTTCGAACAAGGGTTTTACCGGATGGTGGAGACACTAAGTTCAGGTTGATGAGACGTGCCGGACCCTCTTCCTTATCCACTGATAAGAACGACCGTGATAGGGCATCAGCCTTGATGTTCTTGTCCCCGGGTCGGAAGTGGAGTTCGAAGTCAAAACGTTCGAAAAACAATGACCATCTGGCCTGCCGTGGGTTAAGTCTTTGAGCGGACTGAAGATAGGCCAAATTCTTGTGATCCGTGAAGATGATGAACGGATGGATGGCCCCCCTCGAGAAGATGACGCCATTCCTCGAGAGCCATCTTTATGGCCAACAGTTCTCTATCTCCAATGGCATAGTTTCGTTCAGGAGCGGAGAAGACTTTAGAAAAGAACCCGCAGGTGAGGGTACGGCCGGAAGAGGATTTTTGCATTAGAACAGCTCCCAATAAGGATGCATCCACTTCGAGAATAAATGGCCTATTGGTATCCGGGCGATGGAGTACAGGAGATTTCACAAATTCTTGCTTCAAAGCTTCAAAAGCGTCCTCCGCGTCTGAAGGCCAAAGGTTGGGATTGATTCCTTTGCGGACAAGAGCGGAAATAGGTTTAGTCAGAGACGAGAAGTGGGGAATAAATTGCCTATAATAATTGGCAAACCCCAAAAAACGTTGAATCGCATTTACTCCGAGTGCACCTGCAGAGACTCTCAGGGTCCATCTCCAACCCCGAGCTCGAGACGATGTAACCAAGAAAAGGCAACGAAGTTTGCTCAAAAATGCACTTCTCCAACAGAGACGTTGGAGAACTTGGCGGACATCTCGACGATGTGTAGCTAGATCGGGGGAGTAGACCAAGATATCGTCCAGGTAGACTACGACACATGAGTAGAGGAGATCTCGAAAGATGTCGTTAACGAGTTCTTGGAAGACTGCAGGTGCGTTGCAGAGCCCAAACGGCATTAGCAAATATTCATAGTGCCCGTCTCGCGCATTAAACGCAGTCTTCCATTCATCCCCGGAGCATATGCGAACAAGACTGTAGGCTCCTCGTAGGACGAGCTTGGTAAACACTCATGCTCCCTTTATGCGATCAAAGAGCTCAGAGATGAGCGGCAGGGGGTATTTGTTCTTAATCGTGATGCGATTCAAGCCACGGTAGTCGATGCACGGACGCAGAGACCCATCCTTCTTCTTTACAAAAAAGAAGCCTGCTCCTGCTGGGGACCAAGACTTCTGAATAAATCCTCTGGCCAAGTTATCTTCAATGTATTCAGACATGGCTTGAGTCTCTGTCGAGGAGAGAGGATAAATTCTACCGCAAGGAGGAGTGGTAACCGGAACGAGCTCGATGGGGCAGTCGTAGGGACGGTGCGGAGGAAGTGTATCAGCTTCTCTCTTGTCGAAGACATCCGAAAAAGCATTGTAAGCCAACGGCAACCTGGAGGGGGCAAGGAACGGACGGGGGTTACCTACGGGATGCACTGACAGCAGATACCGAGCCCGACAGGACTCCCCCAGCGCAAAACGTTGCCACTATGCCAATCCAAAGTGGGCTCGTGGAGCCGCAGCCAAGGGAGGCCGAGAAGGATAGGATGGGAGATACCTGCTAAGACATAAAATGTAATTCTCTCCTTGTGCAGTGCCCCTATTTGCAACTCCACCTCATGGGTGACAAGAGTAACGGTCTCTTGCAGGGGTCGACCATCTACGGATGTGAGAACCTGGGGATTCTCCAAGGTTCTCACAGGGACAGAAAGTTTATTAACCTCCACAAGCCTAATAAAATTTCCAGCGTCGTCTGAGTCCACATAGGCCACTAGAGAAGCCTGCCTCCCACCTACATGCAAGAGGACAGACAAAGTAAGGGGTTGAGAGGTATCACATATGCCTAGGGAGGCCTCTCTTACCTGGCCTAGGCGGAGAAGTTTTCCGGACGCTCAGGACAAGATCGGAGCAAATGGGAGTTGCTGCCACAGTAGAAGCAAAGGCCCTGGAGACTTCTTTACCTACGACGCTGGTCAGAGAGCTTAAGGCGGTCCACCTGCATTGGTTCTGGCGCAGAAGCAGGAGCGGAGATCCTCGGTCGGGGACTGGGCGGTCTGCGAACCGAAGATAATGGACGGGGAACCCTTCTCTCCCGAGCCCATTCCTAGAACCGGAGATCAACCCTGGTGGCCAGGGAAATCAGATCTTCCAGAGCTGTGGGGGTGTCACGACCAGCAAGCTCATCCTTAATACGGCTCGAGAGACCTCGCCAAAAGGCGCCCACCAGCGCCTCATTGTTCCAGCCTAAATCAGAGGACAAGGTCCTAAACTGTATGGCGTACTGGCCCACGGTCAGAGAGCCTTGGCAGAGGTTAAACAGAGCCTCAGTGGTGGAGGCCAGATGGCCCGGTTCATCAAACACCCACCGAAAAGTGTCCAAAAATATGGATAACTGGGTGACCGCAGGATCGCCACGCTCGCAGAGGGGATTGATCCAAGCCAAAGCGTCCCCCTCCAAATTGGAGATGATGAAGGCTACCTTGGCTCGGTCTGTGGGATACTGTTGGGGTAGTGTCACGGTCACGCGTGTCTGGATGCAGATGTTACCGCAAGGCGAACCCATAACACACGTGACCCAGGATACCGCGCCTCCAGTGACGAATTTAAATAATAATACGTGCAGATGGATACACCTGGCGAATTTAGGTATTACACGTTAATATACATTCTGGAAACCCCGCCTTCAGTACGGCGAATTTAAATAATAAGGGGGAACCTGGGAAACATTAACAATGGTGGGCCCTGCAATAGGGAATAGGGGAGTGGAGACCTCCTGAGCTCCCCTGAGCCAGTGTCCCTGCACTCCTTACGTTCCCTATACAGGCTCCGCACCTATCGCCGCACGCGAACCTTAAACCCTTGCTCGCCCTGACCCTAAACCCTCACTAGTGAATTGGTTGGTGCGGAGACTAATCCCACCACTGCACTAATAAGCATGCATGAGTCCAGCTCTCGGCCACCAAGTCGAGCATGCCGAGTGCAACTCTCTCCATAGTCGCCACTCCACAAAGCCATGCACGCACTTCCCGCCGACACCATAAACTGCGACTCCTCCACGCCATGCCAGCAATTCCTGCAGACACCATTAGCTGCCACTCGTCTCCTCTGGCTGACTGCGCAGGACTCCTCTTCAACTCCATGTTCACCCAGGCTTCACAAACTCAGAATGAATCAATCAGTCAGTATGACCAGCAGTGATTGCACACCCTGAGACTCACTTATAGAGCCCCACACCTGATTCATAATTACGTGCACATTAAACCTAAAGTGCGATACCACTAACCACCACCGGGGACAGTCAAGTCACTTTGGCACTTGCCAAAGTAAAAAAAGTTCACCCTGTGCAATTTAAAACTGTCAGATCAAATTCAGATCATGACAGGTAGCAGCTCAAAATGAACATGGCACTGGTTTAAAAAACCCCGGCACAATTTGGCATCACCGTTATACCGGGGTGGCTTGGCTAACCGCGGAGGCGGGTGAGAAACTGGGGCAGGAGGGGGAGCTGAGGCGGCCGACTGCAAGGAAAGTAATCAACCGTCCACAGACGCCATGTAACTAAGGATATGTGTCTGAGTGTCATGCTGCTGAGTCAATTCTTGTTGTAAGCCCGCCAACTGAATGGCGTTACCAGGGTCAGAGGATTGGAGAGCGGAAAGACGTGAGTCCATGGTTTTCATAAAGGACATAATACGCGTCTGATTCTCCAGAAGGAAAACTAACTCTTTTTGCGCCGCCGAGGCACCGGCGGGGTCCATGGCCTGACTCTACTGTTATGGTTGCTGTGACAGAGGGCGATGTGGGAACAACCCGGTAGTGGACCTTCTGGGTCATGGCTCCAGAGCCCCCGAGGGCGAGCGGACCAGGTGTGGCCACCTCCTATACAGGGAGCGTTAGGGGCAGGCCCACGGAGGGTAGAACCATGACAGCCGGAACCAAAGGGGCCACTGGGGTTAAGCCAGAAGCGGACACACAGCAGACACAAGGCTGTAGCAGAGAAGGACCTGGGGATCACAGAGAATGGGCCGCACACCGACCACAGCGGGTGATACAGGCGGGAGGCTGTAGTGGAGAGAAGGCACAGGTAAGGACACAGAATGGGAGACAAGGCAGGAGGCAGACACAGAAGACTACGGTGGGTAAGGAATAGCAAAAAGGGGCAGCACGAGGGCTGCCAGAGGTGGCGCAGCAAAGGTGCAGAAAAGGGGCCAGGCAGGAGATACAGTGAGCGCTGCAGGGAACAGCGTCATCGCGGTTGACAGTCAGGCAACCTACCTGGCCTGACGCTGAACCTATGTAGTTGGTGGACGCCGCCATGTTGGGGGCGGCGCCACCGCTTCATCACTCCCAGGAGGCAGAGCGCCGGGATCCCCACAGTGCGCTGGCGCCCGACGCCGAGGGACACAGAAGCCAGGCGCGGGGATGCGCCGGACGGCAGGAGCGCGCCGCGAGGTGCGCGCATCAGCCGGGGCCGTGACAGTACCCCCCTCTTACTCCCCTCCCTCTTAATGTTGGTGAGAAATTGTCTCATAATAAGGGGAGCATTACTATTCTCATGGGGTTCCCATGATCTCTCCTCCGGCCTGAAACCTTTCCAATCAACCGAGGGACACGGAAGCCGGGTGAGGGAACGCACCAGGCCACAGGAGCGCTCTGGGAGGTGCGTGCATCAGCAGGGACCGTGACAAGATCGTTTGTGAACAGCAGTTTTCAGCTCTTTCCACAGTTTCTCGATTGAATTCTGGTCTGGACTTTGACTTGGCCATTCTAACACCTGGATACATTTATTTGTGAACCATTCCATTGTAGATTTTGCTTTATGTTTGGGATCATTGTCATTGTGTTGGAAGACAAATCATCATCCCAGTCTCAGGTCTTTTGCAGTCTCCAACAGGTTTTCTTCAAGAATGGTCCTGTATTTGGCTCCATCCATCTTCACATCAATTTTAACCATCTTCCCTGGCCCTGCTGAAGAAAAGCAGGCCCAAACCATAATGCTGCCACCACCATGTTTGACAGTGTGGATGGTGTGTTCAGGGTGATGAGCTGTGCTGCCTTTACGCCAAACATATCATTTGGCATTGTTGCCAAAAAGTTCTATTTTGGTTTCATCTGACCAGAGCACCTTCTTCCACATATTTGGTGTGTCTCCCAGGTGGCTTGTTGCAAACTTTAAATGACACTTTTTATGGATATCTTTGAGACATGGATTTCTTCTTGCCACTCTTCCATAAAGGCCAGATTTGTGCAGTGTACAACTGATTGTTGTCCTATGGACAGACTGTCCCACCTCAGCTGTAGATCTCTGCAGTTCATCCAGAGTGATCATGGGCCTCTTGGCTGCATCTCTGATCAGTCTTCTTGTTTGAGATGAAAGTTTAGAGGAACGGCGGGGCCTTGGTAGATTTGCAGTGCTATGATACTCCTTCCATTTCAATATGATCACTTGCACAGTGCTCCTTGGGATGTTTAAAGTTTTGGAAATCATTTTGCATCTAATCCGGCTTTAAACTTCTCCACAACAGTATCATGGACCTGCCTGTTGTGTTCCTTGGTCTTCATGATGCTCTCTGTGCTTCAAACAGAACCCTGACACAGAGCCAGGTACATTTATATGGAGACTTGATTACACACAGGTGGATTATATTTATCAACATTGGATCATTCAGAGATCCACAATGATCTTCTGGAGTGAGTTTGCTGCACTGAAAGTAAAGGGGCCGAATAATATTGCACACGCCACTTTTCAGTTTTTGAATTTCCACAAAAATTTAAAATAACCAATAAATTTCGTTCAACTTCACAATTGTGTTCCACTTGTTGTTGTTTCTTCGCCAAAAATTTACATTTGGTATCTTTATGTTTGAAGCATGATATATGGGAAAATGCTGAAAAGTTCCAGGGAGCCGAATACTTTCGCAAGGTAAAGCTTCTGTTTTGGACACATTCAATTTTTTTTCTTTTCAAATAATTTTATTGGTTTTCATTCATTAAACAGGGTAAGGGAAGGAAGGTAGGAAGGGAGGAAAGGGAATGGGAAGTAAAGAACCTTGTACGGGTACGGAACAAATTTAAAACTAGAGAACCCACAAATATGCATTAAATAGCATATAGCAAATAACAACAAAAAAGGAAAAGAAAATTGACAATCCTTATTATGGGGTAACATTCTTGGAAGAAGATACGACATCCCGGTACTACAACGGCCATGTTTAGGCCTCAAAATATACCTCTTAATAGGTTTATTTGATATGGAATTTGTTGTTCCAAGTCTTCCATTTTTTTGTATATTTGTGGATGTGATTGTTGTTAATCACAAATCTGAGTTCTAAATAACTATGTTGGCGTATTTTATCAAGTATGTCTGAAAACTTAAGAACCTCGACTTTCTTCCACCACTGTGCTAACATGGTCTTAGTCACTAAGATGATGTGGATGATAATATGTCTTACCGAATCATCAAATTGTTCCATGTCTAATGAAAGAAGTGCTCTTTCAGGTGTAATTGAGAAGTCCTTAGCAATGAGGTTAATGTGCTGTGTGACCTGGAACCAGAGGTTTTTGATCTTTGAACAACCCCAAAATATATGGTAGAGGTTCCCTTGATGTCCACAGCCTCTCCAGCACAAGGAAGATAATTCTGTGTTAAAATGTGATAACCTTGTTGGGGTATAGTACCACCTATTTAACAGTTTAAAATAACCCTCGTGAAGACCCATTGATATGTTGGAATTGTAAGTGAATTTGATGGCATTGTTCCAATTCTCGAGACGGATATCAGCACCTAAATCGGACTCCCATCTCTTCATGTATATGTTTTTGTGGCTCGTTAGGTCCTTGACGACAGATCTATACAAATTACGCAGACTCCAGAGGTTTTTATTTTTAAGGTTGCACAACAGTGAAGTTAGCATTTCATAATTTAAAGTCTTCCCTTTTATGATTTTCAAAATTCTGTCTTTCAACATGGTGTAAAAGACCAGCTCAGATGATGGTAGATTATATTTAGCCTTGATCTCACTGAATTTCAAGAACTCCACTCCACTAAAAACATCCCCCACCTTTTTGATTCCAGAATTCCCCCATACCTCCGGCATCGGGAGATCATCCATCAGTGCAAATGAAGATAGGGGTAGTTTTAAGATTTGCTCTGCTTTTTTTATATTTTTAGTCGGCTTAATGAGTTCCCTCCAGGCTGAGATTATCGACCGAAATATAGGATGCGATGAGTTTGCACTGTGCTTTTGCAGAAGGAAGTAAAAGAAATGCTTTCGCATGGAACCTCTATCACTAGCATCTCTCTCTAAGCCATACCAAGCCGGATGTGTCATGTTTTCCATAAACCAGTGCCAGCTCTGTTTAATAAGTGAGGCCTGATAATAAGCGTATATGTTGGACAGTCCTGCGCCCCCATGTTTTTTATTTTTATAAAGTAAGTCTGCAGATATTCTTGCTTTCTTACCTTTCCAAATAAATAGTCAGATGAGCTCTTGAATTTTATCAATGGATTGGCGTGGAAAGCTAACTGGCAAAGTCCTAAATATGTATAAAATTTTGGGAAGGATAAAGGCTTTGACTGCCAGAATCTTCCCAAAAATGGAAGTCTCTAACTGAGCCAAGAAGGATAGATTGCCTGTAATAGTCTTTATAATGCTGTCTAAATTGGCCCTAACTGTGGCTTGGATTGATCCTGTTGTCTAATCCCTAGATAGACAATCTCTTTCTTTCCTCCCAAATGAACTGGGTTTGAGTCTTTATTTAATTAATTTCGGATTGTTTCATGTTTAGAGTTATAAATTTGAATTTGTGTGGGTTTATCTTAAAATAGGATGCTCTAGAGAATTTTTCTAGTTCATCTGAAAGGGCTTTAATGGAATTTGCGGGATCAAGAAGTGTGAGGAAGAGATCATCTGCGAATGACCCGATTTTAAAATTTCGTGATGGCATTTCAAAGCCTTTAACATCATTGTTTAATCTAATTTTTTCAGCTAGGGGCTCAATGGCAAGCACAAATAAAAGGGGAGACAGGGGGCACCCCTGCCTTGTGCCATTAGTAATGTCGAACGAGTCAGAAAAGAAGTTGTTTGCATAGATCCTGGCACTAGGACCCGAGTATAGGGCAAAGACTGTTGATAGAAACTTCTCGTCAAAGCCAAATCTAGCGAGAGTTGTTTTTAAATATAGCCAGTTTAGTCTATCGAACGCCTTCTCGGCGTCCAGTGCCAGAAAAGCAGTTTCGGTTCTCGAATTGTTAGCTAAATTTATCAGGTTCAAGACCCTTCTAGTCCCATCTGAGGCCTGGCGGCCCTCTGTGAACCCTATTTGATCATCCACCAACAGACGTGGAAGGATGTTTTTTAGTCGATTTGCGATGATCTTTGAATAGATTTTAATATCGCTGTTTATGAGCAAGATTGGCCTATAGTTCTGAATCCTCTCGGGGTCTCCCCCCTCCTTTGGAATCATGACAATTGTTGCCTCTAACATCTCCTTTGGGAAGGAACCCTGAGAGGATGCCAGACCAAAGACGGAAGCCAACTGTGGAGCCAGAATTTTTGAAAAGGATTTATAGTATTCCCCAGAGAAGCCATCAGGCCCTGGTGATTTTTGGGACTGCAGTTTCTTGATAACGTCAACTATTTCACTCTCTGTAAAAGGGCTATTGACATAATTCAAGTCCAGCTCATCAACTCTTGGTAAATCGATACTCTGTAGAAAAGAATCCACAAAATTCGAGTTAACCACCGGTGTTTGGGGGTCATCTTTCAGGTTATAAAGATTTTTAAAGAAATCTGCAAACGAGTTGACAATGTCCCTAGGGTGAATTTTGGGATCACCCGAGGGAGATACAATCTTAATTATCCTTTTTTTGATTCTTTCTCTTTTTAATTTCCTCATCATAAACTTGGTAGGCTTGTTGAGAGATGTATACGATTTATACCTAGATGCTTTGATGGCTGCATTGTATTCCTGGTAGATTTCAGATTTCAGACTCTGTCTGAGTCTCAAAATCTCAGCCTGGATGGTTTGGGAAGGAACTTTCAAGTTGGTTTGTTTTTTTTCTAGATCATTAATTTGGGCCTGTAGGTTTGTAATTTTTTCCCAATTTCTCTTCTTATGTTTAGAGAGGATCTGCATAAGGCATCCCCTCAGGACCGCCTTATGGGCATTCCAGACCGTGAACTGATTTACTTCACCAGATACATTTTCCTTGAAGTAGTTTAAGAGAACGTTTTCTATCTCTTGCTTGTACTCTGGTATGTATAACAAGGCTGGGTTAAGTCTCCAGCGGAATGGCTTGTCAGAGGGAGGACCCACGAGGAACTCAGCGAGAACCGGGGTATGATCCAAGATGGGTTTTTTTATGAACTGTATATCTTTAATTTTGGTTAAAGTAAATATATTAGTAAGTAGTAGATCGATTCTAGATGCTGTCTTATGTACATCTGAAAAGTGAGAATACTCACGAGACGATGTGTTCAAGCAATGAAAAGCATCATAAAGCTCATTTTGAATTAACCAGTTTTTCAAAGCTGGAACCTTGTGGCGAACTAATGAGGACGAATCCATGCTACTATCTGGGACAATACTAAAATCGCCTAGTAAGATCAGATCACCTATTTTGACTTTGTCTATTTTTTTGATTAGCTTGTTCAAGAAACTAATGTGTCCCTTGTTAGGTGCGTATACATTCACTATTGTGCATGGCCTTTCATGGAGCAAGCATATGAGTATATGAAACCTGCCCGACGAGTCTGGTATCTCTTTGATAAGCTGAAAAGGAACGGTGCCACCTACCAGTGTAATAACCCCAGCCTTTTTCTTTGTGGACAGTGACTTGTACATGTGTGGAAAGTTCTTGTGCTGGAAGATCGGGTGTTGATCGGAGGCCAGTTTAACCTCCTGGAGGCATACCAAATCGGCACGGGTTTGGTTGATCTCCTTCCATACCGCATACCTCTTATTCGGACTGTTGAGCCCCCTAACATTGTATGATAACATTTTCATCGTTAGAGTGCAATATCAAAACAGAAAAATGGAAACAAGCAAAATAGTGAAATACAGAAAAAAAAAAAATTAGGAACTTGAGCGTTCTGGAGGACTCCAAACCGGTTGGTGTCTCACCTTAGTGTGGGGGAAAAAGTGAGAAAAAATTAAGTAGCAAGTTCCCACAGTGACATCAATAAACTGTAAATACGGGTCATAAGATATTCATATTCATGAAAAGGAAACTAATAGTATACACCATGGAAATTCGAACATAAGATAAAAATCAGTCCTAATCCCTATCCCTAAATGCTGGGTCATCCATCAGAAATTTAATGAACTTCTGACCCTCGTGTGGAGTGTAGATGGGGTAGTTTTTGCCATTATACCAGACTAATAGCTTGGTAGGGAAACCCCATCTATATGGCACTCTGAGCTCTCTAAGTTTAGAGGTCAAATCTCTGAAGGACCTTCTTGCGTCCATTGTCTCTTTGGAGAAGTCTTGGAAAATCTTTAAATCTTTATATGGCTCTGGAGGTGAACCTCTCTCTCTCAGAGATTTTAGAACCTTCTCCTTTGTTTCAAAAAAATGGACTCTGAGGATAGTGTCCCTAGGCTTTTCCTGTGGGACCCCTTTTGGACGTGGGAGGCAGTGTATACGATCAATATTTACTTCTAATTCTGTCAATTTGGGCGATAATCTTTTGAATAAATTTTTAGTGTAATCTGAAAGATCTGCCTGGGAGACCGACTCAGGAATACCTCGTATTTTTAAGTTATTTCTCCTGCTTCAGTCCTCCAGATCAGTTAATTTGTTTTTAAGGGAAATAACCTCAGTTTTGAGGAGAGAATTTTCCTTTGAGAGGTAGACTATGTCCTTCTCCGCCTGTACCATTTTTACCTCATATTTCTCAACCTTTTGGCTAAGATTCCTGCAAGTTTCCTGTAGGGCCTTAGCCTGAGTCTCAAACCCTATTTTTAGGGAATCACTGAAGGACTGGAAGAGATCCGCCATGAATCCTTCGGTGGCTTGTTTATTGGACCCCTTGTATTCCCCCAGGTTGATGGATGGAGGGGGAACCTCAAACGAAGGAAATGGACTTCCAGTGTCCCTTCTAGGCCTCTGCATTTCAGGGCTTGTGTTTGGGGTATAGTCAGCTGAGACACTGTCGGAGAACTAAAAAGAAAGAATCTCGGTGTTTTCCTGATCGCCTGTGCCCTACCTTTTGTTTGATTGGGAAGTGTCCATTTCCTCCGTGAGGAGCTGATTTGGAGGAGTTTTAATGTGTCCCCCCAAATATTTCTTTTTTTGAAGTGTTTCAGGTTGTGTTTTAGGAAGTGTTTTGGTCAATGGGTTATTGATACCTGATCCCCCTTTTGCAGCTTTGACAGGTGCAGGGTTATGGGATTGTTTTATATAAGGCGTTTTGGGCTCACCTCTTTTCAAAGGTGACCTAGATTTTGTGGGGCTTAACACATTAGTGATATCCTCATAGGATTTTGAATATGCCCCCAAATTGTGCCTCATCACCCTGTGTGAGCTATCATTAATTCTGCCCCTGCTTGACTGCATCTTAATTTGCCACGCAGCCTTCCCTGGCCTCAGATCTATGACCCTTTTAGCTTGATCAATCAGACAAGTTAAGTAAAATGGTCTAAAAACAAGTTTCAGAAAAGGAGTCAACTGAGAACCCTCAGTAAGAGCGCCAAAAGTCATACAGTTCCTCAATAATAATGCAAGCAGTCCACTGTAGCTCTGATCCTTGCTTGAAGAATGGATAATCCTCTATTATGGTGCACTGCACAGATGAGTATAGGGCACCGGGTCCACCAGCCAGAAACTGCGGTCACTATTGTGTTATAAGTCTGCACTGCTGGTAAGTGCAGAATAGCTAGTGTTCCTTTATTGTGTGGGGAGAGTGAGGGCCCTCCCCGCAATCTATATCCTTCTCCTCAGTACTCTTGGGGATGACTACCTGCTGCACCACACAGTTCTGGGGTATAGCTGAGCCTGTAGTACCAGGGGCCACTTGCTGTGTGCTGCAGGGCCTGTGATGTCAGGTTTCTGCAATGCTGACAGGCTGGACACAGCCGGAACTACTTCCCATTGAGTTCTATTGCGGCTGTGATCAGAGTGCAGCGTCCGGTTCTAGTGACCGGATTTCAGTTGTGCCTCACCTCAGCAGTTTTTAGTGGCTCCCCCGGTGCTAGTCGCCTCTGATCCGGTCCTTTATGGGTCTGTATAGCACTGTTCTTGGCCGATTCCGGGGTCTGGTCCTAGAAGTCCGGTGGTATCCCTCCGCCCTTCAGCTCCTTGGCAAAGAAAGAGTCCCCGCCGGTGTCTTTGCTTTCCTCTTCAGCGTGCCACGCTAGAATATGTCAAGGGAAGCTCCTCTGTCCCCACTAACCTCACCCTGATGTTACAGCAGTCAGAATTCAGCAGCACTCAGGTGTAATCAGCAGGGATGAACATGCAGGAGTCTGTATCCCTCCGCCACAGCCACACTGTTATCCTCCACACACCACAGACAGAAAGCTGTGCAGACAGCTGGATTTATGTTGTACCTTACTGGGGGGTCCAAATAAAGTCCTCAGTACCAATAATGATCCTCCAGATCAATCCTGGCTTCAGTAAAGCTTGCGCTGGCCCTCCGGTCTCTTCACAGGAGGGCAGATGATGTGGGGTGATGTCCCTCAGCTTCTGCTGCACTGCAGCCATCCAGGCTTGTAAAAGCTTATTTCTTCAGTCCTCTTTGGACCAGAGTCCTGCTTTTTGTCTCAAAATGGCCACCCAAAGTTCATAAATAAAATAGGGTCCAGCAAGGTTATTTTAGTTAACCCTATGCACGCTTATTTTGTAGCTTTAGAATGTGACTGTGGGAGCTTAGAGCTCTTGCTGCTTACATGCTCAGAGCCCAGGCCATGCCCCCGGACACATTCAATTTTTAACCAAATAAATTGTCCAATACATGTAGTGTATCTACAAGATTGGGGATAGTTATATATGAAGCCTAGTGAGGGTCAGGAGGACATCATTCGCAAATAAAGATATCTTAAAAACTTTGTTTTTAACTTCCACTCCTGAAATATTTTGATTTTCATGAATCATTGCCGCTAATGGCACTATACACATGTCAAATAGTAATGGTGAAACGGGACAATCCTGGCGGGTGCCATTTGAAATATAAAATGAGGGAGAGGTATGGAAAGAGATTAATTGAGGCTGAAGTGGAACTGTACATTGCCCTCAAAGCCATCAAGAAAGCCCCTGAAATACCAAACGTCTTCATAGATTCAAACATAAAAGACCAATTTAGGTGGTCAAAAGCCTTCTCTGCATCAAGGCTCAATATAAGAGTTTGTAGATTATTTTTGTTAGATACATATATTAAATTAATCACCCATCTGGTATTGTCACCTCCCTGATGAAAAGAGACAAAATACTCCTGGTCCTTGTCAATAAGTTGAGATAACCAAAAATTAAGCCTATTAGCCAACAAGTGGGTAATTTTTTTCAAGTCAGAATTTAGTAAGGCTATTTGGCGATAATTGTAGCAATCCAAGGAATCCCTTCCGGCCTTGAGATAAGAATCAGATACGGGTGTGACATAGTATCTGCTATGGGGGAGCCCTCCAGAAAGGAACTGAACATCCTAGTCTTGTAAGAAGTCAACTCTTCAGCATAGGTTTTATAGTATAAATAGGTCAATCCATTCTGACCAGGAGATTTTCCCAAAGGAAGATCTTTCAAAATCTCTCTTATCTCATCATCAGTAACTGGCTGGTTAAGAGATTCTACCTCCATTATGGACATACTGCAATTTGTGTACAAATACCCTTTGCCTGTTTTGTTTTTAATTTTGTATGTGGTCTGTTCTTTGTCTAGAAATGTATCAATAAAGTGTATTTTTTCAGATGATCCCTTTCTTTTAGCATGTTTCTTTTTCTCCCACATTCATGTGCTGTATATACAGGAGTGGAAATGAATAATATACTGCAGGAATAGGCTGTAAGGAGAGTGGGTGGAAGGTGTGATGTTTTGCAGGATGGATCTGTTTATAGAAGGTCTGAGAGGAGTGATACACTTTAAGATTAGGGATGTAGATCCAGAAAGAGGAGTGATGTACTGCAGGATGGGGCAGTATATATAGGGGCTGAGATGAGTAATTACATACAAGATAATATTGTAAATAAATGGATAAGAGAAATAAGGTACTGCAGGCTGGAACTATGTACACATGGGCTAAAATAATAATATACATATACTGTGTACAGTGGAGCTCAGATGAGTAATGTACTGCTAGATGAGGTTGTGTATAGAGGAGCTGAAATTATATATTGTTGTATAGGGATGTGCATAGAGGAGCCAAAAGGTGTGATATACTGCAGGAAGAGACTATGTACAGAGGAGATGAGAGGTGTGATAAAATGAAGGATGGGGTTTGGTATAGAGGAGCTGAAAGGAATGATGTAGTGCATGATGGGGCTGTGTATATAAAAACAGAGAATAGTGATAAACTGCAGAGTAAGATTGTGTATAAAATATAAGAGGAGAAATATACTGCAGTATGAAGGTGTATATAGAGGGGCTAAGAGAAATTATATATTGCAGGGTGGGACTGTATGGTGGAAAAGGCTAAATGTAAGGCAGTGATGAATGTTTTCATGGGACTGAATGTTGGAGGCGACTGAAGGTAGGCGGTGACATCTATTGACATGTAATGTATGTTGAAGGAAAATGAAGAGTGGGAAGTGATGTTATTTATATGGGGCTGTATGTTGAATAGAATAAAGGAAGAAGAAAGATATTCTGCAGAATGATAGATATGAAGTTATGGCCATAGAGCTACTAGATGAAGTGACTTTTCTTTTTAACTTTTCCTTCAAGCGGCATCAGCAATGTTCCGATCCTCTTTTTCACCACGCGACTGCTATTCACATCAGCTGTCTCACACAGTATCTTTTGTGTAACTCTATAAAGCCTGTATGTGGATAACTTTGAGAAAATCAACTTCTGGTCCACAGAGGAGATACTGTGTGACCTGATTAATCTGAAATGTGGGCAGAAAAGTATATGAACACATTCATTTTGTACATTATACATATTGCAAAGAGACTAAGAAATCTAAATTTTCCAAAGAATGCTTCTTTAACCCCTTTACCCCTGAGTGTGGTTTGCACATTAATGACCAGGTCAATCAATTTTTGCAATTCTGACCACTGTCACTTGAGGTTACAACTCTGGAACGCTGCAACGATCCCATTGATTCTGAGACTGGTTTTTCAAGACATAATGTACTTCATGATAGTGGTAAAATTTCTTTGGTATGACTTTTGTTTGTGGGAAAAACAGAAATTTGGCGAAAATTTGCAAAATTTCACAGTTTTCAAACTTTGAATCTTCATGCCCTTAAATCACAGAGATATGTGAGACAAAATAGTTAATAAATAACATTTCCCACATGTCTACTTTATATCAGTAAAATTTTGGAACCAATTTTTTTTTGTTAGGAAGATATAAGGCTTAAAATTTGACCAGCGATTTTTCATTTTTCCAACAAAATTTACAAAATCATTTTTTTAGGGACACATCACATTTGAAGTCACTTTGAGGGGTCTATATGAAAGATGATATCCAAACGTGACACCATTTTAAAAACTGCACCCCTCAATGTGCTCAAAACCACATTCAAGAACCCTTCAGGTGCTTACAGGAATTTTTAGAAAAATAAAATTAACCCTTACCTTTTTTCACAAAAAATTTACTTCAGATTCAATTTTTTTTATTTTGACAAGGGTAACACGAAAAAATGGACCCCAAAATTTGTTGTGTAATTTCTCCTGAGCATGCCGACACAACATATGAGGGAGAAAAGCACTGTTTGGGCACACGGCAGGGCTTGTAAGGGAAGGAGCGTCATTTGACTTTTTGAATGAAAAATTTGCTCGAATAATTGGCGAACGCCATGTTGCTGATGAGCCTAAACAGTGAAATTCCCCACAAGTGGCACCATTTTGGAAACTAGACCCCTCAGGGAACTGATGTAGAGGTGTGATGAGCACATTGAACCCTCAGGTGCTGAGCTGTAAAAATAAAAAAAAATCAAATTTTCCCCACAAATATATTTTTAAGCACAAAATATTGTATTTTCATAAGGGTAACAAGAGCAATTGCACCATACAATTTGTTGTGCAATTTCTCCTGAGTACGCTGATACCCCATATGTCGCGGGATACTACTTTTGAGACACAGTGCAAAGCTCAGAAGGCAAGGAGCACCAGATTTTACTGTTATCGTTTGCAGGACCCAATAGAAGAGCCCATGAGGTGCCAAAACAACAGAGCTCCCCATAAGTGACCCCATTTTACAAACTACATCTCTCAGTTCATCTAGCGGTGCAGTGATCATATTGACACCACGGGTTTGTCACAGAATTTTAGACCATTGGGGAGAGAAGAAAAAATAATTTCATTTTTACCACCAAAATTTAGTTTTTCTCCCAGATTTTACATTTTAACACAAGAAGTGGGTAAAAATAGCACCAAATTTTGTCTCACAATTTCTACTGAATGTGGCAATACCTCATTTGTGGCTGTATAGTACAGCTTAGCCATACGGAGAGACTCGGAAGGAACTGAGCGCTATTTGCCTGCTGGAGCGCAAATTTTCCTAGAACAGTTTGCGGACTCTATATAGAGTGCCCCTAATTGCTAGAAGAGCAGAATCCTCCTCAAGTGACCCCATTTGGGAAACTATACCCCTTGGGGAATTTATCTACAGGTATAGTGACGATTTTGACTCTATGGGTATTTTCCTGAAACCAGCAGCAATGAATGTTGCCGAATGAGAACTGCAAACTGCCGTTGTAATAACCAGTATGTTGCAGTCACCAATACGTTATGCTCAGCCCGTGCTTCCGGAGACATGCACCCAGTATTGGACTGGGGTGCTATGGGCCCACCAGTAACAATGACTTTGGGGGTCCACTTGTCACCTTCATACAAATATTACACTACCCTTGTTCACAAATTTACCCATATTTCTACATAATAATAAACTGGGTAGTTTGGTTAATGAATGATGAGGTGCTGTTTATTTCTGTACAGAGTGAATCAAGTGAATTATGCCAAGTACTGCCCATACAGTGGGGTTGGGGGCCCACATTGGACAGGGGCCCACCGGGGGATTCCCCTGTTACCCTGTGGGCCAGTCCGAGCCTGCATGCACCCATAAGTTAGGCGGGCTCTCATCGCTTCAGAAATGCCAAACGTGGACGCTATATGTGATTTAGGTACACTGTAGGGCGCAGAAGGGAGGGGGCATTTGGATTTGCTGAATTTCTTTTGGTGGGAGAGGAGCCATTTTGCTTTTCCAGAGCCTTTGTGCTACCAGTAACATGGAAGTCTTCTGTATTTCCGTTAACAGATGACGGATCTGAGCCAGGGCTTGCTTTTTTGTGGATTTAGTTGAAGCTCTGATTGGGAACATTTTACATAACTTTTAGGATCACATGTATCCAGCACTCTACGCTGAGCACTTACTTTGGGGTTTCCATCTATATCTCCGAGTGACATGAGCCAGATGAAACCACCGAGGGATCCATTCACTATAATGAGGCAACAGAGTTACTCTGGACTCCTTCTAGCCTGTGTTCAGAGGTGTCCTTTTCAGAAGTGCACAAAACTGGGGTAAAGGCACTTTTACGCAATCCTAAAAAGATGGACACCGCAGGATCACAGGTCACATGGCATGGCGTTCACAGTGCCTCCATCTGCCTCATTATAGGGAATCTTCCACCAGAGGTGTAATCTCAATCAAAGATTTCAGAGATTTACACGAAGACCCCAATGTAAGAGCTCAGCGCAGAGCACAGGATAAATGTGCGCCAAGCCTTACTGTGATTTTTGAGAGGTAGAATGAAAAAATAAACAGCATGTGAAGAATTGGTTTAATTTATTTTTTTGTCGTTCCTTGTGCAGTATAAGTGATTTCTTCGGGTCGTTGCGGTTATGATACCCGATTTAGATCGGGTTTTTATGTTTGGTTGCAGTCACACACTAAAAGACGCTTTTTATTGCAAAAAATAGTTTTTACATCAACACATTTAGAGAGCTAACATTTTTCCAAATTTTTGCCCACAAAGTCATGTGAGGTCTTGTTTATTGCAGGACGAGTTGACGTTTTTATTGGTAACATTTTCGGGCACATGACATTTTTTGATCGCTTTCTATTCTGCTTTTGTGAGGCAGAACGAACAAAAACCAGCAATTCAGGAATTTCTTTTGGGGTGAGGGGGTTTATGCCATTCTGTGTGTGGTAAAATTGATAGGGCAGTTTTATTCTTAGAGTCAATACGATTACAGCGATAATATAGATCTATATAGATAGAAAAAGCCCAAAGGAGGGATGAAGAATGCAGGCAGGCACTGTAGGGACACTGGAACCACAAGTGCAGATGGGACCGACTGTGAAACAGAAAAGCACTGGCAGATGTTGGCTGAACTGGCTGATGGACAGAAGAACACAGACAGGTACGAGCAGATGGGTACAGGGTAGACAAGCAGACGGGTGGACATGGGGAACCTGAAAACTAGCAAGCATGCAAGGCAAACTAAAAACCTAACTCAGGTACCTCCATATTGGATGAGGATCTTTCAATAGAAGGTGCCGCCCAGCTACAGGCTGGGAAGATCTTATGTTGATGCTGGCGGTCCCTTTAAGAGAGAGGGAACTTGGTGCGCCCTAAGCATCATGCTCAGGCCTACAACTGAAAGTTGGGGCACACCGATACACAGGGGACATAGGGGGCAAGGTGAGGAGGTGGTGTGTGAGTGGGAGACACTGAATGTCCTGTCTGATAGGTACAAGGAGATCCAACAAAGGGCCAAGTCTGTAATGGCAAGAGATCAGAAAGTCTGTAGTAAGAGGAAATGGTTCACTATGTCAAAGGCAGATGCCAGGTCCAGGGGAAGAACAAACTAGCGTCGCTTTCTGTAACAACCCTGCTGGTGTCACTGCATGGCCTCCCATCCCCCGCACGTCAACTTACTCACTGCTCCGGGTCATGCTGTGAATTCTGTCTATTGCCAGCCCTGTGCTCTGTGCCTCTACTCTTCTGTATGTTTCCTGGCTATGTGGGTATAGGGGGGTGGCACCAGAACTCTCTGGTTTTTATGCAGTCAGGCTGCACCTGTCTAATCTGTTCCTGACCAATCACCTAGAGCCCTTGACTATTTAGTTCCGCCACACCCACTGAAACATTGCCTGTGCAATGTCTAAACTCAGTTAGCTCCTTGCTGCTGAGTTAGCCAGGCCCTGTCCTATGTCTTGCCTTCTCTGAAGGCTCTTATTGCATATTCCTGTGTCTTGGTACCTTGCCTAGTACTTCTCTGTCCGCCTGCCAGGAGGCTGAATATCCTGGCTCTTGAGTCTTGGTACCAGTACCTTGTCTGTACTCTGTCCTACCTTAGCCTCCCTTTCTCCTTGTCTGTGGCTTACTTCCCTGCTGTGTCTTTCCTTGTGTCCTCTCTGTCTGTGCATCTGCACCCTTGCAGCTCTGTCTGTGCATCTGCACCCTTGCAGCTTTGTCTGTGCATCTGCACCCTTGCGGCTCTGTCTGTGCATCTGCACCCTTGCGGCTCTGTCTGTGCATCTGCACCCTTGCGGCTCTGTCTGTGCATCTGCACCCTTGCAGCTCTGCCTGCTCTGCTCTTTAGCTGCTCTGCCTGTTCGGCTCCCAAGCCACTCTGCCTGTTCGGCTCCTTAGCTGCTCTGCCTGCTCGGCTCCCTAGCCGCTCTGCCTGCTCGGTTCCCTAGCCGCTCTGCCTGCACTGCTCCCTAGCCGCTCTGCCTGCACGGCTCCCTAGCCGCTCTGCCTGCACGGCTCCCTAGCCGCTCTGCCTGCACGGCTCCCTAGCCGCTCTGCCTGCACGGCTCCCTAGCCGCTCTGCCTGCACGGCTCCCTAGCCGCTCTGCCTGCACGGCTCCCTAGCCGCTCTGCCTGCCCGGCCCCCTTGCCGCTCTGCCTGACCGGCCCCCTTGCAGCCCAGCCTGCTCCGCACCCCTGCGGCTCTGCCTACTCCACACTCCAGCCTATATCCATACCTGCACCTCCTGTGTGAACAGGTCCAAATCCTGTTCCAACATACACCACTCCTTCCTGCCTACACCTGCTGTGTGAACAGGTCCTTACCTGTCCCTTCTCATACCACGCCCGCCTGTCCTGTGTCTCAAGCCGTGCCCACCTGTCCTGTGTCTCAAGCCATGCCCACCTGTCCAGTGTCTCCAAGCCGTGCCCGCCTGTCCTGTGTCTCCCAGCTGTGCCCGCCTGCCCTGTGTCGTCAAGCCGTGCCTGTCTGCCAGTGTACCAAGCCGTGCCTGCTTGCCCTGTGTCTCAGCCGTGTCCGCTTGCCCTGTGTCTCAGCCTGCTTGTCACTCACACCTGTCCAGGTGTCCTGTTCCCGAGTGGGATCAGCAGCTACAGCCAGACACCACCCTGAAGTGGCACCCGGCAGCTACCTGCCGCACAAACCTGACCTCACCATCAGAGGCTCCAGTGAAGACCGAGGTAGCTGCCGTAGTTACAGCCCTTCCAGGGTAGTCTGGTTTGTGGCACAGTGGGGCCACAACCCCCCCGGCTCACGCCATTCAGCCAAGGCGTGAGCGTGACACTTTCATTTGGTGGTTAGGTCATTGGTGACTTTAATCAGGGCAGTTTCAGTGGAATGGTGCGGTCTGAAGCCAGATTGTAAACAGTCAAAGAGGGAGCAAGAGGAAAAGTGGGAGGACAGTTCAAAGTAGACGTGTTGTTCCAGTAGTTTGGAGGCATAGGGGAAAAATGAGATGGGGTGATAGCTAGACACAGAGGATGGATCAAGGGTGGGCTTTTTGAGGATGGGTGTGATCGAGGTATGTTTTAATCAGGAGGCAAAGACACCATTTGTTAGTGACAGGTTGAAGAGGTGGGTTGGGATAAAGACTGTGTTGAAGTTTGGAATGAGGTGGGACGTTATTGGGTCAAGTTCACAGGTGGTAAGGCAAAGTCTTCAGCTGAGAGGAGAGGGAGGGTGAGCTGGTGAATGGAGGAGAGAATTGAAAGTACTGAATAGCTGTTTAGGGTTGTGAGGCAGGTATGATATGAGGGATGAGAATTCGGTTTGTTTTTCTGCAGTGAGCAATTGTGCAGCATCTTTACAACTTGTTACTGGATGGGCTACTCCACTCCCTTTCTTTGGCAGCCACACAGCGGTGCGCTTTGTAGATGAGGGCCAGAAAGAGCATGTGCTCCAGTAGGTGGCAAGATCTGCATCAAGTGGCTTTTGCTCCTCTTCCTCCACCTTAACATCACACACAGTACAGTCCTCAGAAGTGCCACCCCAATTACCCTTGTTTTTCCCCTACATCACAACTCTCAAACTGCCCAACTGACTGTTGGGAACCACAGATGGCTGAGTCTGCAGATCTGTTCACACATTTTATGCTATGAGCATTGGAAGTTTACTTCAGAGATTCACAAAGTCAAGAGGAGGAAATCATCTGCACCAATGGCCAAATTTTGTTTTAGTTCGATCCAGGGCCAGATGAAGTAGAGTCTGAGCAGAAGTCAAACCCTCGTCAACAGATAATAACCCGGTGAGTGGAGGTGATCCATTCATGACAAGACTCAGATACTTGAGGCCCCCGCAGGCTGTACTGTGCTGTCAGGGCAGGAAGAGGAGGAGGGTGACTCTCAGAGCGAGGAGTGGGAGAACAGAGAGGAGGATGATGAGCTAGTAGATCACACTTGGTGTAAACCCAGAGGCATGCACCTGAGTAGCTCAGCAGAGGAGGAGGAAGATGAGGAGGTTAAGTTGCAGCTTCCACAGAAATATGTAATCACGAGAAGCAATGCATCCTGAGTACCAACTCTGTCAGTGGCCAGCAGCATTCACTTCACAGATCTAGAGTTCCCTAGGTTGGTGTCACGCCGCCCACGCTGCTCCTTGCACCGCCACGGCCACCGCCTGCCTCGCCACGGTCCTCCGATCCCTGGCACACTCACCCGGCGTCCCTGCGCGCTCCCGCTCTGCCTCCTGCTCCGGCTTCCCGACGGGCGCGTGTCCGCGCTGTGTTTAGCAGTACACGTGCACCCCGTTCTGCATAGGGTGGCCGCTCATGTCTACCTGCTCGCGGTGCACCCTGACCCGGAAGTACTTCAGCCTCTTTCCTTATCAGGCTTCCCCTTCCTCCTGGCGGTGCCTGATTATCATTTGTGCCTTGCAAGTGATCCTGGCCCCATGTCCTGCCACGCATTCCCCTGCCAGCAGTTCCGTCGCTTGTGCCTGTCTCTCACTCTCATTCTCTGTCTTCCTCTCTCCTAGTGCCTGCCTGACTGTGGTCCCATTCTGCCTTGTTCCTGTGTTTCAAGCCTTGTCCTCCAGCCCGTGCCTCCGCCTTGCTGTCTCCTCCGTGTTGCTGTCCTGCCTCCCGGCATCCGAGTCTTGTTCGTCGTCCGTGGTCCAGTTCTGTTGGTTCTCCGCCAGCCTCTCCGGTCCCCCGCGGCTACTCCTGGGTCTCTCCCTTGGGTACCAGCTACTGTGGCGATAGTCTCCCTTGGGTCTGCCCCTAACGCTCCCTGTATAGGGGGTGATACACCAGGTCAGCTCGCCCGAGGGAGGTTCGTTGCCACGGTCCAGCGGGTCCACCCCGGGAGCCCCTCCAAAGGTCTCACAGTTGGGTCTTTTTCAGACCAGCAAAAATGTAAAAAATCACGTTATCTGCCAACTTTATTTTAAAAACGAGTTAAAAAAAAATCAATTTGCATATATAATCCAGACTAGCGGGCCTCGTCAATCACCGTTCACCACATAATCCGTATCTTCTGATTCTTCCTCGTCCCTTACAGTGGCAAGAGTTGTCACACAGGTCTCCACTTGTTTACCCCCTACAGCTGGGGTGACTGAGATCCTATCAGCTGATACGAAAGTGGACATGCCTGCTCTTTTTGACTGATCTTACATACAAAGCACACCCCATCTTTCTCAATCCACTATAACAACTCCACCTGCACCTCTCTCACAGTCCAGCAGCTTATCGTGTTCACCTTACTCCACTGTGTGTCAGCACACCAGCAAACCCTCTTTTGTGCAGTTGTGCTCACATAAAAGATTCTTCACTCCTACACATAGCAAAGCTAAGTGCACAAACCTCACCATCTTCAATCTACTAATAATAATAACCTTTATTTATATATCGCAAACATATTCCGCAGAGCTTTACAAGTCACCAGTTCATATAAAACAGGCAAAAGTTAAAGTTTATGATAAACAGGTGCTTATTTACAATGATGGGCCAGCCATCTTGAGGAAATGGGGCGTAGATAAAGGCTGCATGAGGCTTTTGGATACGGTAGAGTTTGATGGCAAACTATGTTCAGAGAAGTAGAGAATTGGTTATATATTAAAAGGACTTTGATTAGGGAACGCGATAGGCTGCCCTAAACAGTTGTGTTTTTAACGAGCGCCTAAAAATGTCTAAGTTGTGGTTATACTCCGAATTTCATGGGGGACATAGGGTAAGAGGTGAGTTATCTACGTAGGAGTTGAACTGAGCTGGACAAAGACCAGATCAGGGGTGTTACCGCCTTTGCGTGTCTCAGAGGTTGAAAGTTGTGAAAGGCCACAAGAAGTGGCTAGAGATAGAAGCTGGGATGCAGTTGGGGAGGTGGGGCTGTTTAAGTCTCCCAGGATAAGGGCTGGCAATTCTGAGGACATGAAGTGTGGCGGCAAGGCAAAAAAGTGGACAAGGAAGTGAGTGGGTGAGCCTTGGGAATAGTATATAAATTTCAAAAAAACTAACTATCACATCCAAGCATAAACTAAATCTGAAGAGGTGCTTAACCAACTCATATACACTCAAACAAAAAAGGAAGCACTCTGTAGCGCCATAACATGCAAACATGAAATATGAAAAATGAATTGCATTGCTGCATTAGAAATATGAAAAATTGAGAAAGCTTATGCCAATCCTCACTTAGACTAAGTGCTTCTTTTTTGTTTGAGTGTATATGAGTTGGTGACTCTAGGTTAAGCACCTGTTCACATTTAGTTTATGCTTGGATGTGATGGTCAGTTTTTTTTTAAATATGTATTCATTAACCTTTTGACTGAGCACTCTGACTTTTAGCCACAGGCGTTTTTATTCACAGCAGGGCCACTACCCCTCCACAGATATATAGATTTCAGTCTAAGGAGAGGATTTACATAGGTTCCCATACAGATGAAGACTTTAGTCTAAGTGAGGATTGGCATTAGGTTAGGGTCCTGAAAAACGAGAAACGCGTTAACGTGGCTTCCAGGTACACATAAATTGGCCATTTTATGCTAATCTTTCTCAATTTTTCATATTTCTAATGCAGCAATGCAATTCATTTTTCATATTTCATGTTTGCATTCTATGGTGCTACAGAGTGCTTCCTTTTTTGTTTGGGAATAGTATATGACCGCTACTCGGAGGTAGAGGGGATGGAAGAACCTGATGGTGTGAACCTCCAAAAAAGAATGGCGTCCAATGGGCCTATATTTATAACTTTTTTAAAAAACAGGATTGTTGGTGGCAGCAAGGAGTGAAGGGTTATCGTGGAGTTAGCCATGATCGTACCGCCCGATATACACATTTCATGTGTTGTAATCCGGAGGTGGATAAGCTGTACACTCACTATTAGTTTTCCGAGAACTAATTATTGTGAACAGCCTGCGGGCTCCTCAGATGATGGTCTCCCAATCATGTCACTGTCTGGACGATTGGGGCAAGCTGAGAGATCTTCGATACAAAGATCACAGCGCTTGTTTCTGCGTGACTCACGGCCTGTGATCTCTGTGATTATTGCATGGCCATTCCAAGCTGTTGGCCACAAAAATGCAGCCTTTCCACATTGTGGATACAGACATTTTCCGAAAGGTGATGGCTGTCGCAGTCCCCTATATCCAGTTGCCCACTCAACATTTCTTTTCTAAGAAAGATGTGTCTGCGCAACACCAGCATGTCGCAGACAACATCACCCGTTCTCTGAAAAATTCTATTCTGCTATAGTGCATTTCAACACTGACACCTGCACGAGCAAGCATTGACAGGGGCGTTACATCTCGATGATTGGGCACTGGCTGTGGGGGCAGTTAGGGAAGGGGCTACCCCACAAGTCTTGCAATCCCCAAGGCTTGCAGGGTGCTTGGGGATGTAGAACTAAACCACTACACACCATAAGATGGCTAACTAAACTACTAGACAACGGGTTGGAGAACCTAACTACGAAACAGCTATGATTGTAGAACGAAACAACTACACACCAGAACATGGAGGACTAAACTAATAGACAACAGCGCTTGAAGAACTAAACTACTAAACAGCTTGGGCTGCAGAACTAGTACACACCAGGGGATGGAGAAATAAAGCACTAGACACTAAGGTGTCACTAGGCACCAAGTCTTGGAACCCCCCAGGGCTTGACGAACAAACCTCTGTACCTAATACTTCCTGCTGCACTTCTGCCTCCTCCACCTCCTGTAGGGCCTCCATCTGCGCCCTCAACCCCTGCCTTAATGAAACACACATTTCAACACTGCGGAGAGAATTCCCCCACCTTCGTACTGCATATCCAGGGCTCACGACAATCAGGCAGCATTTAAATTAATATGTATTGGAGATCACAGTTATACAGATCAACAGTTTGGACAGCTATCCATGCCGAGTTTAAGCAATGGCTGTTTACACTCAACCTTGAGCCAAGGAAGACCATGTGTGATAACAGTGCAAACTTGGTGGTGGCCCTATGCCGTGCCAACCTCACACATTTGCCTTCCATGTCTCACATCCTCAACCTGCTGGCACAGCAGTTCCTATGTCACTGTCCCATCCTGGATGCACTGCTGCAGAAACCACTGTCATTATGTGCTCACTTCTACCATTCCACTTAAGTTGGTATAGAGATCTTTCGGATTACCGGTTAACCGGTTGATATGCAATGTGATCACACCATGGAATTTAACTCTGCACATGTTGCAGCACCGAGACCTGGTGCAGTATGACATTTTGTATAGCCTGGCACAACGCAGTACGGATATGGTGCAATTTACACCGTGGAGTGGATACAGATGATGGACCTCTGGACCCTTCTGCACGTTTTCGAAATGGCTACTAAGATGGTTAGCGCTGATGATGCAGTCATCAGAATCTCTACTACTGTCAGCTACATGCTGGATACACTTTAAATAGTCTGGGTGAGGAGGTGGTAGTGGTCCCGGGGGAAGAGGAGGAAGCAGAGGAGGATGCCTTAACAATATCTATAAGTTCAGGTCTGTCGTCTCACAGACGGTTGCCATGGGGGGGAATAAATGAAGAAGGACCAGGAAAAGGACAAGAAGGAAGAGGTGATGGGCATGCAACAGTTAGGAGATGAAGACGATACCGATTCCTTCTCTGTTGTCCATGGTTGACAGGAGGAGATGGAGGAAGCAAGCTTGAATGTTATCCCACCACCAACACACTGTGGACTTGGACCTCATGAAAGAGATCTACCCATGAGCGCCTTCTTGCATCACTATCTACAACATGATTGTTACTGTAACAGGCTGGGTGGTGGAACTGGAACACCCCTAGGGCCTTTGGATACTCGGTACCGGGTCAGTACTTAAAGGGAAAGTGTCACAGTAGTGGGGACCCGGTCCACGCACGGCCCTGAGTGTCCATGTAAAATAAGAACTGATGAGGAATAAAGTCTATGTGTAGATAAGTTTGTGACGCCACCTGTGGTACTCGGCAATAAAGGTGTTAGCTGACGCTGCTTGTACAGATTGCTGGGGCTGGTGGTGATGCAGCAGAGTTGGTTCAGCTCTCCACAGGCAGAGCTTAACCTCAGGGCAGTGTAAGTGCAGGATGGTGAATAACTTTAGTGCAGAGCTGCGTGTGTGATCAATAACTGCAGACACAAGAATTACTGTTCCTTTTACCTTTTACTGAAGGCTTGAGGCGCAGACCGAAGCACTGGTACAGATGGAAATGGAGATCCAGCAGGGTCCCTTGAACCAAGTGTTGTTGGAGGCCTCCTTTTTTCACTAGTGTCTAAGGTCCCTGTAGCTTGAAGCTATACTCGGTCCTCTGTTCTCTTCTACAGTCCTTAGTACTTGCCCTTAAGGCAGGCAGCTTGAGTGTCTTCCTCTGTGGCAGCTCCAGGTTCTCGTATGCTGCTGTGCTTCTGGGGTTTTGGTGAGGCCAGGAGGCCTGCAGTCTCCTGCTCTCTGGATTTGGCTACTGAGACTGTCATTCGTTCCCAGACAGCCATTGACTCCAGTGTCCAGTATCCAGCACATTGACCTGGGGTGAGCTTCCTTACAGGTCCTCTTTGACAGACTTTCCTTAGCTCTTTCTCCTTTCCTCTCACTACTTTAGTCTGGGGAGCAGCTCCTTCATGCTTTCTGCTCCTTCTCACTCCCATACTCAACTAACTCCTCCCCCAGCCCAGAACTTTTTGGAAGCTCCCCTAAAACAGGGTTCAGAGCTCCCCCTTCTGGTCTGGAGTAGGAAAAGTGTTGTGTGTAGTGTAGAATAAGACAGGAACTGCAGGTGCAGACAGGGCAGTCTGCCAGAGTGATGAGCACTGGTGGGTGCAGCAGGATCAGCTGCCGTTGAGGTGAGCACTGGCGGGTGCAGCAGGCTCGGCTGCCATTGAGGTGAGCAATGGCGGGTGCAGCTGGCTCGGCTGCTGTTGAAGTGAGCACTTTTGAGTGCAGCTGGCTCGGCTGCCATTGAGATGAGAACTGGCAGGTGCAGGTGGCTCAACTGCCGTTGAGAAAAGCACTGGCAGGTGTAGCTGGCTCAGCTGTCATAGAAGAAAGCACTGGTGGGTGTTAGGCGTCGGATTCCTGGCACTGCACAGCGGGAATCCAGAGCCAGACATCCTGCGGTCTCCCATTCTCCTCCGACCGCTCGGACTCCTGCTCAGCAATCTTGGCGAACCAGTCATTCCCTGCAGACTCGTCCTGTGAGCCTGGATGTTGCTGCCACCTCTGGTGCAGCAATGGTAGCGCAACCTGCTTTGCAGGGAACTGCTCCTGAGGCTAAGTCCTCGTGCCGTGCTACTGGGCATGCCCGCAACTTGTCCTCTCAGTGGAGAGCAGGGGTCACATGTGCAGGTCCTATGTCGGATCTGATTGGTCCTTCCTATAGTACTGGAAGGTCCCGGAAGCGCATGGCTATAAAAAGCCCGCATGGCGGCTCGGCCATGCGCTAGTGTAGCATATTATGCTGTGTGTGTATGGTGATGGATGCATGGACTGGTGACTGACTTATTATGAAACCCCTTCCCTTGGATATTACGAATGGTGACAGTATGTTGGGTTAGTCAGCTCCAGATTGTGGCAAGCTACACGCCACTGAGCCTTCCTCACCTACACTAGCGTCCGTCGGCGCCCGGCTCCTCCGGCACCGTCTCTTAGCGGCTTCAGTTACGGCCGCGCTGCAGTAGCAGCAGCTTTTGGTGTTCGCGGCTGCGACGCCACACGTCGGCTGACCTGTGCAGCTAACAGGTTCAGCCTTTACGTCTATTGTATATTCAGGCGTCTCTGTGACTCAACAGAGTCCGCCCTCAGGCTCTCGGGTGACGTTAACCCGAGCGCTGTATCGCACTCCTAGCGTATCTGCCATTGTCCAGCAGCGGTCTTGCACCTACCGCACGGTGGACCCCGGGCGGCGAACGCGCCTCCTATTATTTATATCTGGTGCGTTCCGCCGACCCTAACATTACACTAGCGCCAGGGTCTGGCTGGCAATGGCAGACGTGCAGCAGCTGCAGCGCTACATTTGGCAGCTGGAGAGCAGGTTGGCGGCTATTGAGAGCACCAACTCAGCTGCGAATGCTGCGCTGGCTGCTGCTCAGACAGTCGCTGAGGCTGTCTCACGTGCGCCCACACTTTTGCCCCTGCCGACAATGTCTCGCCTCCCACTCCCTGATAAGTTTTCGGGTGATAGTGCCTCCTGTAGGGGATTCGTTAGTCAGTGCTCCATTCAGCTGGAGTTGCTGGCTGCACGGTTTCCTACGGAGCGGGCTAAGGTGGGATTTATTGTCTCTCTGTTGTCTGGCCGGGCACTACAGTGGGCCACGCCATTGTGGGAACGTGATGATCCCGTGGTACAGGGGGCTGCTCAGTTCCTCGCAGCTCTGAAGGAAGTCTTCTTGGGACCACGGCTCACACATGATACGGCTCTCCAACTCTTATCCTTAACACAAGGGTCACTTTCGGTTAGCCATCATGCTGTCCAGTTTTGGACACTGGCTTCCGAGTTAGAGTGGCCGGACAAAGTGTTAGTCCCGGTGTTTTGGAGAGGCCTGGCTGAGCACGTAAAAGATGCTCTAGCTACTAGGGAAATTCCCACCAGTCTGGAGGAGTTGATCGCCGTTTCCACCCGCATTGATCTCCGCTTCACGGAGCGCGGGTTGGAAAGAGCGCAATCCAGACGCAGGGTTAATTTGGCTCCTACCTTTACTGAGCCGCTGATATATCCCGCACAGGAGCTCCCTGCCTCTGAGCCTATGGAGGTGTCTCGCACCGACACTAAGTCGCATCCGATGCGGAGCTCTGTGCGCTGTTATCAGTGCCGACAGTTCGGCCACTCGGCTGACACATGCCCTCAGCGGCCGAAAAGACGACCACGTTCAGTAGCCGTAGGTGGTGGTCAGTCCAAGGTGGGACCCTTTTCACCCAAACCGGTGTTCCGGGGTACATTAGATAGTGGGTCCTCCTCCTGGGAGGCAGAGGTAACCCTGGATTCCGGGGCCGAGGGGAACTTTATGTCCTCGACTTTTGCCCAGAGACACGCTATCCCTCTGGTGTTACTCTCCCAACCTCTGACCATCAGGGTGGTAAATGGGGCACCGTTAACATCTCAGGTGACCCATCAGACAGTCCCACTCAGACTCTCTATTTCACCCTCACACCAGGAGACTCTGTCCCTGCTAATTAAGCCCAATGGCATCGATCAGGTGCTCCTCGGAGTTCCCTGGCTTCGTTGCCACTCCCCTCATATTGACTGGGCTTCGGGGAGGATACTGGGCTGGGGCAAGGACTGTGAGGGAAGGTGCCTGAGGTGCAGCGTTCAGGTGGCTTCCACAGAAGTGCCTGCGGATCTCTCCGCGCTCCCCAAACCCTACCACCAGTACGCGGACGTCTTTTCTAAGAAGTCTGCGGAGACGCTCCTGCCGCACCGTTCCTATGATTGCCCGATTGATCTCCTGCCAGGCACAGAGCCTCCCCGAGGCTGTGTTTACCCCTTATCACTCCCTGAGACGGAGGCTATGTCCCAGTATATCCGGGAGAACCTGGCTAGGGGTTTCATCAGAAAATCGGTGTCACCAGCTGGTGCTGGGTTCTTCTTCGTACAGAAGAAGAACGGAGAGCTACGCCCCTGCATCGACTACCGAGGTCTCAATGCCATCACGGTTAAAAACAAATACCCCCTACCGTTGATCTCGGAGTTATTTGACAGGTTGCGGGGGGCCCGGATCTTTACTAAATTAGATCTGTGGGGTACATACAACCTGATCCGCATTCGCGAGGGAGAAGAATGGAAGACAGCTTTTAATACCAGGGATGGCCATTACGAATACCTGGTTATGCCCTTTGGTCTTTGTAATGCGCCAGCTGTCTTCCAAGATTTTGTCAACGACGTCTTCCGCGACATGCTCTCTACCTCGGTGGTGGTCTATCTGGATGACATACTCATCTTTTCGCCAGATTTGACCACCCACCAGAGAGACGTCTGCAGGGTCTTTGACCGTCTGCGGGCGAACTCGTTAATTGCCAAGCTGGAGAAGTGCCAGTTTGAGCAGGAGTCCTTGCCGTTCCTGGGCTATATCATCTCGGCCCAGGGGCTGGCCATGGATCCGGCCAAACTACAGGCGGTAATGGACTGGCAGGAACCCCATTCCCTCAAAGCGGTGCAGCGCTTTTTGGGGTTCGTAAATTACTACCGCCAGTTCATACCACACTTTTCCACACTGGTGACTCCTTTGGTTGCTCTCACCAAGAAAGGAGCTAACCCCAATGCTTGGTCAGAACATGTCTCCAAGGCCTTCTCGGCTATAAAATCACATTTTGCTGGCGCTCCCATATTACATCGTCCCGATGTGGATAAGCCGTTTATCCTTGAGGTAGACGCTTCTTCCGTCGGTGCAGGAGCAGTCCTTTATCAAAAGGATGCTCAAGGTCGGAAGCACCCCTGCTTCTTCTATTCCAAGACCTTCTCACCGGTGGAGAAAAATTACTCCATCGGCGACAGGGAGCTGCTAGCCATGAAGTTGGCCTTCTCTGAGTGGAGACATCTCCTGGAGGGAGCCCGGTTTCCCTTTCTGGTATACACGGACCATAAAAACCTGGTCTATCTACAGACGGCTGTGACGACTCCTGGAGTGGACCCTCTGGGTCGTGACACCAACCCTCCCAGGGCGAGCTGACCTAGTGAAGACCACCCCCTATACAGGGAGTGTCAGGGGCAAGCCCCAGGGGGTGAGGCAACACGACTGCTGGCACCAGGCGGCCGGCTCACAGGAAACACGAGTGGGTGAGAGTGTCTGTAGGAACGTGTAAAGTGTGGACACGGGAACACGTGGTATACAGAGACTTCGTTCGTCCGGGTGTGAGTGAAGCAGGAAGCGTGCAAGGAGCACGTCAGAGCACAGAATCAGGCAGCAGGTGTGCCAGGAGGTGTAACAGAGTAAGAGACTGAGTACAGGATCAGAGTGTGTGCCCGGAGGCACAACTGAGTATAAGACAGAGCACGGAATCAGAGTGTGTGCCAGGAGGCACGACTGAGTATAAGACAGAGTACAGGGTAAGAGCGTGTGCCAGGAGGCACAACCGAGTATGAGACAGAGTACAGTGTCAGAGCATGTGCCAGGAGGCACAACCGAGTACGAGACAGAACACAGGGTCAGAGCGTGTGCCAGGAGGCACAACCAAGTACAAAGCAGAGTGCAGATTCAGAGCGTGTGCCAAGAGGCACAACAGAGTGCAAGGCAGAGGACCTGAGTACAGCGCACAGCCAGGCAGGGACACAGCAGACCAAGCCAGGAGCACAACAATAATCAGGCACCTCCCCTAGGGGGAGGTCGTCTGATATAGCACATGACTACTACTGGTTCCGGGTCAGGACCTAGCCAGAAAGCACATGACCACTACAGGTTCCGGGTCAGGTCCTCCATTACCATAGAGAGGACCGAGCCCTATACAGCACTGACAGGAGCGCGCAAGCGCAAACGTGACATGTAGGAGGAGGCCCGGGGACGGGAGCTGCGCGTGCGCACCCTACGGGACCCCCGGAGTGACCGCAGCTCCGGAAGAGATGACGTCGGGACCGAGGTCCCGCCCCCAGGTGAGCACGGCGTGACAGTACCCCCCCCTTTACGCCCCCTCTTTCTAAAACTGGAGAGGAACTTAGACAAAATCTGGGGTGTGTGGATATTCTCCCTGGGTTCCCATGACCTCTCCTCGGGACCAAAACCCTTCCAATCGACCAGGAACATGGTTCTCCCTCTTACCTTCTTCATGGCCAAAATGTCATTCACCTCAAACTCATCCCCCAAGCCAACAGGCTGGGGTGTGTGGCCTGGAGAAGGATGAAATCGGTTAAGAACCACAGGTTTTAGGAGAGACACATGGAAGGAATTGGGAATACGGAGTGAAGGAGGCAGCTTCAATTTGTAAGCAACATCATTAATCCGCCTGAGGACCTCAAAAGGACCAATGTAACGGGGACCCAGTTTGTAAGATGGTACCTTAAGGCGGACGTATTTGGTGGAGAGCCACACCTTGTCACCAGGGAGAAATGGAGGAACGTCCAGGCGCCTCTTGTCAGCGTGTAATTTCATTCTGTCCCGTGCTTTCTCGAGAGCGGTTTTGGTCTCCTGCCATACCCTGGAGAACTCCACAGACTGAGAATCGGCAGCAGGTACCCCCGAGACAGGAAGTACCGGTAGAGGCACATTGAGATGCTGTCCAAAGACGATGAAGAAAGGAGACTTGGTAGACGATTCACTGGAGTGATTATTGTAGGCGAACTCAGCCCAAGGAAGTAGACCGACCCAGTCATTCTGATGAGCATTAGAAAAATGCCGGAGATAGGATGTAAGGATCTGGTTGGTACGTTCCACCTGCCCATTGGTTTGGGGGTGATAGGCGGAAGAGAAATCCAATGACACTTTCATGAGTCCGCATAGAGCTCTCCAGAACCGGGAGGTGAATTGGACCCCTCTATCCGACACGATGTGCTGGGGGAAGCCGTGAATCCTGAAGATATGGGAAATGAAGATCTTCGCCAAGTCAGGAGCAGAGGGTAGTCCGGGAAGAGGAATGAAGTGAGCCATCTTTGAAAATCGGTCTACAACCACCAAGACCACAGTACAACCGGAAGAACAAGGCAGATCAGTAATGAAATCCATGGCTATGTGCTGCCATGGAGCCGATGGAATGGGAAGCGGGAACAGAAGACCGGAGGGTGGTTGTCTGGGTATCTTGTTCTGGGCACAGGACGGGCAAGATGCTACAAAGTCTTTAACATCCTGGGAGAGTGAAGGCCACCAATAATGGCGAGAGATTAAGTCCAAAGTCTTTTTGACACCAACGTGGCCGGCAATCTTGGACGAATGTCCCCAATTTAGCACTCGTTTTCGGTTATTCTCAGCCACAAAGGTTCTTCCCGGAGGTAACGTGGTTAACTTGACAGGAGCCACAGTAATTACTTTGGATAAATCAATGATATGAGAGGGTTCTTCCTCTGCATCAGACGACAGGAATGATCTTGACAACGCATCCGCTCTAACGTTCTTATCGCCGGGCCGAAAATGTAGCTCAAAGTCAAAGCGGGCGAAGAATAGGGACCACCTGGCTTGCCGAGGATTGAGCCTCTGTGCGGACTGGATGTACGCCAGGTTCTTATGGTCTGTGAAGATCTTGAATGGATGTATGGCACCCTCCAGTAAGTACCTCCACTCCTCCAAGGCCAACTTAATAGCCAATAGCTCTTTGTCGCCAATGGAGTAGTTCTGCTCAGTGGAGGAAAATACTTTAGAAAAGAAGCCACAGGTGACAAAACGTCCAGAAGAGGATTTCTGCAGAAGGACTGCGCCAGCCCCAGTAGAGGATGCGTCCACCTCGAGAGTGAAAGGTCTACTAACCTCAGGTCGGTGAAGCGCCGGAGCAGCGGCGAAGGCTTGTTTCAACGACTGGAAGGCCTCTTCAGCCTCAGAGGGCCAAGCCTTTGGGTTAGCTCCCTTGCAGATAAGGGACGAGATGGGGCGAACCAACGAGGAAAAATGAGGAACGAACTGTCGGTAGTAGTTCGCAAAACCAAGGAAGCGTTGGATTGCCTTCACCCCATGGGGCTGTGGCCAATCGAGGACGGCGGACACTTTTGCCGGATCCATGCATAGACCTGATTCTGAGATAATGTACCCCAAGAATGGCAGGGACGTTTGCTCGAAGGCACATTTCTCGAGCTTGGCATAAAGGCGGTTCTCCCTCAGGCGCTGGAGGACTTGACGCACGTTCTTTCTGTGGGCGGAGAGGTCTGGAGAAAAAACGAGGATGTCATCCAGATAGACTACCACGCAGGAGTACAGCATATCCCGGAAGACGTCATTCACGAACTCCTGGAAAACCGCTGGGGCATTGCAGAGGCCGAAGGGCATGACCAAGTACTCGTAGTGACCGTCTCTGGTGTTAAAGGCGGTCTTCCACTCATACCCGGAACGAATGCGGATCAAGTTGTAGGCCCCACGAAGATCCAGTTTGGTGAAAATTCGAGCTCCTCTAAGTCGGTCAAAGAGCTCCGGGATCAATGGCAATGGGTACTTGTTCTTGACCGTGATATTGTTCAGGCCTCGGTAGTCTATGCAAGGACGGAGGGAGCCGTCCTTCTTTTTTACAAAGAAAAATCCCGCTCCCGCGGGCGAGGAGGACTTACGGATGAAACCTCTAGCAAGGTTCTCCTGGATATAGTCAGACATAGCTTGGGTCTCAGCAGGGGATAGCGGGTATGTCCTACCCCTGGGTGGCGTAGAACCAGGAATGAGGTCAATCGGACAGTCATATGGCCGATGGGGGGGCAGAGTCTCGGCCTCCTTCTTGTCGAAAACATCTGCAAAGGACCAGTAAGCCGACGGCAGACCTGTAGGTGCCGGGGATGGACCGGCAGAGTTCATCAGACGGACGGGCAACAGGCACTTCTCCTGACAGAACGGTCCCCACCGGAGTCTCTCGCCCGACCGCCAGTCCAGGGTTGGCTCATGAGTCCGTAGCCAAGGGAGGCCTAGAAGAAGTGCGTGAGACATGGTGGACAAGACGAGGAAGGAGATCTCCAGGTGCAGGGCTCCGATCTGCAGCTCGATCTCTTCGGTGGCCTGGGTAACGGACTCCAGCACGGACGTACCATTGACCGAAACAATCGACCGAGGAGTCTCCAGGGATCTGACAGGAATCCGGTATTTTTTAACCGCCTCGAGTGTGATAAAATTCCCCTCCGCACCAGAATCCAGGAAAGCCTCCTCAGAATAACGCTTGGCACCGAGATTCAATAATACGGACACGAGCAGGGGAGGAGAGGAATCACGTACACCTAGGGAGGCCTCTCCTATCAACCCTAGGCGGAGAAGTTTCCCGGCTTCTTGGAGCAGGAACGGAGGAGGGGAGGGGAGCTCCTCTCTCTGGCTAATTCACGGGCACGTTCCTGAAACCGCAGGTCGATGCGTGTCGCCAGTGAGATCAGATCCTCTAAAGAGGTGGGAGTATCCCGACCTGCCAGTACGTCTTTGATCCGACTGGACAGGCCACGCCAAAAGATCCCTACGAGAGCCTCGTTGTTCCAACCGAGTTCGGAGGCCAAGGTACGAAAACGGATGGCATACTGTCCTACCGGTAGCGTACCCTGATGGAGGTTAAAGAGGGACTCGGTGATAGAGGCCAGCCGACCCGGCTCGTCGAACACCTTGCGGAAGGTGTCCAAAAAGGTGGAAAGCCGAGAGACGAGTGGGTCATTGCGCTCCCAGAGGGGGTTCACCCATGCTAATGCCTCCCCCTCTAAGTGTGAAACAATAAAGGCAATTTGGGCGCGCTCAGTGGGATAGTGCTGCGGCGAAAGCTCAAAATGTAACCGGCATTGGTTCAGAAATCCTCGACAAAACTTAGGGTCCCCGCTATATCGGGGTGGCTTGCCGAGGCGCGGTATCGGGTGCGGGGCCGAGGACTGGGCAGAAACGGATTGTATGGCCGACAAACGAGACTCCATGGATTTCAAAAAGACCATAATCCTGGTCTGACTCTCCCGTAGGAACACCAGTTCCTTTTGGATGGAGGTGGTGGCACCAGCGGGGTCCATGGCCTGATTATACTGTGACGACTCCTGGAGTGGACCCTCTGGGTCGTGACACCAACCCTCCCAGGGCGAGCTGACCTAGTGAAGACCACCCCCTATACAGGGAGTGTCAGGGGCAAGCCCCAGGGGGTGAGGCAACACGACTGCTGGCACCAGGCGGCCGGCTCACAGGAGACACGAGTGGGTGAGAGTGTCTGTAGGAACGTGTAAAGTGTGGACACGGGAACACGTGGTATACAGAGACTTCGTTCGTCCGGGTGTGAGTGAAGCAGGAAGCGTGCAAGGAGCACGTCAGAGCACAGAATCAGGCAGCAGGTGTGCCAGGAGGTGTAACAGAGTAAGAGACTGAGTACAGGATCAGAGTGTGTGCCCGGAGGCACAACTGAGTATAAGACAGAGCACGGAATCAGAGTGTGTGCCAGGAGGCACGACTGAGTATAAGACAGAGTACAGGGTAAGAGCGTGTGCCAGGAGGCACAACCGAGTATGAGACAGAGTACAGTGTCAGAGCATGTGCCAGGAGGCACAACCGAGTACGAGACAGAACACAGGGTCAGAGCGTGTGCCAGGAGGCACAACCAAGTACAAAGCAGAGTGCAGATTCAGAGCGTGTGCCAAGAGGCACAACAGAGTGCAAGGCAGAGGACCTGAGTACAGCGCACAGCCAGGCAGGGACACAGCAGACCAAGCCAGGAGCACAACAATAATCAGGCACCTCCCCTAGGGGGAGGTCGTCTGATATAGCACATGACTACTACTGGTTCCGGGTCAGGACCTAGCCAGAAAGCACATGACCACTACAGGTTCCGGGTCAGGTCCTCCATTACCATAGAGAGGACCGAGCCCTATACAGCACTGACAGGAGCGCGCAAGCGCAAACGTGACATGTAGGAGGAGGCCCGGGGACGGGAGCTGCGCGTGCGCACCCTACGGGACCCCCGGAGTGACCGCAGCTCCGGAAGAGATGACGTCGGGACCGAGGTCCCGCCCCCAGGTGAGCACGGCGTGACAACGGCCCAACGCCTGAATTCCCGTCAGGCCAGGTGGTCGCTCTTCTTCTCACGATTCCACTTCACCCTCCACTACTTCTCTGGAGAGAAGAACGTCCGTGCGGATGCTCTCTCACGTTCAGTGGTCTCAGCGGAAGAAGGAGAAGCTGAGCCTCGGTTAATTCTCCCGCCGGAGAGTTTTACGACCGTGGCTCCAGTTGCCCTCGAGGTGGTACCACCGGGCAAGACCTTGGTGCCTCCTCAGCTACGCCTGGAGGTCCTTGCCTGGGCACATGCCTCCAGAGTGGGTGGCCATTTTGGTAAAAAACGGACCGCCGAACTCCTGGCAAGGTCTTTTGGTGGCCACATATGGCTCGAGATGTCAAGGAGTACGAGCAAGTGTGTGTTTCGTGTGCTTGGAACAGACCCTCTAGACAGAGGCCGGCGGGGCTGTTGTTTCCCCTGCCAGTGGCGGATAGACCTTGGGAGATGGTTGGCATGGACTTCATAGTTGGCCTGCCCAAGTCTGGTGGCAGTACGGTCATCTGGGTGGTCACCGAACATTTTTCCAAAATGGTGCATCTGGTGCCACTCGCACGCCTGCCTTCCGCTCGAGGTCTGGCCACCTTGTTCATTAAACACGTATTCCGTTTGCATGGCATGCCGGACAAAATCGTGAGTGACCGCGGTCCCCAGTTTGCGTCTCGATTTTGGAGAGAGCTCTGCAGTTTACTCAGCATCGAGCTAAATCTATCCTCCGCTTACCATCCCGAGACGAATGGCTTGGTCGAGAGAGCCAATCAGACCTTGGTCACCTATTTACGGCATTTTGTCTCTGCCAGGCAGGATGACTGGGCATCCTTGCTACCTTGGGCTGAATTTGCCCTAAACAATGCTGTGGCCGATTCCACTGGTCAGACGCCCTTTCTTCTAAACTATGGTCAACATCCACGTGTCCCTGTCCTGATGCCAGTGTCCTCCACCGACTCCAGGGTGGCAGACTGGGCAGTGGAGGCCCGGGACATTTGGGATCGCACTCAGGATGCTATCCGGGCATCTAAAGAAAGGATGAGGGCGTCCGCCGACACGCATCGGCGGCCCGCGCCAAACTTCTCCCCTGGCGACATGGTATGGCTCTCCACCCGAAACATTAAACTGCGGGTTGAGTCTCCCAAGTTCGCACCGCGATACATTGGACCATTCAAGGTCCTCGAGCGACTTAGCTCGGTGGTCTACGGCCTGGCTCTTCCTCCACATTTGGCCATTTCGGACGTGTTCCATGTGTCCCTCCTCAAACCAGTTCACATGGTCCGGTTTTCTGAGTCATCTGCCGGGTCATCAGACTTATCGTCTGAGTTTGAGGTTAACGCCATCGTGGGGCGCAGGTTTGTCCGTGGCAAAAAATTTTATTTGGTGGACTGGAAGGGTCATGGGCCCGAGGCTCGGACCTGGGAGCCGGTGGAAAACATTCATGCACCGCTCCTGATCGCGGCCTTTGAGCGCAGTGAGGCTCAGAGGGGGGGGGCTCTAGGAGGGGGGGTAATGTTAGGCGTCAGATTCCTGGCACTGCACAGTGGGAATCCAGAGCCAGACATCCTGCGGTCTCCCATTCTCCTCCGACCGCTCGGACTCCTGCTCAGCAATCTCGGCGAACCAGGCATTCCCCGCAGACTCGTTCTGTGAGCCTGGATGTTGGTGCCACCTCTGGTGCAGCAATGGTAGCGCAACCTGCTTTGCAGGGAACTGCTCCTGAGGCTAAGTCCTCGTGCCGTGCTACTGGGCATGCCCGCAACTTGTCCTCTCAGTGGAGAGCAGGGGTCACATGTGCAGGTCCTATGTCGGATCTGATTGGTCCTTCCTATAGTACTGGAAGGTCCCGGAAGTGCATGGCTATAAAAAGCCCGCATGGCGGCTCGGCCATGCGCTAGTGTAGCATATTATGCTGTGTGTGTATGGTGATGGATGCATGGACTGGTGACTGACTTATTATGAAACCCCTTCCCTTGGATATTACGAATGGTGACAGTATGTTGGGTTAGTCAGCTCCAGATTGTGGCAAGCTACACGCCACTGAGCCTTCCTCACCTACACTAGCGTCCGTCGGCGCCCGGCTCCTCCGGCACCGTCGCTTAGCGGCTTCAGTTACGGCCGCGCTGCAGTAGCAGCAGCTTTTGGTGTTCGCGGCTGTGACGCCACACGTCGGCTGACCTGTGCAGCTAATAGGTTCAGCCTTTAATTCTATTGTATATTCAGGCGTCTCTGTGACTCAACAGAGTCCGCCCTCAGGCTCTCGGGTGACGTTAACCCGAGCGCTGTATCGCACTCCTAGCATATCTGCCATTGTCCAGCAGCGGTCTTGTCACCTACCGCACGGTGGACCCCGGGCGGCGAACGCGCCTCCTATTATTTATATCTGGTGCGTTCCGCCGACCCTAACAGTGGGTACAGCAGGCTAAAATGCAAGTACTGCGACCTGAGAACTGACAAGCATGTTAGGAACAAACTCACAACATTGCATGGGCACCTCCATGTTGGAGAAGGTGCTTTAAATAGTAAGTGACTTCCAGCTATTAAACAAAGGAAGTGTGTGTGCGCATCCCAAGCACAGTGCTTGAGACTGCAGGCAGGAAGAGATGGACTGCAGGCAGAGATGCCGGTGCTACAGTTACCCGTATATTTATGATTCAAAATAGTGCTGACTACTGGGTTGCCAGTGTGTTCTATCCACGATACAAAGTAAATTTTGCCAGTTGCTTCCTCCCCTGGAAAGGGACGCGGCCATGCTACACTATCAAAACATGCTTGAAGAAAATCTTGACAGTGGTTTTCCACAAGACAACAGTGAGGCACACAGTTTGCATCACAGTGATAGGCTTCCAACCACACAAACGTTGAGTCATCAACGCAAAAACATTACCAGCCTTGCAATCCTGCATTCCAACCCCACCATCTGCAAAGAGTTTGTATGTTCTCCCCGTGTTTGCAATGATTTCCTACCAGTAATTATTTTTCTACCCACACTCCAAAGACATACAGAGAGTGTTAGGCGTTGGGTTTCTGCCGCTGCACAGCAGGAATCCCGAGCCTTGCACTCAGCGGTCTCCCATTCTCCTTTGGCCTGCTCAGCAGACTCATCGTTCCCAGCGCTCTGCTCAGACCAGCACTGTGGGCTTGCTTGCTGCTGCCACCTCTGGTCCACCTTTAGCAACGCAGGCTGGCCAGCAGCGAGTCTCTCCTGGGACTAAGTCCTCCTTGCGGTCCACTGACCATGCCTGTGGTGTGATCTCCCATTGGAGATCAAAGGTCACGTGCTCAGGTCCTTCTCCAGCTAGGATTGGTCCATCCGAAAGGCCAGGAAAGTCCCGGAAGCACGCGGCTATAAAAGGTTCGCATGGCCGCTCGGCCATGCGCTAGTATAGACTGCATTAGCTGACTATCAACAGTGTGTGTCGTATGCATGTATGAATGTCTCTGGTGAATGACTCATTAAGAACCCCTATCCTTGGTACGCATGTGTTGTGCAGCCTAGTCTGTTAAGCGCCCAGGCTTAGGTGTAGGTAGGTCAGAGTCAGTGACAAGCATTGGTCGCCACCAGTGGCTCGGCACGCCACAGTGCACGTGCTCTACACACTGAAGTCAGCGTCTATACCGGCGCACGCAGTTGCGAGTCGACGCCGCGCACTCAGAAAGTCTAGAGGGACTAAAAATGTTGCTAATACTGTGCTGAATTTCAGCAGCACTAAATGAGAAGGTGAAATATGGCATGCTGAATCGCGTTTGTTACAGACTAAAGAATTGTTTCAGTGTGGATGGAGCCTGTATAACATAGACTAGTGCTTCAAATAATTTCAAAGTGAGATTTCCTCTACTGTATGATGTTATTAACATAACAAAAAATTGTTTAAGTGAGGATGAGGACTGTATGACAAAGAAGACATTCTCCAAACAATTTTAAAATTAGATCTCCCTTGCTGTATGACATTACCCTGTTCCCCCGAAAATAAGACACCGTCTAATATTAATTTTTGCTCCGAAAGTTGCAGCATGTCTTATTTTCGGGGGGGGGGGTTGTCTTATTTTCATGAGAAACATTCCAGCGCGCTCTACCCTTACATAAGGAACGTTCTGTAGCGTAAAACCAGTAGTCAGACATATAGACCATTCAGCAGAAAAGCAGACAACAAATCAAAGTAACACACTACGGTAGGGTACTGTAATTGCCTGACTCCCACACAGGGCCACAAAACATAATGGCTCTAAAATGGCTCCCACTCACTTTCTGGACACTGTACCGCTACCGTAACAATCACCCACAGCGGTTCCTTTACCGTAACAGACCCATCATCATTTTGGAGCCCCAAATATTCCCATCATCCCATTGCAGCCCTCATCATCCCTTTACAGTCCCCAATGCAGCACCCCCATCATTCCATTACAGCCCCCATCATTCTACAGTACAGTATTGCAGCCTCCCATCATCCCACATCATCCCACTGCAGCCTCCCATCATCCTGGTATCCCACTGCAGCCTCCCATTATCACAGTATCCCACTGCAGCCTCCCATGTGTGTACCGTACACACACACACCCAGACACACACACACACCCAGACACAGACACACAGACACACACACCCATACACAGACACACACACACTTTCACTTTCTTACTGGTTTCCTCCACGGTGCTGCTTTCAGTGCTTTGGTGGTGCAGGAGCCCTGGGCCAATCACAGCCCAGGAACAATCAGAGGCTATGGATGACGTCAGCTGGCCCATGGTTCCTGCGCTGTGATTGGTGCAGGGCTCATGGGCGGAGATCGGCACACAGCTCCGAGGCTGTAATTAACTCCTGCAAACAGCGCGGCTGTAGTGGCGGGAACCGGGGGACAGCGGGGACAGTGGGAGCGAGACACAACTGCATGCCCCATGCACAGAACAAGGTATGCCTTATTTTTGGGGGGGTGCCTTATATTAGCAGGCACAGTGCTCCTCCTAGCGTGCCTTACTTTCGGGGGGTGCCCTATGAAACAGGGTATTAACCGACTAGATTTTCGGGGGCTTGTGGATGAGGCCTGTATAACATTGACTAGATGCTACAAACAATTTCAAAGTGATATGTACTGTATTGCATGACGTTAGCAACAGAAGAAATATTTTTGGGCTGTGAATAAGGGCTGTATAACACTAACTAGATACTTCAAAAAATTTCAAAGAGATATCTCCCCTTCCGTATGATGTTAGTAACAGAAGACAGAATTGTTTCAGTGTGGATAAGGGATGTATGACAAAGAAGATATGCTCTGAACAATTTCAAACTGGGATCTCCCCTACTGTGTGACGTTAGTATCAGAGGACATTTTTTTTGGGTGTGGATGAGGCCTGCAATGTATAACATAGACTAGATGCTCCAAACAATATCAAAATGAGATCTCTCTTTCTGTATCATGTTAGTAACAGAAAAAAAATATTTTTAGTGTGGATGAGGCCTGTATAATCTAGAAGATAGGCTCAAAACTATTTCAAACTTGGATCTCGGCTACTTTATCACATTTGAGAAAAAAAATTATTTAATGTGCAACAGCTCTGCACACAGAACAATTTCAACACCACTAAATGACAACGTGGGATGTGGTTGGCTGTATCACATTAGCAACAGAAAAGATATGTTTTTTTATATGCGTGAGGTCTGCAGACAGCTACATATCACCTCCACAAAATTACAACATGGGATATGGTGGGCTGTATCACGCATTGCTACTGAAAAAATATATATTTTTAATGTGCATGAGCTATTCACATTGTGGAATTTCACCACCACTAAATAACAAGGTGAGATATGGCATGGTGAATCACGGTAGCAACTGCCCACCCAAAAAAATGTATTTTTTATTTTTTAATAAATTTGAAAAAAATTCTGTTTTTTTTCAGTCAAGATGGGGTGCTGAGTGTACATTAATGAGAAAAAAAGGAACTTTTTTGAATTTACCAAATGGCTGCAATGAAACAAAGAGTGAAAAATTGAAAGGGGTCTGAATACTTTCTGTACCCACTGTATCTGACTAATAAGCAACTGCCTAGCTAACTACCTAAAATCTAGCTGCAAACAGTGCCAGCATCAATAGCAGTCTCTCTGCGCTGTTACAGTGCCAAAATGGCGCTAAAACTAGATGTCCGCTCTTTATATGGAGAGGGACATGTTATTTCAGCAGCCAACAGCACAAGCTGTTGTGTCAGTACATTGTGGATGTTTCCTGCACCCCGAGTGACTAGCCGCAATGTGCACACATAAAGTTAGGGAAAAAAAATAACTGTTTATAGGAATGCCGCACCTCTGAGCTCTGCAAACCCCCTACCCTCATCAAACATGTGCCCCACGCTCATCACACACCACCATTATCGTAGCCAAACCGCTGAAAATACTTTAGTGGCAAAGCAAATATTTTCCCGCAATTTTTAATGAATGTTTCCCGTTTTATAAAATTTTGCTCGTGTTTCCTTTCACGAATCGGAATGCGCTATATTCGTGTCGATTTTATGTTTTGCGATCGTTTTTCGAACAAATTCCCTCATTTCTAGTTAAGAACTACAGGAAATGTCTGACCTCTGTATTTGCAAATTAAGGTTTTTCTATTGTATCAACTCCTTATTTTATGCAATACAATGTAAATGAATTACAAAAAAATCATACAATGTGATTTTTAATTTCTGGCTTTATTTTTAGATTCTGTCTCTCACAGTTGAAGTTTATCCACGATCAATATTACAGGTCTCCCATTCTTTGTAGGTGGGAAAAATTGAAAATCGGCAGTGTATCAAATACTTATTTTCCCCGCTGTGGGCAGTTCTTTGCAGAAGCTCTCAGCTCTGGCTAACAAAGGTTCTTCTTGAGAAAGAGTAGCAGGTAAGTTACATAAATGTTAGGGTATTGTAACTCTAGATACATTTATTTCTCAATGCATTCAGTCACTAAACATTCTTGGCCTCACATTGTGTGAAGCATCTATTTTATATATTTGCTAGGCATTGAGTTCCTGCAACTGCGAGCAGACACTCCTGGGACTAAATATAATACCAAAGAACCTCGGCACACGCACTTCAAATGAAACTCAAATGAGTATGAATAGAGAGTTTATTGTTATTGTTTCCAAAATATCATAAAGACCAATATTCCACAGAAAAAAATTCGACGTTTCGGCTATAGCGCCTTTTCCAAGAACTTATCTGCAGAGTAAACAATAAATGCACTCATTACACATGAAAAATACAATCACGTGCTAAATCATAATTCACATAAAATAAAAAACAATAATTCACATAAAATAAAAAACAATATGTAAAGCATCATATCCATTTAAATAATCAACAAAGACCCAGAGTAATACCTGTGGAAATAATAATCCATGGACATCAGAGTCAAATTCATCATACATGTCACATAGGTGTAGAATGCCTTATAAAGAAAAAAGACAAATCATTTGAAAAAAATTTTTTAGTACAAAAAAACATAGTGCGTCACCAAAAGAAATTTCCCAGATATACAGTGCAATATATGAACGTAATATGCTCCACCTAAATAATTGCAAAAAGTGGCAAAAGAGCAAAGGGCATCCTAATGAAAATACATTGTGCGTTCTATGAATATGCCATACAATATATGAAAATACTTTGCTCCATAAGAATAATTACAAAATGAAAAAACAAAAACCAGGTACATGGTGCGCTCAATACCCATATCCAGATATAACTCGGTCCAGGAATACCTAATGAAGTCCGTGGATTGCATACATGTGCTCCGTGGTGACCCGTGTGGTGTGGCCCGTCTCTGCCATGAGAGAACGCGGCTCTCTTATATCGGAGAAGCTGAGAACTTCCGGGGTAAGAGTCAGCGTCCCACAGAAAGGACTGCGCATGCGTCATCCGCATATACCGGAAAAAGCCGAAGTGAAAAGCCAAATGGCTGTGAAAATCCGAATGGCTGTGAGATGACGTAAGCAGGCTTATGGGGGAATGCTGAACTAGAACTGGGAACCAATACTGAAGAGAGGGAGAGTTTAAAGCCACCACCACCATCCGACATATCAGGATAAGGGATCATTTCCCACGTGCATTATCAAACTAAGAAAAAAGGATAAGAAAAAACGAGAAAAATTAAAATAGATCAGATCATATAAAAATATACAAATATATGATAATAATTTCCACCAATATTTAATTACAAGAAAAATAATCAAAAAAGCATACTATACATGGCAAACACTGGAGAAGAACCACAGGTTTCAAAAACCCCATACAATGTAATATAAATGAATACATAAAAAAAAAATTTTTATACATAAAAAATTTTTTAAAAGGAAAAGAAAACATAGAAAAAAGAGAAAAATGAGAAAAAAATGAGAAAGAAATGTATATGATAGACAGAATAGAGTGGTCATGGGTAATCAAATAATATGGCCCAAATTTAATGTAACCAGACTAACACCCGATTTCATATTCTCTGTTTAACCCCAACGGTGTTAGGGTCTGCAAAGTATGAATCCAGAAGGATTCTCGCTCCTTCAATCTTTTAATCCTATCACCCCCTCTTCTAATTTTTGGCACCCAGTCTATGACTTGGTACCTTAATTGTGCCACCGAATGCCCACATGATACAAAGTGGGCCGGAATTGGTAACAATGTTTTTCCACATCTAATGGTGGATTTATGTTGAGAAATGCGGTCGCGGATAAGTTGGGTAGTCTCCCCAACATATCCGAGACCGCATGGGCACTTAATCAAGTATACGACAAAAGAAGAATCACATGTGAAGTATCCGTTAATGGAAAAACGTTGTCCAGTGCGGGGATGGGTAAAGGTATCTCCTTTCATTATATTTGAACACTGTAAACATCCCAAACAGGGAAAAGTCCCCTTACGTGATGCAATCAAAGTTTTCTGGACCATCTCCTTCTTACTAGAGCCAACATCAGCCCTCACCAAAAGATTCCTAATATTATTGGATCTTTTATAACACATAAGGGGTCTAGACACAAATTCAGGGATACTGGGATATGAATTTTTCAATACATCCCAATGTCGTAATATACAACCTATAATGAGAGTGCTGTAGGGATGAAAAGTGCTAACAAATGTTAATTTGGAGGTCTTCTTTCTTTGAGGAGAAAATAACTTCGATTGTTCGAAAATCTGAATCGGAAAACCCCTTTTACGAAAACGTGTCTCCATCTCTTGATGTCTCAATATTCTAGTGGATGGATCAGAAACGATCCTATCGATCCTTACATGTTGTGATTTTGGTAACGCACGCTTCACATGTCGTGGATGACTGCTATCAAAATGAAGTAAACTATTCTTGTCTGTGGGTTTTATGTACAAATCTGTTCTGATTGAACCATCAGAATTAATGAATACAAGAGTATCCAGGAAATTAATCGAATGGTAGTCATGGTGAAGAGAAAAAGTGAGACCCTTGATATGTGTATTGAGTTTATTAAAAAACTCCAAAAGAGTATCTTCACCCCCTGTCCAAATCATGAAAACGTCATCGATATAACGTTTCCAATATGAAGCATAAGCTATGAATAGAGGATCTCCGTATACGAAGAATTCCTCAAAATGCGACATGAAGATATTGGCATGGGGGGTGCCACATTTGACCCCATGGCCGTTCCTCTGTTCTGAATGTAAAATTGATCCTCAAAGAGAAAATAATTTTTTGTCAAAATCAAAGTAAGGAGATCCTTGCAGAATTCAATCTGATCAACTGAGAAAGCTGTTTTAACAGACAAGAATGAAACCATAGCTGCAATGCCTTCATTATGTGTAATGCTCGTGTACAAGCTATTAACATCAAGTGTGACCAACATGGTGTTGGCGGTCAGAGGACCCACAGATTGAATACTCAAAAGAAATTCTGAAGTATCCTTAATATAAGATTTAATAGAGGGTACATAAGGTGTAAGGATTTTTTCTAAAACAATAGACAATGGTGAGAGCACTGAATCTGTAGAGGCGACTATAGGTCGTCCTGGTGGTTTCATTAGATTCTTATGAACCTTAGGTAAGGTATAGAAAACCGGTATAGTAGGATTGTGATTAACCAAAAATTCTCCTAACTTTAAGTCTATAGTTCCCCCTTGGCAATAAAAGTCAACAAGGTTTTTGATCTTTTTTGCAATCTCAAAAGAAGGATTATTAGAAATGGGAGTATACGTCTCTGGATCACTCAACTGAGATAAAATCTCCTTGACATAATATGAACGGTCCATTATCACAATCGCACCACCTTTATCAGCAGGCTTTATTATTAAACTCTTATTATCTTTTAAGTTATTAATCGCTCTCTTCTCCTCTAGTGTAAGATTATGTTTAACATGCATGGTGCCCCTATTCACCATCTTAACCACTTCATTAATATCCCTCTGTACTAAGTCGATATAAGTTTCTATCGGATGATAAGTTCGTGGAGGTGTGAAATTGCTAGTAAGTCGTAAATCTAATGACCGTAACGAGAATTTATTGGAGAGGCAATCGGCACTTATTTTCGTCTCTGTGATCTGACTGGAGAAATGGGCCTTAAGTCGTAATCTATAAAACCTATGAAGCTCCTGCTCTAAACGAAATGAATTAAATGTCGGGGTAGGACAAAACGACAACCCTTTTTGTAAGAGAGTCATTTCAGCAGAAGAGAGGCATACAGATGAAATATTGTATACTATACTCTCCTCAGGGTCCGTACCTGGGATCTCGTGGTCATTCTCTGTTGGTCTGTTGCTCCGCCGTTTCCCCCTCCGCATCTTCCTCTGAAAGTCCGTTCTTGTCGCCTTCCTAAAAAAGTTGAAGTATGAGGGCGTGCAGCTCCATCGCTGTCCGAACTGGTGGAAAATGAGCTGTATCCTCGTCTAGATGATCGAGGTGTTCTGTAGATGTTGGAAAAACGCCATTTATAGACCTTATTATTGTGATAATTATCAGTATCACGGAGAAATTTACTCTTTTTCCTTGTCTGTAAAATGGTGCGAAACTCTTGAATAGTTTGATCCAATTTTTCTTTTAGAGTGTTATAATCATCCGGTGGTATAGTGCTTACTAACTGTTCTTTGGTACTTGAAATTTTTGCATTCAGATCAGAGATTTCCTTCTGCAAAAAATCTATAGTAAGGATAATAATGTCCATAGAACATTTGTTCAAAATAGATTCAAATTTAGAACAAAAATCAATATTGTCGTGGAATAAAGTTGGTCTTAACGAGACCCTCAGGCCCCGAGGTATACGGTTCACCTTATGGTACTCCGCCAATGTTGTGCAATGTAGATCAAGAGCCGCCAATCTCCTTAAATCCTTCTCCAGGTTCCTGGTACGTAATTCCTCAGAAGGAGTATGTAAAAAGTCTCCAGGAGTCATAACTTTAGAAAGAATAGTTGAAGTCTCTTCTTCATTAAATGTAAGAGTAGAAAAAGACATTTGTGCTACAGGGGCTACACCCGAAAAATAAGAATAATATTTAAAGATAAACGGGGTGCTCACTGTAATATTAGGTGCTCAGAGGTAAAATCCAATGCTGAATATAATACCAAAGAACCTCGGCACACGCACTTCAAATGAAACTCAAATGAGTATGAATAGAGAGTTTATTGTTATTGTTTCCAAAATATCATAAAGACCAATATTCCACAGAAAAAAATTAGACGTTTCGGCTATAGCGCCTTTTTCAAGAACTTAGGCTGGTTTCACATTTGTGCTTTTGTGCGCAGCGCATCGTGCGCACCCGTGCGCATGCACACTGCGCACCTATGTTTAACATGACGTGCGCATGGTCTTGCGCACACTTGCGTTTTCGTGCACATGCGTTTTTTTTGTCTTTTGCGCCAGGCGTGCCAGACGCAACATGTTGCATTTTTTGGTGCGCCCTGTCTCGGCAAAAAAACGCATGCGCACGCTTGCGCACGGAATGCGCAAAAAAAACATTGAAGTCTATGGGAACGCATGCGTGCGCATGTTCTTGCGCACGGTTGCGTTTTTTTGCGCATGCGTTTTTGAGTGAAACAAGTCTAGAATGTTCTCTAGACAATGGAAAAAATGTCACACGTAAAAACGCATGTGCATAAAAAAACGCAAACGCATGCAAAAACGCATGTAAAACGCAAGCAACGCTGCGTTTTTTTGACGCATCAGCGTGCGCATGACGTTAAAAAAACGCGCGTTTGTTTTGCGTTTTTCTTTGCGTTTTTTATGCGCACGATGCGCTGCGCAAAAAAACGCTAATGTGAAACTAGCCTTATCTGCAGAGTAAACAATAAATGCACTCATTACACATGAAAAATACAATCACGTGCTAAATCATAATTCACATAAAATAAAAAACAATAATTCACATAAAATAAAAAACAATATGTAAAGCATCATATCCATTTAAATAATCAACAAAGACCCAGAGTAATACCTGTGGAAATAATAATCCATGGACATCAGAGTCAAATTCATCATACATGTCACATAGGTGTAGAATGCCTTATAAAGAAAAAAGACAAATCATTTGAAAAAAATTTTTTAGTACAAAAAAACATAGTGCGTCACCAAAAGAAATTTCCCAGATATACAGTGCAATATATGAACGTAATATGCTCCACCTAAATAATTGCAAAAAGTTGCAAAAGAGCAAAGGGCATCCTAATGAAAATACATTGTGCGTTCTATGAATATGCCATACAATATATGAAAATACTTTGCTCCATAAGAATAATTACAAAATGAAAAAACAAAAACCAGGTACATGGTGCGCTCAATACCCATATCCAGATATAACTCGGTCCAGGAATACCTAATGAAGTCCGTGGATTGCATACATGTGCTCCGTGGTGACCCGTGTGGTGTGGCCCGTCTCTGCCATGAGAGAACGCGGCTCTTATATCGGAGAAGCTGAGAACTTCCGGGGTAAGAGTCAGCGTCCCACAGAAAGGACTGCGCATGCGTCATCCGCATATACCGGAAAAAGCCGAAGTGAAAAGCTAAATGGCTGTGAAAATCCGAATGGCTGTGAGATGACGTAAGCAGGCTTATGGGGGAATGCCGAACTAGAACTGGGAACCAATACTGAAGAGAGGGAGAGTTTAAAGCCACCATCCAACATATCAGGATAAGGGATCATTTCCCACGTGCATTATCAAACTAAGAAAAAAGGATAAGAAAAAACAAGAAAAATTAAAACAGATCAGATCATATAAAAATATACAAATATATGATAATTATTTCCACCAATATTTAATTACAAGAAAAATAAGCAAAAAAGCATACTATACATGACAAACACTGGAGAAGAACCACAGGTTTCAAAAAACCCATACAATGTAATATAAATGAATACATAAAAAAAAATTTTTATACATAAAAAATTTTTTAAAAGGAAAAGAAAACATAGAAAAAAGAGAAAAATGAGAATGAAATGTATATGATAGACAGAATAGAGTGGTCATGGGTAATCAAATAATATGGCCCAAATTTAATGTAACCAGACTAACACCCGACTAAGTCCTGCTTTTCTCCATCTGAGCATGCCCGTGAGACGACCGCTCATTGGTGGTCGAGGTCACATGCTCAGGTGCTCAAGCAGCTCGGATTGGGCCATCAGCAAGGTCCTGGAAGGCTGCGGTTATAAAAGGATCGCACGGCCGCATGTGCGACGCCATGCGCTTAGTGGGTCTAGAGAGGCTCTTACCCTGCATCTTTGGGGCAGAGTCTTGTGACTGTACACTAGCGCTGACTCAGCAGTGCCCTGTGACAGTCAACAGTGTACGGCATCTGTGTTCTGTGGTTCCGTGGCTCTGTGAAGCAACTGAGCCCGTTGCTACTACACACTGGGTGGTGTTTAACCCACGTGTGTCCAGTGCCATACCGCCATTTCGTGTCCGCCATTACCGAGCAGCAGTTAACATCTCTGCACGGTGGACCATCTTCATATTATTTGGTGCATTCCGCCTGCCCTAACAATATCGTTGTCTCACTATATATATATTTGATCGCTTAACATGTAATGATGTTTTTTCTCTTTGTGTAGTGGGAATACTATAATTACACCTTCGATAATTACAATAGTATTTAGCAAGAGCAAAATCGTATAAAAATCATATGATATTACAATCCTAAAACCTACAAAACCACATTGTAAGTGCGGCATCATCTTTTTCTTCCTGGCTTCTTAATGTTTTTGATCCTTATTTTTATTAGAAGCACAGTACTGGCTTGTGAAATCGCTATTATTCTGTGTCAATTTTATGAGACATATTTTGGGGAAATTTTTTGCGCATTTTAAAATTTGTTCTAAAGCTATGCCAAAAAGGCCACTCAATGCCAGTGACAGTGTTATCAACTGGAGTTTTTAATTTTTCTGGACAGGTTATCAAAAAATTGCATTCAAACATTATTTGTGTGTGACACCTCTGTACAACATTAGGATAGCGGATCTTTCATACTTCCTGATCTTAGCTAGCTTTATTTTATTGTTTAATTTGTCTTCCTTGCTAGATCATAGGTAATATCAGGCCGCATGAATTTTGAGGTTATAACATAATACTACATTTTGATCTATCAGTGGTAGAAAATATAGTACTTAAAAGGGTGGGATGGACTTACCACATCAGAGGAATGGTGCAAAAATGCAGAAAAGTAAGAATGCTTTTAAAAACAGAAGTAATAACAAGTTTATTCTTTTAATTAGCAAAATACAAATTGAAAGAACAAAAGAGAAATAAAAAACAAATCAATATTTGGTGTGACCTCTCTTTGCCTTCAAAACAGCATCAATTCTTTTAGGTTCACTTGTACACAGGTTTTGAAGGACTCTTCAAGGAGGTTGTTCCAAACATCATAGAGATCTGACCATAGATCTTCTGTGGATGTAGGCTTGTGCAAATCTTTCTCACTCTTTATGTAATCCCAGACAGACTCAATGATGTTGAGATCAGGGCTCTGTATAGCCATGTCATTATTCCAGGACTCCTTGTTCTTCCTCACACTGAAGATAATTCTTACTAACATTGGCTGTATGTTTGGGGTTGTTGTCCTTCTGCAGAATAAATTTGGAGCCAGCCGGCCTGATGGTATTATGATGTTATTGCATGATGGATAAGTATCTCCCTTTATTTCTCGGCATTGATTGATGACTTTTAATCCTGACCAAATCTTGGTGCCTCTTCAAAGAAGCACATACATCTTGACTTCCCGGCCTGCTTCGAAATCTTTGTCTGGGAGAGATTTTGCTGATATAGTATTACCCTGTACTTTGCTGTGGTGCACAGCCTTGCCATAAGAGCTGGTTCAGTTAAGGACATCTCAACCTATATACAATAATGATGTGATTATAATCTGTTCGGGATAAATGGTTACCCATAAACCTGCCTATAATCCTACGAAATCCCTGACTTTATACAAATGTACATAGAATTAAAGGCAACACACAATATTAATTAGATATAGATTTGTTCATTTATTTTACATGTTGATAATTGCTAACAATTAACAGTTCTATTTGTGAAAGCATTCTTAATTTCAGGCATTTCTTCCACACCTGCCTAAAACTTTTGCACAGTACTGTACAAAAGTACTTATGTAAATCTCTTATGAAAATAAACATAAATACCCAGTCTGAAATGAACAGTGGATGCCGCTATGCATGCCCAGCTCCTAAGGTAAACTGTTCCACACATTATTAGTTTCCATGGCCTTGCCTCCTAAGGAGATTGAGCCAGATGGAGGGGAATGCCATCTTGTCTTCTGAAGAGATTTGACATTGAACAGCTTTTGACCATACTTTTTGCATTGGCCATTTATGTACATGTACAGGTTAATCATGGTCCTCTTTATTTGTCTTTCCTCAAGACGAAATAAATTTAATTATTTTCGTCTTTCCTCATAACTAAAATCCTCCATTTCTTTTGTTGACTTGACTACTTTTTTCCAGACTCCATTCAGCTCTTTGTAGTAGTAAAGGCTAGAGCTGAGCGCCCAGATTTATATCTTATTATTATTCATTATTATAGCGCCATTTATTCCATGACGCTTTACATTCTAAATTTCTCTTTTTTCGTGAATGTTTTTTTTTCTAAAAGTAGGTGTAAACCAAGTATTGTTTATTTTCGGTTGTCTATACTTTACCTATAGTAATACATTTGGAAGTCTGATTGACCAATATAAACTTAAAGGGAATCTGTTATGTAAAAAACAGCCTGCAGATATTGGGTTAATTTGATCGCCACCCGAAGGAAGCGAGGTGCGAAACGCGCATCGGGGTGTTCGTGTGACGTAGTGACATCTTTCATAATGGGTAAGGGGACTCCTACTGTTTAACCATATGGTTATTATTGTTAACGTTGCTTGGATGATTGCATTGTGATTGTTTCCCTTTACATAGGGAGCCTTTGTCTTTACCTTTCTTTACCCCTGCTCACCTCCACACTTAGAGGTGGCATTTCTATGCATTAACAATATAGCCATTGTTTTATATACCTACATGGGAGTTTCTGGCCCCTATCTATTTACATAAGTCCCTATGCCACTCGCATGGCTGCATCACTGTCTGCCTTTTTACATGTATTCTACCTTTTGTAATTTTTTGTAATTTTGTATATCATTATGTCTTGTCTTTGGTGAATTTTTGACATTTAATAAAGTGAATCTTTACATATATATGACGAGACACTCTTATGACTTCATTTTTTCTTTATATATTGCTTCTGAGGGATAAAAACTCTCAGTTTTTCTCAATGTTTTTGCTATTGGATGGAGAGTATCACTAAACCAAATTAAACTATGGTATCTTTGTATATCCATGTTCCTGGCTATGTATTTATAATCTGCATGTTAATAGTGTTCCGAGACTGTGCAGCTGCAGCACTGAAAGCCCCTCTGCCGGGAGGAAATTAACTTTATTCCTCCTGGCAGGCTCAGCCTTTCAGTCATATGGGGGGTGGCGGCACAATTTCAGTTACTGCTCTGTGCATAGAGAGCAGTGGCTATAACCGTAACCCCATCTCTGGCAGCGGCCAGCACCGCATCCCTGGCACTTACCGACAGCCGGCTCTAACAATGAATTTAAATACTTATTCAACCATGCTAGAATTTTTTTCCCCAGCACAGCAGAAAATATCCATTCAACTGCAATTTATGTTCAGAATACAGATTCTACCCCAATATTGTACCCCAATTAAAAGTCAGCCCAGTGCCCTAGAAACCCAAAACCTTCTACTAACCTTCTAGTAATTTCTCCTGTGTTGCATATACCAAGGAATACTACTGTATGTTGTAGGTCCTTCCCTTTAGCTTGCAATCTAATTCTAATTACACTTAAAGGAGAGATCTGGGACTTTGTGAAAAAACAAAAATGTTCCAAAGCACTAACAGGCAAGTAGTCGCTTGCTACCTGCCTGCCTGTTGTGTGACCCCCACTGCCGGTGATTCAGCTGCTTCTACTGATGTCACATCAACAGTGCGGTGGCTTCTTTTCCGCTCCGCTCCGTTGATGGGGTGGGACGTCTGACGCCATTCTTACTGACAGCTGGATCCACGCTACCAATCTGAGGGAGCTGTCAGAGTATAGAAACAGGAGCACTCTTCCTCTTTACCTCTTTCAACTCACAATTAATACTTTTACCCAGCTACTTGCCTGCTTCTCCTGACCCACCTTCCCCACGAATTGCTTGGTCAGTGATAAGTATGCTCCTCTCAATAATGTCAATTACCATCAGTGTAACATTTTCTCTTCCAGATTTCTAATAAGAGGTTCCAGGTGAGCAACATGCTACATCTGCCATAGCGATGTTCACCCGAGAACTCCTGCTCCAGTTGTACAGATATATTGCAAACTGTGCACTGAAGGAAATCTCAATTACTGATGGCCATTATCCAATCACAAAAAATGGTAAGGAATGGTAAAAGGTAGGGAAAAACTAAGTACAGGTGTCAAGCCGCAGGGGAAAACTGCAGGTTAATCTGCACTAAATCCGCAGGTAAAACGCAGGTCATTTGACCTGTGGATTTAGCCAAATCTGCGCTGAAAAATCCGCAGCAGAATCCGCATCGTGTGCACACACCCTTACGCTTTGCTGCCCCCAAAGTAATAGTGCCCCCTTCATGCCCAGCACAAACTAATATTTGTTTATTTGTGCCTTAAAGTTAATGACTAATGCATCTGAAGCGTGTAGTTGCTTTAATCATGTTACTGCCATGATATGTTAACTTCATTGTTTGGCATTTTGTACTCAGCCACAAATAAAGATTACTACACGTTCTTGAAGCTGGACTTTTCTCTTCTCTTATTTCAAAGTTAGTGTGCCCACTTTTGGGCCCTTATAGAGTAATAATGCCATTTTATGGCCCCATTAGCAATATTTCTCCTTTGGTGCCCACATTGTACGCCGTTAAGTAATAAAATCCCTTACAGCCTGCAGACACAAACGGTGTGGTCCTGCAATCTCTAGGATTTGTTACAAAGAGATGTGATGTAGCCGCACTGTGCACCATGTAACTTAGCTTTTCCCAAACTCTAGTCCTCATGGCCCCCAACAGGTCATGTTTTCAGGATTTCCCTAGTATTGCACAGGGGGTGGAAATATCATCAAGGCATCAGGAATTCTCTCACCTGTGCAATACTATGGAAATCCTGAAAACATGACCAGTGGATGGCCATGAGGCCTGGAGCTTGGGAAGCACTGATATGACCAGGTCCAGTGTTAGGGGCAGGCAGACCAGGCAGCTGCCTAGGGCCCCCGCTCCCCCAGGGGCCCCCAACTAGCGGCACATCATGCCGCCGCTATGGGGCCCCTGTGAGGCAGGGGGGCCCGCCTGCCCCCAACGCCGACTCCCCCGCCGCCGCATTGAAGTAGGCAATGATGGAGAAGAGAGCGTCAGCTGACGCTCCCTCTCCCATCATTCCTCTCTCTGCCTCTGACACACAGCGGGTGCACGATGACGTCATCGCGCTCTCACTGTTGTGCCAAGCAGAGCAGGAGACAGGAGCCGGGAGCAGCGCGGGTAAGAGGAGAAAGTGAGGATTTTTTTTCTTTTTTAATATATCGTTGTGTGTGCTGGACTGTGGGGCCATTCTCGGGGGGGGCGGGTATATGCTATGTGGCCTGGGCTACATACTATGTGGTGCTGGACTATATACCATGTGTGGTCTGGCCTATATACTATGTGGTGATGGGCTATATACTATGTGGTGCTGGGCTATATACCATGTGTGGCCTGGCCTGTATACTATGTGGTGATGGGCTATATACCATGTGTGGCCTGGCCTATATACTATGTGGTGATGGGCTATATACTATGTGGTGCTGGGCTGTATACCATGTGTGGCCTGGGAAGTGCTGGACTATATACCATGTGTGGCCTGGCCTATATAATATGTGGTGCTGGGCTATATACCATGTGTGGCCTGGCCTATATACTATGTGGTGATGGGTTATATACTATGTGGTGCTGGGCTATTTACTATGTGGTGCTGGGCTATATACCATGTGTGGCCTGGGCTATTTACTATGTGGTGCTGGGCTATATACCATGTGGGGCTGGGCTATATACCATGTGTGGCCTGGGCTATATACCATGTGGTGCTGTATACCATGTGGTGCTGTGCTGTATACCATGTGGTGCTGTGTTGTATACCATGTGGTGCTGGGCTATATACCATGTGGTGCTGGGCTATATACCATGGTGCTGTGCTGTATACCATGGTGCTGTGCTGTATACAATGTGTGGCTGTGCTATATACCATTTGGTGCTGGGCTATATACCATGTGGTGCTGGGCTATATACCATGGTGCTGTGCTGTATACCATGGTGCTGTGCTGTATACCATGGTGCTGTGCTGTATACAATGTGTGGCTGTGCTATATACCATGTGGTGCTGGGCTATATACTATGCGGCTGTGTTATATATCATGGGGGGTACATTTTACATTATATTCTATGGGGGAGGCTGTGTTATATAACATGGGGGCTACATTATATTCTATGGGGAGGTGGGCTGTATTATATTCTATTTGGGGATACATTATATTCTATGGGGGGCTGTATTATATTTATTATATTCTATGGGGGTGATTGCATCATACTCTATGAGAGAGCTACATTATATTCTGTGGGGGCTGCATTATACTATGAGGAGGGCTACATTGTATTCTATGGAGGGGCTATATTATACTATATAAGGGGCTGCATTATATTCTATGGGGGGCTGCAATATACTCTATGAGGAGGCTGCCATATATTCTATGGAGGGGCTGCATTAGCATTATACTATGAGGGGGGGCTGCATTATATTCTATGGGGGGTTACATTATATTCTGTGGAGTGGCTGCATTATACTCTGTTGGGTAGCTGCATTATGCTCTAAGGGGTGGCTGCATTATAGTATAAGAGGGGGCTTGCATTATATTCTATGGGGGGCTACATTATATTGTATGGTGGGGCTGCATTATGCTCTATTGGGTGGCTGCATTATACTATAAGAAGGGGGCTGCATTATATTCTATGGAGGGTTACATTATATTGTATGGCGGGGCTGCATTATACTCTGTGGGGTGGCAGCATTATGCTCTATGGGGTGGCTGCATTATGCTGTAAGAGGGGGCCTGCATTAATTCCATTGGGGGTTACATTATATTGTATGGCGGGGCTGCATTATACTCTATGGGGTGGCTGCATTATACTATAAGAGGGGGCTGCATTATATTCTATGGGGGTTACATTATATTGTATGGCATGGCTGCATTATACTCTGTAGGGTGGCAGCATTATGCTCTATGGGGTGGCTGCATTATACTATATATGGTCTGCATTATACTATATTGAGGACTATGGGGAATACATTATATGAAGAACTATGGGTTGCATTATACTATGGGAAGTGAATTGTACTACATGGATGACTATGGCGGTGCATTATACTATATGGAGCACTATGAGGAGTGTATTATACTATATGGAGGACTGAGCAGTGTATTTTAATATATGGGGGACTATGAGGAGTGTATTATACTATATGGAGGACTATGGGGGACATTATATTTTATGGAGGACTATGGGGTGTAAACTGTAGATGTGCTGCTGATAACATGATACTGTATGGTGATCTGTTAGTGATCCATTAGTGATCGTTCTGTCCCCATCATTCTTTCTCAGATGGTGGAAATAGGCCGGGAAACAAGTGTTGAACGACTTCAATATTGTCGATCACACTCATTTAGCGGCCTGAACTCAGCGCATCTAAATACAATAGAAATGCTCCTGTGTGATGTGCAATATGTTAGCATTTGGGGCCCCATTTTGCCTAAAACCGGCCCTGGATATGACTGATACATTGTTAGCGGAGGTAGTACTCCCGTCATCAGTTTTCCAAAATCTCAGAGCTAGTACTCTGAAAGGAGATGATAGGGGAGGAAAAGTCAGGGTACCAAAGCGGTTACTAATATGATATAAGTAAGCAGCTACTCTTCCATGACTGATGCAACCCTACAAAATGCCTGAAAAATGCAGCAAAAACTGTTTCTTACTGCAAAGAGTTGTTTTGGATATAGAAACCAATGCGGCAAAAATGCCATTTGTGAACATAGCCCTATAGTAATACCACTTAGTTTATCTTTATGGTCACAATCTTCAGGTTCAGTTTAATATGAGCCTTATGACATATTTCCAGCATTATCTACATATGGGTTGTACAAGTCACCTAGATTAAATATTTACAAAATAAGTACAGATAATACTTGGAAGCAGTTTTGAAATTTTTAACCTGTGTATTTTCTATTGTCACTTTCCAGGAGTTATGACATTTTTATTTTTTCGGTGACAGTCATATAAGTGCTTGGTTTAACAAGCTGAGCTGCATTTCTCAATGGCATCATTTTGGGGTTCAAAGCACCTATTGAACTTTTATCAACTCTCTATGGGAAGTAAAATATAACAGTTCTGCCACTCTTTTTTCATTGTAAGATTTATGCTAATACACCATGCTGCTTAAATAAAGCGTTCTCTTTATTCTGTGGGTCAGTGTGAATATGGTGATACCAAATTTCTATAGTTTGATTTTTTGTTTAGTAATTTTGTATAATTAATGCACACTTTGAAAAATATCGCTTGTTTTCAGGTCGCTATATTCTGAGAGCCATAAGTTTAGTGAAGTGGTGTGTGAGCTAATTTTTGGGTCACAAGCTGTGGCTTTCATTGGTTTCACTTTGTGGTACATGTACATTTTTATCACTTTTTATTAACTCTTTGGAGACAAAATAAAAAAGTCCAGCAATTCTATACTTACTAAAATAACATTTTAACACCAATCACCAATTAGTGTTCTTGTTATGTTATATTTATTGCACCAATACCAAACGTATATAAGGGGTTTTATGTTTTGCTACTTTTGTACAATTACTTTTTTTTCTGCTTCTTTATTCCAGATCAGGATTGGAGCTTCCATTTCACAAGATGTCTGGGAAGAACCAAACAACAGTCACAGAATTCATTCTATTGGGTTTCGGAGACCTTCATCGCTTCAATATTGTATTTTTCATTTTTTTCCTTATCATCTATTTATTTACACTTATGGGAAATCTTCTGATCATTGTGCTAGTGTCAATCAATGCCCAGCTCCAGTCCCCTATGTATTACTTTTTAAGTCATCTTTCTTTATCTGACCTTGTGATTGCTACAAATACTCTTCCCAACATGCTCGGAGCCATTCTTCTAGGAGGGAAGAACATTACTTATCTCGGGTGCATTGCCCAGTTATATTTCTTCAGTGGTACAACTGTTACCGAATGTTTTCTACTTCCAGTGATGTCCTACGATCGATATCTCGCCATCTGCAACCCGTTAAGACATTCTAGTATTATGGACAGAAAGTGTCGGATTTGCCTTTCACTATGGCCATGGTTGCTGGGTCTTACACTCAATTTTAGTGTAGTCTTACCAATATCAAACTTTAACTTCTGCCATGACAATATCATTAACCATTTCTATTGCGACCTTTTCCCTCTTCAGAAGCTTTCTTGTTCGGATACGTCTTTTGTAGAACTGGAAGTTTTCCTGTTCTCTCTGCCAATGTTTATCTGCCCATGTGGTTTTATTGTTTGCACCTATGCTTATATCTTTCACACCATACTAAAGATACCAACAACAACTGGCAAACAGAAAGCGTTCTCAACCTGCAGTTCTCATCTTATTGTTGTGGGAATATTTTACGGCACGCTAACGGCTAAATACATGATTCCATCTAAAGGACACACTTTACTTATTAATAAGATTGTCTCCTTGCTACACACTGTGTTTACCCCCTTGTTTAACCCGATAATATATAGCCTCAGAAATCAGGAAATAAAAATGGTACTTAAAAATGCTTTTTCCCAATAAAAAACTTGGTCTAGCTTTAATATGCTGTCTTGTTTTACTTAATAAAATGTATACTTCTCTATCCAACAATAGAATGTATTGGACACCGTATATTAGACACCATTATATCTTTTAGGGGGCAGGTTTGGTGGTGTTAGGGCAGTGGTGGCGAACCTATGGCACGTGTGACAGAGGAGGCATGCAGAGCCCTCTCTGTGGGCACGCATGCCAGACCTGCCACCATGCACACACGCCGCTCCCTTCTCTTGCTCAAATGCATTCGCATCTAAAAGGCGCAAGGACATTTGAGCAGTGTTGTGCCATGAATGGGGCAGAGGAGCGCCTGTCCACCCCGGGTCCGATGTGCAGCAGTGTGATGACTAGTGTTGAGCGATACCGTCCGATACTTAAAAGTATCGGATCGGAATGGATCGGCCGATCTAAAAAAAATATCGGGTATCGCCGATTCCGATACCGGAAGTCCCATTCAAGTCTATGGGACTTCCGGTATCGGAATAAGAAAAACCCTATTTTTGCCTTGTACAGCCTGCCGGGGGGCTGTGCCGGCCTGCCGGGGGGCTGTGCCGGCCTGCCAGGGGTCTGTGCCGACTGCCCAGGGGTCTGTGCAGGCTCCGGGGGTCTGTGCCGACTGCCCAGGGGTCTGTGCGGCCTGCCGGGGGGCTGTGCCGGCCTGCCGGGGGGCTGTGCCGACTGCCCGGGGGTCTGTGCAGGCTCCGGGGGTCTGTGCCAACTGCCCGGGGGGTCTGTGCGGCCTGCCGGGGGGCTGTGCCGGCCTGCCGGTGGTCTGTGCAGGCTCCGGGGGTCTGTGCAGGCATCGTCCGATGGGACTACAGGTCCCATCGGGCGATGCCTGCTACCATGACAGTGATTGACACATTAGCCAATGATGGGACAGTAGTAGAGTTGAGCGAAACGGGTCTAAAAAATTCAAAAGTCGCCGACTTTTGGCAAAGTCGGGTTTCATGAAACGAAACCCGACCCTAGGATGAGGTCGGCCACGAGGTCGGCGACTTACGCGCCAAAGTCGCGTTAAAAAAGTTTGTTTTGCGATCTTTTTCAGCCAATCAGGATCCACGGACACTGTGGGCAACGTGATGACCTAGGCACGGGTCACCACCATCTTTCAGAAGGGCATGCAAGTGATTGGCTTGCTTTGGTGGGCGTCACAGGGGGTATAAAAGGGCGTGCACGCCGACCGCCATCTTACTTCTGCCGATCTTAGTATAGGGAGAGGTTGCTGCTGATTCTGTAGGGAGAGCGTTAGGCAGGGAAGAAGACAAAAAAACTGCTTCTGCTGCTAGCGATTTGGCCTGCACAACACACAAGTCACTGTGTGTGCAGTGCAAGGGGAGGCTATATTGTGGTGTATCAGTGGTGTTGGTTGTTGGGCTGCCTTTTAAGGCTTCCTGACACGCTGGCATTGCTGTTTACCCACTGCTCCGCAAACTGCTTTTTTAAAAGCAATCCAATCTCCCTTATCCTCTAGTCACTTTTGTCACAGCTGTGCCATCGAGCCTGTCACATAGCGCTCAGATATCAGTGGGCCTCACACAATCCACAAGTGTCCAGTGTCCAAAAGTGTGCGCAGAGATTCAAAATCTCCATTATCCTCTCGTCACTTTGGTCACAGGCAGCTGTGCCATCGAGCGTGTCACATAGCGCTCAGATATCAGTGGGCCTCACACAATCCACAAGTGTCCAGTGTCCAAAAGTGTGCGCAGAGATTCAAAATCTCCATTATCCTCTCGTCACTTTGGTCACAGGCAGCTGTGCCATCGAGCGTGTCACATAGCGCTCAGATATCAGTGGGCCTTACACAATCCACAAGTGTCCAGTGTCCAAAAGTGTGCGCAGAGATTCAAAATCTCCATTATCCTCTCGTCACTTTGGTCACAGGCAGCTGTGCCATCGAGCGTGTCACATAGCGCTCAGATATCAGTGGGCCTCACACAATCCACAAGTGTCCAGTGTCCAAAAGTGTGCGCAGAGATTCAAAATCTCCATTATCCTCTCGTCACTTTGGTCACAGGCAGCTGTGCCATCGAGCGTGTCACATAGCGCTCAGATATCAGTGGGCCTCACACAATCCACAAGTGTCCAGTGTCCAAAAGTGTGCGCAGAGATTCAAAATCTCCATTATCCTCTCGTCACTTTGGTCACACGCAGCTGTGCCATCGAGCGTGTCACATAGCGCTCAGATATCAGTGGGCCTCACACAATCCACAAGTGTCCAGTGTCCAAAAGTGTGCGCAGAGATTCAAAATCTCCATTATCCTCTCGTCACTTTGGTCACAGGCAGCTGTGCCATCGAGCGTGTCACATAGCGCTCAGATATCAGTGGGCCTCACACAATCCACAAGTGTCCAGTGTCCAAAAGTGTGCGCAGAGATTCAAAATCTCCATTATCCTCTCGTCACTTTGGTCACACGCAGCTGTGCCATCGAGCGTGTCATATAGCGCTCAGATATCAGTGGGCCTCACACAATCCACAAGTGTCCAGTGTCCAAAAGTGTGCGCAGAGATTCAAAATCTCCATTATCCTCTCGTCACTTTGGTCACAGGCAGCTGTGCCATCGAGCCTGTCACATAGCGCTCAGATATCAGTGGGCCTCACACAATCCACAAGTGTCCAGTGTCCAAAAGTGTGCGCAGAGATTCAAAATCTCCATTATCCTCTCGTCACTTTGGTCACAGGCAGCTGTGCCATCGAGCGTGTCACATAGCGCTCAGATATCAGTGGGCCTCACACAATCCACAAGTGTCCAGTGTCCAAAAGTGTGCGCAGAGATTCAAAATCTCCATTATCCTCTCGTCACTTTTGTCACAGGCAGCTGTGCCATCGAGCCTGTCACATAGCGCTCAGATATCAGTGGGCCTCACACAATCCACAAGTGTCCAGTGTCCAAAAGTGTGCGCAGAGATTCAAAATCTCCATTATCCTCTCGTCACTTTGGTCACAGGCAGCTGTGCCATCGAGCGTGTTACATAGCGCTCAGATATCAGTGGGCCTCACACAATCCACAAGTGTCCAGTGTCCAAAAGTGTGCGCAGAGATTCAAAATCTCCATTATCCTCTCGTCACTTTGGTCACAGGCAGCTGTGCCATCGAGCCTGTCACATAGCGCTCAGATATCAGTGGGCCTCACACAATCCACAAGTGTCCAGTGTCCAAAAGTGTGTGCAGAGATTCAAAATCTCCATTATCCTCTCGTCACTTTGGTCACAGGCAGCTGTGCCATCGAGCGTGTTACATAGCGCTCAGATATCAGTGGGCCTCACACAATCCACAAGTGTCCAGTGTCCAAAAGTGTGCGCAGAGATTCAAAATCTCCATTATCCTCTCGTCACTTTTGTCACAGGCAGCTGTGCCATCGAGCCTGTCACATAGCGCTCAGATATCAGTGGGCCTCACACAATCCACAAGTGTCCAGTGTCCAAAAGTGTGCGCAGAGATTCAAAATCTCCATTATCCTCTCGTCACTTTGGTCACAGGCAGCTGTGCCATCGAGCGTGTCACATAGCCCTCAGATATCAGTGGGCCTCACACAATCCACAAGTGTCCAGTGTCCAAAAGTGTGCGCAGAGATTCAAAATCTCCATTATCCTCTCGTCACTTTGGTCACAGGCAGCTGTGCCATCGAGCGTGTCACATAGCGCTCAGATATCAGTGGGCCTCACACAATCCACAAGTGTCCAGTGTCCAAAAGTGTGCGCAGAGATTCAAAATCTCCATTATCCTCTCGTCACTTTGGTCACAGGCAGCTGTGCCATCGAGCGTGTCACATAGCGCTCAGATATCAGTGGGCCTCACACAATCCACAAGTGTCCAGTGTCCAAAAGTGTGCGCAGAGATTCAAAATCTCCATTATCCTCTCGTCACTTTGGTCACAGGCAGCTGTGCCATCGAGCCTGTCACACAGCGCTCAGATATCAGTGGGCCTCACACAATCCACAAGTGTCCAGTGTCCAAAAGTGTGCGCAGAGATTCAAAATCTCCATTATCCTCTCGTCACTTTGGTCACAGGCAGCTGTGCCATCGAGCGTGTCACATAGCGCTCAGATATCAGTGGGCCTCACACAATCCACAAGTGTCCAGTGTCCAAAAGTGTGCGCAGAGATTCAAAATCTCCATTATCCTCTCGTCACTTTGGTCACAGGCAGCTGTGCCATCGAGCGTGTCACATAGCGCTCAGATATCAGTGGGCCTCACACAATCCACAAGTGTCCAGTGTCCAAAAGTGTGCGCAGAGATTCAAAATCTCCATTATCCTCTCGTCACTTTTGTCACAGGCAGCTGTGCCATCGAGCCTGTCACATAGCGCTCAGATATCAGTGGGCCTCACACAATCCAAAAGTGTCCACTGTCCACAAGTGTGTGCAGAAATTCTAAATCTCCCCTGTCCTATAGACACCTTGTACCTTGTTTTACATTACTATATAGTTTGTTGGATTTTGTCTACATTTCTACCAAAAATGAGGAAGGCTGGTGGAAGAGGCCGTGGAATTGGGCGGGGGTTGGCAGCTGGTAATGATGGTGTTGGTGGTGGATCTGATGGTAGTGGCAAGAGCAAAATAGGACCGAATGCAGGAGGTGCTGACCCTGCGTCATCGTCTGGCTACATAAGGCCTCGAACGCTTAGTTTTCTAGGAGTTGGCAAACCGCTTTTAAAGGCAGAGCATCAGGAAAAAGTTTTGTCTTACATTGCTGACTCAGCCTCCAGCTCTATCGCCTCCTCTTCTTCAGTTGTAAAAAGTAAAAGCACTGAGTCGTCATTGGAGGCTCGTGTTCATGAACCACACCTTTCCTTGTGTCCTTCACCCCAACCAAGATTGAAGGATGACGCAGGCCATAATACTGATTACTCCATGGAGCTGTTTTCACATACCATGCCTGGATTATCAAGTCAAATGGTGAATTACCCAGGCCAAGATGAATCTGACATGGAGTGCACTGATGCACAGCCGCTGATGGATGATTCTGCTGGTACATTCACTCAGAGCACTACATTGTCCTCGCAGTGTACAGAGCCAGATTTTGACCCTGATGAGACTCAGGTGCCCCTTCCCGCACACTATACCACCGTTCACGGTGACACAGAGAAAGGTGAACATGACATAGAAGAGGAGGTGATGGATGACCCAGTTGTTGACCCAGATTGGCATCCATTGGGGGAAGAGGGTGATGCTTCCAATAGCTCAGATGAGGAGCATCCACAGCAGACATCGACATCGCAACAGCTGTTATCTGGCAGGCCCGGAGCACTCCAAAGACAGGTTCCAAACATCAAAAGAGTTGCTGGACAGCTTGTCCAGAGGGTCAAAAGATCACAGCGTGCTAGGCCACAAAATGTCTGCCAAAGTAGGAAGAGTGCAGTGTGGCACTTTTTTGAACAAAATCCTCATGATCAGGCCAAGGTTATCTGTAAGAAGTGCGCAAAGACCTTTAGCCGAGGGAAAAATCTGAAAAATTTGAATACCAGTTGCATGCTTAGACATTTAACCAGCATGCACTTGCAAGCGTGGACACAACACCAAACCTCAAGTGCCACATGTGCAACTGATCACAACGAAGGTAGTCAGCAACGCTACATTGTTTCCCCCACTGTAAGCCCACCGGTTAGCACAGCAGCAAATGTTGAGGTGTCGTTGCAAGACCACAGCAGTCAGGGAATCCCACTGTTATATCAACGAAAGACTGATTCTAGGCCATCAGAAAGAACACCAACTCCATCACCATCATCAACCCTCTCTCAGTCCGCCCTGTCCACCGCTACTTCCACCATATGCAGCTCTCAAGTCCAGCTCACCCTCCCAGACACTATGAGTAGGTCAAGAAAGTACTCAGTCTCTCATCCGCGTACACTGGGTTTGAACGCCCACATTGCCAAACTAATCTCGTTTGAGATGATGCCCTTTCGGTTGGTGGAAAGCACAGCTTTCCGCGAACTCATGGCCTATGCAGTACCACGCTATGACCTACCCAGTCGCCACTTCTTCTCTCGCAAAGCCATCCCAGCCCTCCACCATCATGTGAAAGACCGCATTGTCCATGCACTCAAGCAGTCAGTGAGCGGAAAGGTGCACCTCACAACTGATGCATGGTCCAGTCGGCATGGCCAGGGCCGTTACGTGTCCATCACTGCGCACTGGGTTAATGTGGTGGATGCAGGGTCCACAGGGGACAGCGGTGGTGGGACAGTGCTGCCTAGCCCATGGTATAGGAAACAGTTGGCTGTAGGCGTTCGACCCTCCTCCTCCTCCTCCTCCAGAAGCGAAAGCTCGTCCACAGAGCGCAGTCGTACGAGCACTCCATCTGCAGCTGCCACTGTTGCACACGATGTGTCCCCCTATCGAGCAGCTAGTGGAAAGCGTCAGCAGGCTGTGTTGCAGATGATGTGTTTGGGCGACAGACACACCGCCGAGGTGCTGGCCGAGTACTTGAAGCGACAAACTGAGTCATGGCTGGGCAGTGTACATCTTGAGGCAGGCAAGGTAGTTAGTGATAACGGCCGTAATTTTGTGGCAGCCATAGCCCTTTCAAAACTCAGCCACATACCTTGCTTGGCTCACACCTTGAACCTGGTGGTGCAGTGCTTCCTCAAAAATTATCCAGAGTTAACAGCCCTGCTCCAGAATGTGCGAAGACTGTGCGCGCACATCCGCCGGTCGCCTGTACACTCCGTTCGTATGCAGAAGCTGCAGCGATTGCTCCACCTTCCCAACCACCGCCTCATTATCGACATTGCAACAAGGTGGAACTCCACCCTGCACATGGTGGAGCGGCTGTGCGAGCAGAGGCAGGCCATAATGCATTTGTGGGAGGATACACGGCCAGGCACTTTGAGAGCAGACATGGAGTTGACAGGCGTGCAGTGGTCGAAGCTGAAAGACCTTTGTAAAGTCCTTCAGTGTTTTGAGGAATGCACACGGCTGGTAAGCGCAGACGACGCCATCCTAAGCATGAGCATCCCACTTATGCGTCTGCTCATGCAAACTTTGACGCACCTTAAGGAGCAGGCGTCTGCAGCCAATGTTGATGAGGAGGAAGAGGAGGAGGGAATCCTTGATGACATTCAGCCATTGTCTGCTCAGGGACCTCTCCTGGACGAGGTGGAGGAAGAAGAGGAGGAGGATGATGGGGATGATTACTTAGGGGAGGAGGATGCATCTCGTGGAGCAAGTGAAAATGTTGGCGTGGCAAGGTCTGGTACAGGGTTTGTGCGTGACTGGAGGGATGTGGATTTGCCAGAAAGTGCTCCTCCACCCAGCACTCGCAGTGCATCATTGACACCGGGAACATTGGCCCACATGTCAGATTATGCCTTGCGGATCCTAAAAAGGGACCCCCGCATTGCCAAAATGATGAACGATGACGACTACTGGTTGGCCAGCATCCTGGATCCACGCTATAAAGGCAAATTACAAAACATCATGCCACAGGAGAACCTTGACCTAATATTGGCTAATAAACAAGCAACTCTGGTAAATCGGTTGCTTGAGGCATTCCCAGCACACAGCAGCGGTGATGGTTCTCACACGAGCCGTACGGGCCGGGGGCAGCTTGGCAGAGGTGTTCGTGGTGCACACAGCAGAAGTGGCGTTGGAGACAGGGGTTTCATGACAATGTTGTGGACTGATTTTTCAAATACCGCTCACACAACTGGTAATACTGCATCGATGGAAAGTGACAGGAGACAGCAGTTGTCAACTATGGTTACAAACTACTTTTCCTCCCATATCGATGTTCTCCCACACAGGTCATTCCCCTTTGACTATTGGGCCGCTAAACTGGACACCTGGCCTGAATTGGCCCAATATGCCTTACAGGAGCTCGCTTGCCCAGTTGCAAGTGTGCTATCGGAAAGAGTCTTCAGTGCAGCTGGATCAATCCTGACAGAAAAAAGGACCCGTCTGTCAACCCAAAATGTGGATGATCTAACCTTCATTAAAATGAACCACGCATGGGTTTCCAAGGATTTTGTCCCACCTTCCCCTGATGACACATAGGGTGACAGAAAAATGGCTTGCTTTGGTCCACCTCTTCCTGGTACTTCACCTATTTCGCCTTTTGCATCAGCTGAATGTCCAACATCAACATATGCCACTTTCTAAAACTCCCTAACTGTGCTGCCTCCCCCCCCATGGCCGGGGTCACCACCTACCGCACGACACCGTGCTAGTGCCGTTGCCCTGGACAGGTGGGTAGGCCGACTCTTGGGCGCGGGCACTGGCACAGGGTCCCTCATAGTGCAATCAAGTGTCTCTGACGGTGGTGGTGCACACCCGCCGTCAGACACACCGCTGTACTATGAGGGGCCCAGTGCCAGTACCGGCGCCCACGAGTGGGCCCCCCTTGCTTTGGCAGGGCCCCAGCATTTGCAATCTTTACCTCTCCCTGCTCCTCCGCTGTGTAATCTGGGCCGTCAAATCCATACTGTGCCTGACACCGTCTGAGCCTGCCTCCTGAGCCATATATTTTGAATGTGTACGCTATCCATACATGTTATCCGGGGATACGGTACCCTTTCTAACCTTTGTGCAATCACGTGCAATCCATACTGTGCCTGACACCGTCTGAGCCTGCCTCCTGAGACATATATTTTGAATGTGTACGCTATCCATACATGTTATCCAGGGATACGGTACCCTTTCTAACCTTTGTGCAATCACGTGCAATCCATACTGGGCCTAACACCGTCTGAGCCTGCCTCCTGAGACATATATTTTGAATGTGTATGCTATCCATACATGTTATCCGGGGATACGGTACCCTTTCTAACCTTTGTGCAATCACGTGCAATCCATACTGGGCCTAACACCGTCTGAGCCTGCCTCCTGAGACATATATTTTGAATGTGTACGCTATCCATACATGTTATCCGGGGATACGGTACCCTTTCTAACCTTTGTGCAATCACGTGCAATCCATACTGTGCCTGACACCGTCTGAGCCTGCCTCCTGAGACATATATTTTGAATGTGTACGCTATCCATACATGTTATCCAGGGATACGGTACCCTTTCTAACCTTTGTGCAATCACGTGCAATCCATACTGGGCCTGACACCGTCTGAGCCTGCCTCCTGAGACATATATTTTGAATGTGTACGCTATCCATACATGTTATCCAGGGATACGGTACCCTTTCTAACCTTTGTGCAATCACGTGCAATCCATACTGGGCCTGACACCGTCTGAGCCTGCCTGCTGAGACATATATTTTGAATGTGTACGCTATCCATACATGTTATCCGGGGATACGGTACCCTTTCTAACCTTTGTGCAATCACGTGCAATCCATACTGGGCCTAACACCGTCTGAGCCTGCCTCCTGAGACATATATTTTGAATGTGTACGCTATCCATACATGTTATCCGGGGATACGGTACCCTTTCTAACCTTTGTGCAATCACGTGCAATCCATACTGGGCCTAACACCGTCTGAGCCTGCCTCCTGAGACATATATTTTGAATGTGTACGCTATCCATACATGTTATCCGGGGACACGGTACCCTTTCTAACCTTTGTGCAATCACGTGCAATCCATACTGTGCCTGACACCGTCTGAGCCTGCCTCCTGAGACATATATTTTGAATGTGTACGCTATCCATACATGTTATCCAGGGATACGGTACCCTTTCTAACCTTTGTGCAATCACGTGCAATCCATACTGGGCCTGACACCGTCTGAGCCTGCCTCCTGAGACATATATTTTGAATGTGTACGCTATCCATACATGTTATCCGGGGATACGGTACCCTTTCTAACCTTTGTGCAATCACGTGCAATCCATACTGGGCCTGACACCGTCTGAGCCTGCCTCCTGAGACATATATTTTTAATGTGTACGCTATCCATACATGTTATCCGGGGATACGGTACCCTTTCTAACCTTTGTGCAATCACGTGCAATCCATACTGGGCCTAACACCGTCTGAGCCTGCCTCCTGAGACATATATTTTGAATGTGTACGCTATCCATACATGTTATCCGGGGATACGGTACCCTTTCTAACCTTTGTGCAATCATGTGCAATCCATACTGGGCCTAACACCGTCTGAGCCTGCCTCCTGAGACATATATTTTGAATGTGTACGCTATCCATACATGTTATCCGGGGATACGGTACCCTTTCTAACCTTTGTGCAATCACGTGCAATCCATACTGTGCCTGACACCGTCTGAGCCTGCCTCCTGAGACATATATTTTGAATGTGTACGCTATCCATATATGTTATCCAGGGATACGGTACCCTTTCTAACCTTTGTGCAATCACGTGCAATCCATACTGGGCCTGACACCGTCTGAGCCTGCCTCCTGAGACATATATTTTGAATGTGTACGCTATCCATACATGTTATCCAGGGATACGGTACCCTTTCTAACCTTTGTGCAATCACGTGCAATCCATACTGGGCCTGACACCGTCTGAGCCTGCCTCCTGAGGCATATATTTTGAATGTGTACGCTATCCATACATGTTATCCGGGGATACGGTACCCTTTCTAACCTTTGTGCAATCACGTGCAATCCATACTGTGCCTGACACCGTCTGAGCCTGCCTCCTGAGACATATATTTTGAATGTGTACGCTATCCATACATGTTATCCAGGGATACGGTACCCTTTCTAACCTTTGTGCAATCACGTGCAATCCATACTGGGCCTGACACCGTCTGAGCCTGCCTCCTGAGACATATATTTTGAATGTGTACGCTATCCATACATGTTATCCCGGGATACGGTACCCTTTCTAACCTTTGTGCAATCACGTGCAATCCATACTGGGCGTGAGAACGGCTGGCGAGCTGATAAGCAAGCTACAGCACCTGTCAAGACAAGTACAGGGATTCCCTAGCGAGGAGACTTATTTGATTGTTTTCAATGTTGGGACAGCAATTTTTGGGGAGCACTATACTCTGGAGAATGATAGATGGGGCCCACCATACACTGGAACATTCCAAAGGTGGACATCAGACACTGGAGCAGCATTTACAGGGCCCATTATACACTAGAGCATTAGAAATGGGGCCCATTATGTTTGGAGCATTATTTGGGCCCATAAGACAGTGGAGCTTCATCCATGGGGACCAACATATACTGTAGCATTATGTGGAGCTCATCATATACTGTTTCAAACATTATATGGGACCAATGATTCTGTATGGAGAAATAGATGGGCCTCGTCATGAGATGTAAAAAGTGAAGTATTTTCCATTGTACTATACCGCTATTTCTCTGCCATATCTGAGCATGATGAGTTGTGGTATGTGTTAAAGGGGCGCTCTTTCGCCCAGGGCACATGAAAACCTGCAGCCAGCCCTCCCCCCCCACAACTTTAGCCAAATAACCCCCATTTTTCAGTGCGTAACTTGTATTATGAAGTTAATTAAGGTTGACAAGCTTAAGTAAGAAGAATTGATGCTTTTGGCATTCAAATGGGCACTGTAGGTATGTTTCCTGTCCTCCTCTCACTGCCGACTTTTATTCCCCATTGACTTACATTGGGTTTCGTGTTTCGGGACAACCCCGACTTTTCCCTATAATCGGACGATCTTGCTCGACCCGACTTTTGGAAAAGTCGGGTTTCATGAAACGAAACGCGACCCTAAAAAACCAAAAGTCGCTCAACTCTAGACAGTAGTAGTCCCATCATCCGGCTAATGTGTTGAATGTAAAAAAAAAAAAAAAAAATACATGCTACATACATGCAACATGCATACTACATATATACTACATGTAACATACATGCTACATACTACATACATGCTACATACATACTACATGCAACATACATACTACATACATAATACATATATACTACATGCATGCAACATACATACAACATATATACTACATGCATGCAACATGCATACTACATATATACTACATATATACTACATGTAACATACATACTACATATATACTACATGCAACATACATGCTACATACTACATACATGCTACATACATACTACATGCTACATACATGCAACATACATACTACATACATAATACATATATACTACATGCATGCAACATACATACAACATATATACTACATGCATGCAACATGCATACTACATATATACTACATATATACTACATGTAACATACATACTACATATATACTACATGCTACATACATGCAACATACATACTACATACTTGCTACATACATACTACATACATGCTACATACATACTACATACAACATATATACTACATGCATGCTACATACATGCAACATACATACTACATACATGCTACATACTACATGCATACTACATACATGCTACATACATACAACATATATACTACATGCATGCAACATACATACAACATATATACTACATGCATGCAACATACATATCTACTACATACAATACATATAGACATACAGTACATATAACATAGAGTACATACTCACCGTCACTTGTCACTTTGATCCCCGAAGCCATTGTCGCCTGAGGAATAAATATCAAAATAAAAAACCACCAATATACTTACCCCGATCCGCAGAAGTCCACGAGGGTCCCACGTCAATCTTGCGTGGAGAACAGCAGCATCAGCTGATGCTACCGTTCTCTACCAGCTCCAGGAATACAATGACGGAAGGTAGGTATCCTTCCGCACTGTATTCCTCCACCACTGTAAAAAAAAAGTCCCTAGTCTCACTTTATGCCATTGCTGCGTGGGAATTTCCCACAGACAGCGCATCATGATGACGTCATTTCGGCAGCCAATCAGAGCCACAAAAGTGGCTCATTGCATTTTGGACTTCCGATTCCGGTATCCGATCCGAAAAAAGTATTGGTACTCGGTATCGGAATTCCGATACGGCAAATATCGGCCGATACCCGATACTTGCGGTATCGGAAAGCTCAACACTAGTGATGACATCATCATGTTACTGACATCCTCACACTGATGCCTTCACCGGGGCCGCAGAGGAGCAGAGACAGCGTGGGCATCGGTAAGAACTCCAGGAGGAGCTGAACATTAAATGTATCATTGTGAAAGGGGGCACAGTTTTGACAGAGGCAGTGTGAGGGGATGGGGGTGATTTATTCAGTGGGACAGTGTGTATATATATATATTGTGGAGAGGCAGTGTGTGTGTATATTTTCCAGAGGGGTAGTGTATGTGTGTGTATTTTGCAGAGGGGCAGTGCATGTGTGTATTTTGCAAAGGGGCAGAGTGTGTGTCTGTGTATTTTTCAGGGGCAGTGTGTGTCTGTGTATTTTTCAGGGGCAGTGTGTGTGTGTGTGTGTGTGTGTGTATTTTTCAGGGGGTAGTGTGTGGAAGAATGTATTTTGCAGAGGAGCAGTGTGTGTATTTTGCAGAGGGGCAGTGTGTATATGTGTGTGTATTTTACAGAGGGGCAGTGTGTGTGTTTATTTTGCAGAAGCGCAGTGCATGTTTGTATTTTGCAGAGGGACAGTGTGTGTGTCTGTGTTTTTCAGGGGCTAGTGTGTGGGAGAATGTATTTTGCAGAGGAGCAGTGTGTGTATTTTGCAGAGAAGCAGCGTGTGTGTTTTGCAGAGGGCAGTCAGTGTGTGTGTGTGTGTGTGTGTGTGTGTGTGTATTTTGCAACTCTTCTGTGATGCCTTCCTCAGCCTCAGGTTAAATCACTGTGTTGGCACTTTGTGATAAATTGCAGTTTGGGCAATCTGTCTCTAACAGGTTCACCATCACTGTGGTAGGGTATCTGGCAGACTATGTGCCACAAGTGCTGGAAGTTATAACCACATTCTGAGTCTCTGCCTGTTAGGGCTGGCGGAACGCACCAAATAATAAAATAATAGTAAGGTGCGTTCGCAGCCCGGGGTGGTAAACTGCTGCTTAGTAATGGCGAAAGTATAAAGCGGTATACAAAAGGTCACACGTGGGTTAACGTCACCCAGTGTTAGGTGTCGGGTTCCTGCAACAGCACAACAGGAATTCAGAGCCTCACATTCTGCGGTCTCCCATTCTCTATCGGCCACAGAGGAGATTGCTCAGCAGTCCCGTCGTTCCAGACACTCTGCCCAGACCTGCTCAGCAGCAAATCACTTCAGAGGCTAAGTCCCTCCGTCGCTCTACTAGGCATGCTCACGAGACGATCTCCCATTGGAGATCGGGAGTCACATGCCCAGGTCCTTCTCGTGACCTGATTGGTCCATCTCAGGGATCTGGAAGCTTCCGGAAGGTCCCGGCTATAAAAGGTTCGCATGGCCGCACGGCCATGCGCTAGTATAGACTCTAGTTGCTACCTGTGTGGATGATGATGGATGCATGAACCTGCGAATGACTCATTAAGATTCCCCTCCCTCTGATATTAAGTGTGTGGATAGGGACTTAGTCTTAGAGTCAGCACCAGTCAGTGTCATGCTACAGGCCATGGTGCATACCTTCACCTAACTAGCGTCTGACAGTGCGCCCCTCCTGGGCACTGTCATATAGCGGCTGTGTCAGTCGCCGCGCTGCAGTCAGCAGCACTTGTGGGCTTCCGCGGTAGCGACACCGCATGCACAGTAGGTCTAGACGGACTCTGACCCTCTGCCTTGGGCCCAGCTCCTGTGACCATATACCGTGCGTGCATTTCTCTGAGACCTGTGAGTCCAACAGGCTCAGCATTTATGTTTATGCCTGTGGGGTCTCTGTGAAGCCAACAGATTACGCCCAGTACACACCGGGTGACGTTCAACCCATGTGCATTATAACGCCATATTGTGCGTCTGCCATTATATAGCAGCAGTTTAACACCTTCTGCACGGTGGACCCCGGGCGGCGAACGCACTTATTATTATTTTATATTTAGTGCGTTCCGCCGTCCCTAACACCCAGTGTGAACAGGGCAAACTCTGTTACCTCACAGAGCCGCACTACCGCAGAACATAAATGCCTGAGCCTGTTTAGGTCACAGAGCTCGGCAACTGAGCGCACAGAATGCGGTCACAGAACTCTGCCCCAAGGACACGGGGTCAGAGTCCCTCTAGACCTTCTGAGAGCGCGGCATCACACCTGCGGATGCCACTATAGACGCTGACTATGGAGTGTCGAGCATGTGCACTGTGGCGTGTAGAGCCACCTGTGGACACTTGTGACATCGGCGGCCGTGCCCGCCGATGCCCCTTCAGCGGCGGTGCCCGCCGCAGCTTCCCCTCACCTGCGTCCTCCTGTCCACGCGCACTTCCGCTCTGCTCCCCGCTCTGCTGCGGGTAACCGCGCCGGCCTTAGGCCGCGCACGCGCGTTCCCCCGCTCTCTTCTGCTAGTAGGGGGCGTCGCTGAGGGGAGGGTCTGTAGGACGTACTTCCGGCCTCTGGATATATCAGGCGTCTGCTCTATTCTGAGGGCGCCTGGTGATTGTGTGACTTCTTGCACCCATCGGCCCATACCTATTCTAAGTGTACCCTGCCTATCCTTTGCTGTTCTCCCTGTGTGCTCTTTGGCCTGCTCCACTCCCGTCTGTCTGTCTCTGCCCTGTGGCCCCCCTCTGAACCTTCCCTGTGGACTCCTAGCCAGTATTTTCCGCTATCCCATCCCGCTATCCTTGCTCTGCCTGCCTGTCCATCGAGTCGTCCCTCCTGGCACCGGCTGTCGCGGTTCTGCCCCCTGCGGTCCTGCCCCTAACGATCCCTGTACAGGGGTCGGTCTTCACCAGGTGCGCTCGGCCCAGGGGCTCCTGATCCACGACCCAGAGGGTCCACTCTTGGACGTATTAGCCCAGAGTCGTCACAGTATCACCAGGCCATGGATCCCGCCGGTGCCGCAGCCGCCACACAAAAGGAATTACTTTTCCTTCGTGAAAATCAGACCCGGATAATGTCCTTTATGAAGTCTATGGACACCTGGCTATCCGCCCTGCAGACCTCTGACCCCGGGCACGCTCCCCTCCTAGTCAGCCTCCAGCAGGAGCTCGCGCAGCAGCGCGACGCTCAATCCCACATCTTAGGTTACATGGCATCCGTGGATGATCGATTGCTTGCTCTGCAATCCTCTGCTGCCGCAGCAACTTCCCCCCCTGACGTAGTCTCTGCCCCGGCTCCCCGTCTGGGTAAACCCCCCAGGTACAGCGGAGACCCTAAGTTATGCCGGGGTTTTCTGAATCAATGCAGGCTACATTTTGAGCTTGCCCCCCTTCAGTATCCTACTGACCGCGCCAAGGTGGCGTTCATTGTGTCCCATCTCGAGGGTGAGGCCCTGTCCTGGGTGAACCCCTTGTGGGAGAGGGATGACCCCGTAGTGTTAAGCATTCAGACCTTCTTGGAAACCTTTCGCAGGGTATTCGATGAACCGGGTCGCTTAGCATCCTCCACGGAGGCCCTTTTTAACCTCCGCCAGGGTTCCCTCACAGTGGGGCAATACGCCATCCGCTTCCGGACCCTCTCTTCAGAGTTGGGGTGGAACAATGAGGCTCTTGTGGGAGCCTTTTGGAGAGGCCTCTCCAGTAAGATCAAGGATGAGCTTGCCGGGCGAGACACCCCCACCACTCTGGAGGACCTTATTTCGCTGGCCACTCGTATTGATCTACGCTTTCAGGAGCGCGCTCGAGAGGCGGTCGGAGAGAGAAGGTCCTTTAGGCTGTACCAGGCTCCTGTCCCTCGTTTCCCTGCATCTCCTGTTAGTACCGCTCCTGAGCCAATGCAGATTGATCGTGTCAGACTGTCCGAGCAACGGCGCAGGGAGAGGATGACCAAGGGTCTCTGCCTGTACTGCGGAGGTGCCAACCATTTTGTGCGTTCTTGTCCGGAGAAGCCAGAGAGGTCGGGAAATGCCTCCACCTAGGTCAGGTAAGAGAGGACCCCCTAGGTGATCAAAATTCCTCTCTCCCCCTTACCCTTTCAGCTTTGATAATTACAGGTCGGGAGCGTGGATCTGTGGAGGCGTATGTGGACTCGGGTGCTGCCGGTAATTTCATCCGCCAGGAGGAGGTTGATAAACTCCGGATTCCGGTGATTGTATTGAGGAACCCTCGCGCTATTTCCTCCGTTGATGGTAAACCTTTACCCGGACTCATCACCACGGTTACCGTCGAAGTAGACCTTCAAATCGGAGCACTCCACCTCGAAAGGATAGCCTTTTATGTCCTGCCACAACTAGCCCATGCTGTTCTTCTAGGGCTACCCTGGCTCAGACGGCACGAGCCGGTGATTGACTGGCGCTCTGGGGAAGTTCTCCGTTGGGGGCACTCCTGCCAGGAGCACTGCCTACGGGCTCTCACTCGTCCCCGTCCATGCTCGAAGCCTGCCGACCTTCCGGGCCTACCCGCACCCTATCACATGTTTGCTGATGTGTTCAGCAAAAAGGAGGCGGACTCCTTACCCCCTCATCGCTCCTATGACTGCCCTATCGACCTGGTCCCCGGAGCCACCCCTCCCAGAGGGAGAACTTATCCTCTATCCCCAGCAGAGACCACGGCTATGACGGAATACATACAGGAGAATCTGGCCAAGCGGTTCATCCGGAAATCCTCGTCCCCTGCGGGCGCAGGTTTCTTCTTCGTCCGGAAGAAAGATGGGTCCCTGCGACCCTGTATTGATTACCGGGGCCTGAACAACATCACTGTTAAAAACCGGTACCCGCTCCCGCTGATTCCAGAACTCTTCGACCGGCTGAGGGGGGCCAGAATCTTCACGAAGTTGGATCTGCGGGGAGCTTACAACTTAATCCGAATCCGAGCGGGGGACGAGTGGAAGACGGCCTTCAATACTCGGGACGGCCATTATGAATACTTGGTCATGCCGTTCGGTCTCTGCAATGCTCCGGCGGTGTTTCAGGAATTCGTAAATGAGGTGTTCCGGGACCTACTCTATTCCTGCGTGGTGGTGTATTTGGATGATATCCTCGTTTTCTCGGCCGATCTCTCCTCCCATCGGAGAAGTGTACGCATGGTCCTGCAGCGCCTTCGAGAAAATCGTCTTTACGCCAAGATTGAGAAGTGCCTCTTCGAGCAAACAGCGTTACCTTTCTTGGGATATATCATCACGGATTCCGGCCTTAAGATGGATCCGGAGAAGCTGTCCGCGGTACTCCAGTGGCCTCGTCCAGTTGGCATAAAGGCCATCCAGCGTTTCCTCGGCTTCGCTAACTATTACCGACAGTTTGTACCCCACTTTTCTACAGTCACCAAGCCCATCACGGTCCTGACCCGTAAGGGGACGAAGTCTAACGTCTGGTCTTCCGAAGCCGAGGACGCCTTTCTTGCCCTGAAACGCTCGTTTGCCTCTGCTCCGATCCTACACCGTCCAGTGGCTAGTAGGCCCTTCATCCTGGAAGTTGATGCCTCCTCCACTGGAGCTGGGGCGGTTCTTTCCCAACAGGCTCCATCCGGACGTCTAGTCCCCTGCGGGTTCTTCTCCAAATCCTTTTCTCCTGCGGAGTGCAACTACTCCATTGGGGACCGGGAATTGTTGGCCATTAAGATGGCGCTGGAGGAATGGCGATATCTGCTCGAAGGGGCAGTGCATCCCTTTACTATCTTCACGGACCACAAGAACTTGGCCTACCTGCAATCTGCCCAGAGACTCAACTCCAGACAAGCCAGGTGGGCCCTGTATTTTTCCCGTTTTGAGTTTAAGCTCCACTTCCGGCCCGGCAGTAAGAACATCAAAGCTGATGCGCTTTCCAGGTCTTGCAGCCACCTGAAAAGGAGGAGGATCCATCATATATTATCGAGCCGGCTAAAGTTATCTCCGTGGCCCCTGTGAGATTCTCTACTCTTCCGCCTGGCAAGACCTTCGTTCCTTCAAACAAACGTCTGGAAGTGCTGCGCTGGGGACATTCCTCCAAGGTTGCTGGGCACGTTGGGATTAAGAAGACCCTTTTGCTTCTCTCCCGGTATTACTGGTGGCCCTCTCTCCATCAGGATGCAAAGGACTTTGTAGCCTCCTGCAGGACCTGTGCTCAGAACAAGGTTCCAAGGACTCTGCCCTCCGGTCTCCTTCATCCGTTGCCTGTGCCAGAGGCCCCTTGGCAGCAAATCGCCATGGATTTCGTGACTGATCTGCCTCGCTCTGCTGGATGTACTACCATCTTAGTCGTCGCAGACCGCTTCTCCAAGATGGCCCACTTTATTCCCTTGTTCGGACTGCCATCTGCTCCAAAGTTGGCCGAGATCTTTATCCACCAGGTTTTCAGGCTGCATGGTCTTCCTCTACGAATCGTGACCGATCGAGGGGTCCAGTTTACCTCCCGATTCTGGAGGGCCCTCTGTCGGCTCCTGGGCACGTCTCTCGACTTCTCCTCAGCGTATCATCCTCAAACCAACGGCCAAGTGGAACGGATTAACCAAATTCTGACCACCTACTTACGCCACTTTTCTAACGCCCATCAGGATAATTGGGTCTCACTCCTACCTTGGGCGGAATTCGCTCATAATAATCATCCCAGCGAATCAACGTCCAAGACGCCGTTCTTTGTGGTAACTGGGCTAAATCCTGGAGTTCCGTTGCCCTTTTCCGCATCGTCTGGAGTCCCTGCAGCAGATACTCTCGCCAAGGAATTTTCGCAAATTTGGAAGGAGACCAGGGAGGCGCTCGAGGTAGCCAGCATCCGAATTAAGAAACACGCAGACAAGAGACGAAGGGATCTACCCCCGTACCATCCCAGGGACAAAGTCTGGCTTTCTACCAAACATATCCGCCTGAAAGTCCCTGCTTACAAATTAAGTCCTCGATACATCGGGCCTTTTGAAGTACTTGGGCGCATTAACGAAGTAGCCTACAAATTGAGGTTGCCGGCATCGCTCCGGGTCCCTAACGCCTTCCATATCTCGCTCCTTAAACCTGTAGTTTTGAATCGGTTCCAACCAACCTCCATGTCCCCTCCCTCGCCAATTTGTTCTAACGATGTCTTTGAAGTAAAGGACATTTTGGCTATGAAAAGGGTCAAGGGTAAAACTCTTTTTCTTATCGACTGGAAGGGTTTTGGTCCAGAGGAGAGGTCCTGGGAGCCCCGAGAGAATGTCGATGCCCCCCTTATCATGAAAAGATTTCTGACCAACCTCAGAAGGGGAGGACATATGGGGGGGGTACTGTGACATCGGCGGCCGTGCCCGCCGATGCCCCTTCAGCGGCGGTGCCCGCCGCAGCTTCCCCTCACCTGCGTCCTCCTGTCCACGCGCACTTCCGCTCTGCTCCCCGCTCTGCTGCGGGTAACCGCGCCGGCCTTAGGCCGCGCACGCGCGTTCCCCCGCTCTCTTCTGCTAGTAGGGGGCGTCGCTGAGGGGAGGGTCTGTAGGACGTACTTCCGGCCTCTGGATATATCAGGCGTCCGCTCTATTCTGAGGGCGCCTGGTGATTGTGTGACTTCTTGCACCCATCGGCCCATACCTATTCTAAGTGTACCCTGCCTATCCTTTGCTGTTCTCCCTGTGTGCTCTTTGGCCTGCTCCACTCCCGTCTGTCTGTCTCTGCCCTGTGGCCCCCCTCTGAACCTTCCCTGTGGACTCCTAGCCAGTATTTTCCGCTATCCCATCCCGCTATCCTTGCTCTGCCTGCCTGTCCATCGAGTCGTCCCTCCTGGCACCGGCTGTCGCGGTTCTGCCCCCTGCGGTCCTGCCCCTAACGATCCCTGTACAGGGGTCGGTCTTCACCAGGTGCGCTCGGCCCAGGGGCTCCTGATCCACGACCCAGAGGGTCCACTCTTGGACGTATTAGCCCAGAGTCGTCACAACACTAATGCCAGTCTCAGACTCTGCCTCTACCTACATCTAAGCCTGGGCGCTTAACAGGCTAGGCTGCACAACACATGCGTACCAAGGGTAGGGGTTTCTTAATGAGTCATTCACCAAAGACATTCATACATGCATACAACACTCACTCCTCATAGTCTGGTAATGCAGTCTATACTAGCGCATGGCCGAGTGGCCATGCGAACCTTTTATAGCAGCATCCTTCCGGGACCTTCCTGATGGTCCAATCCAAGCTGGAGAAGGATCTGAGCATGTGACATCCAATCTCCAATGAGAGATTGTCCCACGGGCATGATCAGTTGACCGAAAGGAGGACTTAGTCCCTGGAGTAGCTCACTGATGACCAGCATGCGCTGCTATAGCTGGACCAGAAGTAGCAGCAGCAACCAAACCCACAGAGCTGGTCTGAGCAGAGTGCTGGGATCGACAAGTCTGCTGAGCAGCCTCCTCTGTGGCCGGAGAGGAATGGGAGACTGCCGAATGCAAGGCTTGGGCTTCCTTCTGTGCAGCAACAGGTACCCGACAGCTAACACTGCCTTTGGGAAGAAAAACCTAGTCATAAAGGGCAAGTGAGAAATAATCATTTAAAATCAGCCCCAGCAGTTTAGCCTTTATGTGTCTGCTCTGGCTGTAGTTATGCAAGATGTTAAGATGAATGGCTTATTAGCTCGTATAGGCTCTTGTGTAAGTTCTGTGTATGCCTCTTAGTTGATGTGCCATTTCTGAGTTACCTGCCTTGCTGACTCTTTCTTTCCTTCTGATATAGTTGCCATAATGCAGCCTACATTTCCCATGATGCCCCTGGCTTTGCAGTCAATGATACATCACAGACAGAACTGTTCTCCTAGCTCACGCTGCAGAGTCTCATTCAGATGCAACTTTAGCGTTTCTCCCCTTCCTCCTGCTTGTCCAAGTTTCTCCCCGTCAACTTTTACAAGTAGGAGGCAAAGAGCAATTAGGGAAATTAGGGGAGAGGGAGAGTCAGCTCACCTGGTCTTGCTGCAATGTAATTCACTGTGGAGTCACAGCATGAAGCTTCCCAGGTCACAGCTGCAGAAGCTGCATACCTCATGTAGCACACTAAACTTAACTACCCTGGTTTCATTGCTGGAGGATCCTTTTCACAAAGTACAATTACAGCTGAATCTCAAAGAAAATACTAAACACTATACAAGTAAGGCCGGGATCACACATGCAAGGAATACCCGGCACTGCCGCCGGCACTCAAAAGTTCAGTTTTACAATTCTTCCATCACACAAAAAAAAGAAGCATTCTACAACCATGTGGTAGAGAAAAACCTAAGGGGTAATGTCTCTCCTTTGGAAAGTGGCATGCCAGTGTAAGGAGACTTATAGGCCATACGATGGTCTCCTAGGAAATGAAATATGGAATTTTCCTTTTCAAAGAAGAAGAGGATTTGAACTCTAGGGCCACCTATTGGAAATAGAAATCCTTTGTGTCATTATCGACCTTTTAACGAGCCTTGCTGCATGACTTAGGATAAAAACCAAACCAGAATCTCTCTTTGCAGACACTTGTTTCAGGGTGTTGTCCCTCCTCATTTCAAAGCACGAGATCTGAATTGGCTGTATGAGAGGCCTCTGTCTGGGGTCTAAGGTTTAATGTCTCTCCTTGTGGAGAGTGACATGAATGATATGACAGGGTAAGAAGACTTATAGGTCATGCAATGCTACTCTGAAAAGGCAATTTGCAAATTTAGTTTACCAGGGAGGAAGCAAACTTGAACTCTAGCTTTGCACTGAAGAGAAGCAACACCCCGAAACACATGTCTGCAAATAGAAATTCTGGTTTGGCTTTTATCCTAAGTCACGTGGCAAGGCTCATTAAAGGGAATCTGTCACCTCATTTTTGCCTTATGAGATGCGACCACTGCCATCAGGGGCTTATCTCCAGCATTCTGTAATGCTGTAGATAAGCCCCCGATGTAACCTGAAAGATAAGAAAAATGAGTTAGATTATACTCACCTGGGGTCCGGTCCGATGGGTGTCGCAGTCCGGTCCGGCGCCTCCCATCTTCTAGCGATGTCGTCCTCCTCCTTAGTTCTGCCACAGCTCCTGTGCAGGCATACTATATCTGCCCTATTGAGGGCAGAATAAGAACAATTGGTAGCAAGATGAGCTGGAAAACTTAGTCAACCACATGTTCACAATGAATGTACTGGTGACCACCATCAAGATTCCAGCACATCATGAGACAGTGCAGGACACACTGTATGTATATATATATACACCAACACCAATGAGAACCAGTGTAACAAGTCCAATGTAAAAATAAAATAACAATCTTTATTATAAACAGATGAGGCATAATAAAGCTAAAAAGTGACACTACAAAAATGGCAGTGTATAGTGGGCCACAAATACATCAATACTGTATATATGGATAAAGTAACACATTGGCAATGTGAACACCAGTGTTGCATAGGCAAAGATAATACATGGAAGTGCCATCAGAGTAAAGGGAACAATCCCTGGCTATACCATCAGAAGTGGAAATACTGCCTAGACATAAATGGTAGGATCACATACCTAATGAGCTGCATTCCTCATTAGGTATGTGATCCTACCATTTATGTCTAGGCAGTATTTCCACTTCTGATGGTATAGCCAGGGATTGTTCCCTTTACTCTGATGGCACTTCCATGTATTATCTTTGCCTATGCAACACTGGTGTTCACATTGCCAATGTGTTACTTTATCCATATATACAGTATTGATGTATTTGTGGCCCACTATACACTGCCATTTTTGTAGTGTCACTTTTTAGCTTTATTGTGCCTCATCTGTTTATAATAAAGATTATTTTATTTTTACATTGGACTTGTTACACTGGTTCTCATTGGTGTTGGTGTACCTATTGAGGGCAGAGCAGAGTACTGCAGTGCGCAGGCGATGGGAAAGGTCAGAGAGGTCCAGCGTCTGCGCATTGCAGTACTCTGCTCTGCCCTGAATAGGGAAGATATAGTACACTTACGCAGGAGCCGCGGCAGAAGTAAGGAGGACATCATCGCTAGAAGATGGGAGGCGCAGGACCCGGACCCGTGACACCCATCAGACCGGACCGCCCCCCGGGTGAGTATAATCTAACTTGTTTTTCTTATCTTTCAAGTTACATCAGGGGCTTATCTACAGCATTACAGAATGCTGTAGATAAGCCCCTGATGGCGGTGGCCGCATCTCATAAGGCAAAAATGAGGGAGCAGATTCCCTTTAAAGGGTTAATATTGACTTTAAGGATTGCTACTTCCAGTAGGTGGCGCTAGAGTTCTAGTTCTCTGCCTTCGCTGAAGAGGCAATTTGCGAAGTGAAAATTGTAATATCTTTTTGTCAACACATTTGCACAGTTTTTAATCCATTTCAAATTAATTACTTCCATACTGCTCATACTTTAAATGTCCAGGTCGTTCAGCTACTCCTCCTCTGTAATGTTATAAAACTTTACTACATGTGAGTTGGAGTTTCCGAGTGTCAGAGACAGCTGGGGTTCCCATAGATAAGGCAAAGAGGGTTTATTATCATCTGTGACTTCTGTATTGCCGAACTAATAAAGCACAGTGTACACAGTAATAGGTAGCATTGCTGTACACAATATGTAAAATAAATGAAAAATAAAATGAAAGAAAATTCCTCTGTCAATCAAAAGTGCTGGCATTATCACTGTCCCTTAACCCCTTTACCCCCAAGGGTGGTTTGCATGTTAATGACGGGGCCAATTTTTACAATTCTGACCACTGTCCCTTTATGAAGTAATAACTCTGGAACGCTTCCAGGGATCCAGGTGATTCTGACAATGTTTTCTCGTGACATATTGTACTTCATGTTAGTGGTAAAATTTCTTTGATACACCTTGCATTTATTTGTGAAAAAAAATGGAAATTTGGCAAAAATGTAGAAAATTTCGCAATTTTCCAGCTTTGAATTTTCATGCCCTTAAATCACAGAGATATGGCACACAAAATACTTATTAAGTTACATTTCTCACATGTTTACTTTGCATCAGCACAATTTTGGAACCAAAATTTTCTTTTTTTTTTTAGGAAGTGATAAGGGTTAAAAGTTGACCAGCGATTTCTCATTTTTACAACACCATTTTATTTTTAGGGACCACATCACATTTGAAGTCACTTTGAAGGGTTTATATGATAGAAAATACCAAAAAGGGACACCACTCTAAAAACTGCACACCTCAAGGTGCTCAAAACCACATTCAAGAAGTTTATTTACCTTTCAGGTGCTTCACAGGAATTTTTTGAATGTTTAAAAAAAATGAACATTTAACTTTTTTCACAAAAAAATAATTCAGGTCCATTTTTTTATTTTACCAAGGGTAACAGGAGAAATTGGATGGCAAAAGTTATTGTGCAATTTGTCCTGAGTACGCTGATACCCCATATGTGGGGGTAGACCACTGTGTGGGTGCATGGCAGAGCTCAGAAGGGAAGGAGCGCCGTTTGACTTTTTCAGCGCAAAATTGGCTGGAATTGAGATCGGATGCCATGTCGGGTTTGGAGAGCCCCTGATGTGACTGAACAGTGGAAACCCTCCACAAATGACCCCATTTTGGAAACTAGACCCCCCCAAGGAACTTATCTAGATGTGTGTTGAGCACTTTGAACCCTCAAGTGCTTAACCCCTTTCCCCCCAAGGGTGGTTTACACGTTCATGACTGGGCCACTTTTTGCAATTCTGACCACTGTCCTTTTATGTGGTAATAACTCTGAAACGCTTCCATGGATCCCGGTAATTCTGATATTGCTTTCTCATGACATATTGTAGGTGAATTTTTAATTCCCTTAAATCTCAGAAATCGCACACAAAAAACTTAATAAACAATATTTCACATATGTTTACTTTACATCAGCACAATTTTGGAACCAAAATTTTTTTTTGTTAGGAAGTTATAAGGGTTAAACGTTGACCAGCGATTTCTCATTTTTGCAACACCATTTTTTTATGGACCACATCACTTTTGAAGTCACTTTGATGAGTTTATATGATAGAAAATACCCAAAAGTGACACCATTCTAAAAACTGCACCCCTCAACGTGCTCAAAACCACATTGAAGAAGTTTATTAACCCTTCAAGTGCTTCACAGGAATTCTTTGAATGTTTAAAAAAAATGAACATTAACTTTTTTTCACAAAAAAATTAATTCAGGTCCAATTTTTTTTATTTTACCAAGGGTAATAGGAGAAATTGAACTGCAAAAGTTATTGTGCAATTTGTCCTGAGTACGCTGATACCTGATATGTGGGGGGAACCACTGTTTCGGCGCATGGCAGAGCTCAGAAGGGAAGGAGCGCCGTTTGACTTTTTCAACGCAAAATTGGCTGGAATTCAGATCGGATGGCATGTCACGTTTGGTGAGCCCCTGATTTGCCTAAACAGTGGAAACCCCCCACAAGTGACCCCATTTTGGAAACTGGATCCCCCGAAGGAACTTATCTAGATATGTGGTGAGAACTTTGAACCCACAAGGGCTTCACAGAAGTTTATAACGTACAGCCGTACAATTAAAAAATCATTTTTCCACAAAAATGATCTTTTCACCCCAATTTTTATTTTCCCAAGGGTAACAGGACCGTAAAAGTTATTGTGCAGTTTGCCCTGAGTACGCTGATACCCCATATGTGGGTGTAAATTACTATTTGGGCGCATGGCAGAGCTCGGAAGGGAAGCAGCGCCATTTGACTTTTTTTGCTGAAATTGAGATGGGACGCCATGTCGTGTTTGCAAAGCCCCTGATGTGCCAAAACAGTGGAAACCTCCCACAAATGACACCATTTTGGAAACTAGACCCCCCAAGAACCTTATCTAGATGTGTGGTGAGAACTTTTAACCCCCAAGGGCTTCACAGAAGTTTATAACGTACAGCCGTACATTTAAAAAATCATATTTTTTCCACAAAAATGATCTTTTCACCCTCAAGTTTTATTTTTCCAAGGGTAACAGAACCCTAAAAGTTATTGTGCAATTTGTCCTGAGTACGCTGATACCCCACATGTGGGGGTAAACCACTATTTGGTCCTATGCCGGTTGGAAAAACGCTGGGCCTTTTCCTGAGAAAGTGACAATTTATCCACCGCTTGGTCCCATATCTGCTGCATTCTATCAACCACAGTGTTCACACCTGGGCAGGACGAAGATTCCACTTGCTCTGAAGAGAATCGATAATGAAACCCAAAATTACAGGAAAAGGGTGACATCAAGGTGGCAGAAGTAGCTCTATTATTCAGCGCAAATTCGGCCAAGGGCAAAAATGAGACCCAATCATCTTGATCAGCAGATATAAAACATCTTAAATAAGACTCCAGGGTCTGGATTGTTCTCTCAGTCTGCCCATTGGTCTGGGGATTAAATGCAGAGGAGAAGGATAACTGAATTCCCAGATTGGACCAAAAGGCTTTCCAAAATCTGGAAACAAACAGGACCCCTCTATCGGACACAATGTTCTCAGGAATCCCGTGTAAACGAACCACCTGTTGTAAAAACAAGGGTACCAACTCAGTGGAAGATGGCAACTTTGGGAGTGGTACAAGATGGACCATCTTCGAAAATCTATCACAAATTACCCAGATAACAGTCATTCTCTGAGAGACAGGAAGATCAGAAATAAAATCCATTGAGATATGGGTCCATGGCCTCTTGGGCACCGGCAGGGGCACCAGCAACCCAGTAGAACGAGAACAGGGTTTAGACCGAGAACAAATCCCACAGGACTGTACAAAATTCCTGACATCACGAGATAAGGCAGGCCACCAAAACGACCGACACACCAAATCTCTGGTACCAAAAATACCTGGATGACCAGCCAATGCGGAGCAATGGACTTCAGACATCACTCTCTTTCTCCACTGGTCAGGAACATACAATCTTCCCATAGGGCAACGCTCAGGTTTATCCTCCTGAAATTCCTCCAGGGTGCGTCTCAAATCGGGCGAAATGGCAGAAAGAACTACCCCCTCACCTAGGATAGTAGTAGGCTCGGTCACATTAAGAGAATCAGCAAAGAAACTCCTAGAAAGGGCGTCCGCCTTAACATTCTTAGTGCCCGGAAGAAAAGAGACCACAAAATTTAAACGCGTGAAAAACAAGGCCCATCTAGCCTGTCTAGGAGTCAAGCGTTTGGCTGACTCCAGATACGTCAGATTCTTGTGATCGGTGAGGACCACAAATCGATGTCTAGCTCCCTCCAACCAATGTCTCCACTCCTCAAATGCCCATTTCATGGCCAACAATTCCCGATTCCCCACGTCATAGTTGCGTTCAGATGGGGAGAACTTTCGAGAAAAGAAGGCACAGGGATTCATCTTAGAAGTCACAGGGTCTTTTTGTGACAAAACAACTCCTGCACCAATCTCAGAAGCATCTACCTCCACTTGAAATGGAAGTGAGACATCAGGTTGCCGTAAAACTGGAGCTGAAGTAAACCTCCGTTTAAGCTCCTGAAATGCTGAGACAGCCTCAGGAGACCAATTCAGCACATCAGCTCCCTTCTTTGTCAGATCAGTCAGTGGTTTGACAATACTAGAAAAATTACCTATAAATTTACGATAGAAATTAGCAAAACCCAAAAACTTCTGAAGAGCCTTCAAACAAGTAGGCTGAACCCAATCATAAATGGCCTGTACCTTGGCCAGGTCCATTTCAATAGTCGATGGAAATAAGATAAATCCCAAAAATGAAATCCTCTGTACACCAAAGAGACATTTCGATCCCTTAACAAACAGGGAATTCTCCCTCAAAATCCGAAACACAGTCCGGACATGTTCCACATGGGAATCCCAATCACTAGAAAAGATCAAAATATCATCCAGATAGATGATCAAAAACTTATCCACAAAGTCTCGGAAAATATCATTCATAAAGGACTGGAAGACAGAAGGGGCATTGGAGAGCCCAAAAGGCTTCACCAGGTACTCAAAATGTCCCTCCGGAGTATTAAACGCCGTCTTCCATTCATCCCGCCCTCCTGAGGTCAAGCTTAGTAAACCAGCAGGCACTCTTAACTCTGGAGAATAAATCAGACATCAGAGGTAACGGGTACTGATTTTTAACCGTCATCTTGTTAAGGGAACGATAATCAATACACGGTCTTAATGAAACATCTTTCTTGGCCACAAAAAAAAATCCAGCACCTAAAGGTTATGAGGATGGTCTAATATGACCCTTCTCCAACGACTCCTTAATATAGGATCGCATAGCATCATGTTCGGGTACAGATAAGTTAAAAAGCCGACCCTTGGGAAATTTACACCCAGGCATCAACTCAATTGCACAGTCATAACTTCTATGAGGGGGCAAAGACGCAGACTTACTCTCACTAAATACATCAGAGAATTCAGCCAGGTAAGCAGGAATATCATGAGACTGAGGAGAGGTGGAGAAAACAGGAGCGTCCCTAAGAACACACTGACAACCCCAACTCACCACAGACACAGATTTCCAATCCAAAACTGGGTTATGAGTTTGCAACCAGGGGAAACCCAGAACAATAGTATCATGCAAATTATGCAGCACCAAAAATTTGCAATTTTCCTGGTGGTCTGGGGCAACTCGCATTATCACCTGGGTCCAAAACTGAGGTTTATTCTCCGCAAAAGGAGTGGCATCAATACCCCTCAAAGGAATAGGCATCTGCAGAGGCGTCATGGACAAACCACAACGTTTAGCAAAGTCCAAATCCATCAGATTCAGAGCTGCTCCTGAATCCACAAAAGCCTTAGTGGAAAATGTGGACAAGGAGCAGATCAGAGTAATTGCCAAAAGGAACTTAGATTGTATACTGCCCACAGCAAATGTGTGTGCAAAACGTTTCTCTCGTTTAGGGCAGACAGAAATAGTATGAGAGGAGTCTCCACAGAAAAAACACAGCTTATTACGCCTTCTAAACTCCCGACATTGCGCCCTAGACAATGCCCCATCACATTGCATATGTTCAGACATTTGTTCAAAAGGTGGCAGCGCCTCCCATGTATTTTTACGTTCACGTAAACGCCGATCAACTTGAATGGCTAATGCCATAGAGCCATCCAGACCAGAGGGAACAGGAAATCCCACCATAACATCTTTTACGGTCTCTGATAAACCTTTCCGAAAGAGGGCTGCCAATGCACTATCATTCCATGTAGTAAGGACCGCCCACTTTCGGAATTTTTGACAATATAACTCTGCAGGATCCTGACCATGGTTTAATGCCAACAGGGTTCTCTCAGCTTGATCAGCGGAATTAGGTTCATCATACAACAACCCCAAGGACTGAAAAAATGCATCCACATTAGTCAGAATAGGATTTTCAGGTGTCAGAGAAAACGCCCAATCCTGGGGATCGCCGCGCAGCAAGGAGATGACAATTTTAACCTGCTGCGCAGAGCTTCCCGATGAGTTAGGCTTCAAAGCAAGAAATAATTTACAATTATTCTTAAAATTCAAAAATTTAGACCGATCCCCAGAAAACACATCAGGAGTAGGGATCTTGAGTTCAACAGCATGTGACTGAGAGAGATAGGCGGAAATTCCCTGCACTTCAGCAGCGAGCTGCTCCACACGATCAGACAATTGCTTTATCTCCATTAAGAAAAAAAATCCTCCTACGGCCTCAGAGAAAAAGAGGAAAAAATGCATATAAAAAAAAAAAATTCTGACACTTTTTTTTTCTTTTTCTTTTCTCTTTTTCCTGCTTTTGAGTACCCTAGAATCTGCAGTATGGCTCATGATTCTGTTATGAACGGGTAGCCGAGGAGGAAATAAAAAACAAACAAGCTAAGTCTCAGAAAACCAAAGAGGTTGGTAACTATGCAGACTGCAGACCCCTGATCCTAACACGCAACTAGCAGCAGTCGTGGAGCATTCCTACGGTGGTCCTAGATGCCTCGTCACAACCGGAGAACTAAATAAGCCTAAAGCAGGAAAAGAGGAAAACGAACTGCCCCAGAGCAGACCCCAAAGGAGAGACAGCCCCCCACATGTATTGACGGTTAAACAAGATGAAAACACAAACAAAGGCAGGAAAATAGGCTGAGCAAACGATGGGGCCAAACTAACTAGAAAGGACAGGAAAGGAAAGATACTGTCTGCAATCTGCCAAAAAACCCTACAAAAATGTCCAACACAACTGATAGCAAAATAATCCCTGAAGTCACTAGACTTCTCCCACTATATCAGCACTCTGAAATATTCTGAGACAGAGCAAAAAGAGGCCAATCCAATAAGGGACAAAAAAGACAATTTGGCAAATAAGTGTGGAAATTCAGCACAGCCCAGCCGGGCTGGCTGACCACACAAAAAACTGAAATGACCAACAAGAGCAAGTGTGAACATTAGCAAAAAACAAACTTATCTTGGGAAGACTGGAACAGAGCTGAGTCCTAGACCTGAAAAGCAGACTGAATCACCAGCACTAGGATAGGGCGTTGGCTGTCTTATATCCATTCTGATCCTCCAGAGATCCAATCGTCATCTTCATCACCAGGTGGCAGATCACTACTACTTAAGCCAACCTCTCTACCTCCTGTCACCACCAGAGGGAGAACGAAGGGGAACTCTCAACTGGTGGAGCTGAAAATGAGCTCATAACAGGAAGCCATGTTGCGTTTGGAAAGCCCCTGATGAGCCTAAACAGTGGAAACCCCCCACAAATGACACCATTTTGGAAACTAGACCCCCCAAGGAACTTATCTAGATGTGTGATGAGCACTTTGAACCCTCAAGGGCTTCACAGAAGTTTATAACTCCCGGGCGTGAAAATAAAAAAATCATATTTCTTCCACAAACATGATCTTTTAGTCCCCAATTTTTTTATTTTCCTAAGGGTAACAGGAGAAATTGGACACCAAAATTTGTCCTGAGTATGCTGATACCCCATATATGGGAGTAAACTACTGTATGGGCACATGTCAGGGCTCGGAAGGGAAGTAGTGATGTTTTAAAATGCAGACTTTGATGGAATGGTCTGCGGGTGTCATGTCGCGTTTTGAGAGCCCCTTATGTGCCTAAACAGTGGAAACCCCCAAGTGACCCTATTTTGGAAACTAGACCCCCAAGGAACTTATCTAGATGTGTGGTGAGCACTTTGAACGCCCAAGTGCTTCACAGAAGTTTATAACGTAGAGCCATAAAAATTAAAAAAATCTTATTTTTTTCCTCAAAAATGATATATTTACCCCAATTTTTTATTTTCCCAAGGGTAACAGGAGGAATTGGACCCCAAAAGTTGTTGTGCAATTTGTCCTGAATAGGCTGATACCCCATATGTGGGGGTAAACCACTGTTTGTGCGCATGGCAGAGCTTGGAAGGGAAGGAGCACCGTTTGACTTTTTCAATGCAGAATTGGCTGGAATTGAGATTCTAACCCTAGTCCTAACCCTAATGGGAAAATGGAAACAAATACTTTTTTTTAATTTTATTATTTTTCCCTAACTAAGCGGGTGATAAAGGGGGTTTTGATTTACTATTTATAGCGAGTTTTTATGGCAGCTGTCACGCGCTAAAAGACGCTATAATTTTGACCCACAGAGTCATGTGAGGTCTAATTTTTTGCAGGACGAGTTGACGTTTTTATTGGTACCATTTTCTGGCACATGATTTTTTTTTTTAATCGCTTTTTATTCCGACTTTGGGGACGCAGAATGAACAAAAACCAGCAAGTCATGAATTTCTTTTGAGTGGGGGGCGTTTACACTGTTTAGGTGTTTGGTAAGATTGATAAAGCGATTTTATTCTTCGGGTTAGTTCAATTACAGCGATACCTCATTTATATCATTTATTTATGTTTTGGCACTTTTATACAATAGAAACAATTTTATAAAAAAATAATTATTTTTGCATCGCTTTATTCTGCGAGCTATAAATTTATTTTTTCACTGATGATGCTGTATGGCGGCTCGTTTTTTGTGGTATGAGGATAAAGCATTGTTTTTTGCGTTGTTTATTTTTTTTGAAGGGGTTCACTAAAGGGGTTAAATAGAGGGGCAGTTTTATAGGGCGGCTCATTACGGACGCGGCGATACTAAATATGTGTACTTTTATTTATTTTTTTTATTTGCAAAAAAAATAAATTAGGGAATTTTATTTTCTTTATTTAGGAATTTTTTAAAAATTATTTTTACTTTTTTTTTTTAACTATTACTTTGTCCCAGTGTGGGACATTACTATATAGTGTCAGATCGTCAGCGATCTGACAGGCAGTGCAGGTGGCTTCTCAACGCCTGCTCTCAGCAGGCACTGAGCAGCCTCCTCATTGCAGGACCCCCGTGGCCATCTTGGATCCAGGGGCCTGCAGGAAGGAGGCCCTCAGAACATTGCAAGCACATCGCATTGTTTTGAGGGTCTCAGGGAAGCACGTGGGGAGCCCCCTCCCTGCGTGAGGATTCCCTATACTCCCGGAACACTGCGATCATGTTTGATCTGTTTTATCGCAGAGTGCCAAGGGTTAATGTGCTGGGAGTGGTCCGTGACCACTCCTGGCACATAGTGCCGGGTGTCAGCTGTGATAATCAGCTGACACCCGCCTGCGATCAGCTGTGATCCACCCGTGAGCTCAGCTGATTGCGATGACGTACTATCCCGTCCACCGTCATACGGGCCCGGGTCACCTGGATGTCAAATGTCGGGAAGGGGTTAAAAAAGTGTCCTATCTATAAAAAAAACTGTTACAGAATGGGGAACAAAAAAAACTAATTTGTTAATGTACTTTGGTGATCTTATGGTCATAAAAAATAAAAATGAGAAAAAACAGACATATTATTGGCAAAAAAGAGAGAATATGACATTTACAAAAAAAAGTGAGCACAGTGTATTACAAAAAAAGATACAAAAATATACGAATGAAAAAAATACAGCTCTTTAACCCTAGAACGCATACCTGGGGCCTCGCAGGCCTGCCAGGTTACTTGTTTTCTATTTTCTGTAAAAGTACTTTAGTTAGAATTTTGAAAATCTAGGTAATCCTCAGGTATATAGTTGTTAGTAATTTCCAGTTATTCATATATTTTTATGTTACAGACATTTCGGTATAACAACCTTTTTTTGGGACTACCCCATATTCACACACCTGGGGCCTTTTAGGCCTGTACTAGGTTTACATGTGATACTCAGTCTTTTTGTCTGTATTGTTGCTAGGGAAGAACTTTTATGACTCTGCTATTGCTGGGAAGAGTGTGGGTTCTGCATGACAACATGGTCATGTGATCTTGGAAGGGAGGCTCCGTCACAAAGTCATGTGTTTCTGACCTCATCGCAGGTCTTTTTGTCCTAATCGCTGGAGAGACTTCGGAGGAAGAAGTCAGCTTTCTTTTGTCTGGCAATAGAAACTTTCTGAGCTCCAAAACCAGAGGCTTCTACTGCACTACAAGAAAGTGATCTGTTGGAGGTAAGAGGAGGGGGGCTGCACTTTACCTGCTTTATACCGCTTGGTGTGTTGGGACCCTAACAAAGAGTCTTATCACATACTGTTTACAGTGCACAAGCCTGATTGACATCTAAAATTACAATGGCACAGTCTACTTCCAGGGGATTGACTGACCATGAAATCGAGGCGATTGTTTTCAATAGTGATGAAGAAAGTGAAATTTCTTTGTCTGATGAAGAGTACATGCCACCAGCTAATGTATCAACTTCATCGTCCAGCGATTCTTCAGATGATGAAGAAGTAGTGGATCCAGCAGAATGTTCAAATAGAACATCTAAAACGAATATTTTTTGGAACAGTACTGCTGCGGCTCCTGCACGCACCCCATCACATAACATTATTAGAGTTGCTCAAGGAGCTGTCGGAATTCCCCAATTCATGTCCAAAAGAGATGTTTTCTGTAAATTTGCTTCGGATGATATTGCAGATGAGGTAGTTTTGTGTACTAACGTAGAAGGAAAACGTATCGTGTCAGGAAGAAAAAAAACATGGAAAAATATAACTAAAGAGGAACTATATGCTTATATTGGCCTTACTCTTCTGGCAGGGTCGACAAAATCATACGATGTTCCAATCAGAGAGTTATTTCAGAACCCATTTGCAGATCCACACTACAAAGCTACTATGTCCATCAATAGATTTGAGGGTATTCGGAGATGCCTTCGTTTTGATGAAAAGAGAACTTGCCCTGTGAGGTTGGCAACCGATAAATTAGCCCCTATTAGCTATATCTGGAATCTTTTTATCAAGAACTGTACAAAGCTTTACCATTCCAGTGATAATGTGACAGTGGACGAGCAACTTCTTGCCTTTAGGGGACATTGCAAATTCATTCAGTATATGCCCAGTAAGCCAGCTAAGTAAGGCATAAAAATATTCTGGATGTGCGATTCAGCAAGCTATTATGGGATGAATGGTCTGATTTACTGTGGCAAAGAAGCTGATGCTCCAGTCCAGAAAGACCTATGTTCCGACATAGTAAAAACACTTGCTCTACGGATTACGGATCCATTACGGATCACCTCCTGGCGGACCCCAGCACTAGTGGGAATGCATCCTTACTTTGCAATTGTAAAATAAATTTTGAAAAGTATTTTTAATTGAGTTATTCCGTGTTATTTGCACACAGGCCTAAAAGGCCCCAGGTGCGTGAATATGGGGTAGTCCCAAAAAAAGGTTGTTATACCGAAATGCCTATAACATAAAAATATATGAACAACTGAAAATTACTAACAACTATATACCTGAGGAATACCTAGAGTTTCAAAATTCTAACTAAAGTAATTTTACAGAAAATAGAAAACAAGTAACCTGGCAGGCCTGCGAGGCCCCAGGTATGCGTCCGCCAGCCTTAGCTGGGGTTACCAGGAGGTCAGATCCATTACGGAATCCCATCCTGGCGGACCCCAGCGCTAGTGGGAATGCATCCTTACTATGCAATAAACTTTGAAAAGTATTTTTATTTGAGTTATTCCATGATAATTGTAAACAGGCCTAAAAGGCCCCAGGTGCGTGAATGTGTAGATTTCTATGGGTATGCGTTCTAGGGTTAAACTGCATGTAATAAAAATCATGAAAATGTTTCTAGTCAGTAACTGGAGTAAATGGCCTGGTCTTGAAATAGTTAGCACAGGAGCAGCTCTAGGATATCAATCCATGATCTTTACAGAGGATCAATCACTTTGGGCCAGTTACACACATCACATGTTGAAGAGAGTTAAAATGGATGCAGGATGAATACTACTATTTGAGGCTCTAAGGCCTTATTCAGACGTCTGTTCTTAAACACGTACGTGAAAAAAATGGTTTTGGTGTCATTAGTGTGTCTCTTTTACCATCAGTGTATCATCAATGTTTTTCACGGTTGGATGAATACATAACTATAATAAATATATAACAAAGCTTTTCCTATACGATACGGACATGATACAGATTGTAGACTGATATCATCCGTGTGCTGTACGTGTTTTTCACTGACATATAGACTTGATACCAGAAAAAAATGGACATGTGAATAGCACATAGATCATAATGGTTATGTGTATTATCAGTTAAAAAAACACTGGATATAACACATACGTGCAACACACACTGTGTGAATGAGGCTTAAAACAGAAGTGCGTTTCATAGTGCACCATCAAACTACCACAACTACTGGAGTATGTGTACATACAGTGTTTCCACTGTGGACCAACCGGATAACATTGCGGATATGGAGTGGCTAATCCACACATTTTACTGTCTGATTTGCAAAGAGTGAAATCTGTGGAAACATCCATAGTATGTGAATACGATTTCAAGACATTTTATTAACAAAATTGCTATTGTAATATGCAAAGGATTTTCCATATGGAACCCAGAGAAGAAAATCTAGAGCATAGCTCCATGTTAACGTACCTTTAAAAAATTTCTGGGACTTACTGATTGTATAGAACCCTTGCCTTGAGGTCATATTTGACACAGAACTTTTCTTTATTCCATATATGTGATCACTCACTCGCTCGTGTCACCTACATCTTAAAAAGATCTCCAGAATCCAACCTTTTCCCAACTTTGAAAACTGAAAACAAACTCTGACTGTTGCTCTTATTCACTATCATCTGGACTATTGCAAACCTCTTCTGATTGAACTCCCTCTACATAAACTCCTCCCAATCCGACCTGAATGCGATAACCAGGGTCATATTCCTGTCCAGTCACTTCACCGAAGCCTCCCCTTTCCAGTCATTACACTGGTTGTCCTTTCGTTACAAAATACAAAATAAACTCATATCTCTCACCCACAAAGCCCTCCACAGTTCTGCATCACCCTATATCTCTTCCCTTGTCTCTGTCTATCTCCATACATGTTCACTCTGTTTTACAAATTACCTAAGACTAACATCCTCCATAATCCGAACCTCTCACCTCTTTCTCCAAAACTTCTCCCGTTCTGCGCCAGTTCTCTGGAATGCACTCCTCCAAATTATCCGACTGATACCTAGCCCCCATGTTTTATAGTGTGCTTTAAAAACACATATCTTTAAACAAGCCTATCACCTCAACCCTGTAACCTAACTCTCCAGTTCCCTCCGTCTAAATATTATTCAGCTTCTGTTCCCTCCTATGCATCTCCACACCCTCCATGCACATAACTACACTCGATAATTGCACTTAAACACACTGGCTGATGAATGGATGATGCAGCTTTATATGAAAATCCCTATTTATTACAATTGCTGGACTTGAAATAACCTGCACTTTTCACCTATTGAGTTCCCCCCCATTTGCTTGCAGATTATACACTTGTGGACAAAAGTATTTACACCCCTGCAATTCTGTCAGATAATACTCAGTTTCTTCCTGAAAATGATTGCAAACACAAATTCTTTGGTATTATTATCTTCATTTAATTTGTCTTAAATGAAAAAACACAAAAGAGAATGAAGCAAGTAGAGCTTTTTGGGCAAAGGCATCAACATAGAGTTTACAGGAGTAAAAAAGAGGCATCATTGATGGTTACCGGAAGCGGTTGATCGCAGTTATTTTGGCTAAAGGTTGTACAACCAAGTATTAGGCTGAGGGTGCCAATACTTTTGTCTGGCCCATTTTTGGAGTTTTGTGTGAAATGATCAATGTTTTGCTTTTTGCTTCATTCTCTTTTGTGCTTTTTCATTTAAGACAAATTAAATGAAGATAATAATACCAAAGAATTTGTGTCTGCAATCATTTTCAGGAAGAAACTGAGTATTATCTGACAGAATTGCAGGGGTGTCAATACTTTTGGCCACAACTGTAAGCTTGCGAGCAGGGCCTCACTCCTAATGTAATTTTATAATCTGTCTTACCTTGTATTGTTTTTATTGTCTGCACATGTCCCCACTTAATTGTAAAGTGCAGCGGATGTTGGCCCTATATAAATAAAATTATTATTTACTAGATGGAGGCCTGATGCTATGGCATCAGGAGGGCGGTAATGTCATGATGGGTGCAGGCTTTGCAGCATTGAGAATCTCTCTCCCCATGTGCTCACCCACCTATCCACTCTCTCTTTCCCCATGTGCTGACTTCTCCCGTGTGTGCTCTGTTCTTTGACCTGTCTACTCCATGTGCTATCCTAACCTCATACACTTTGAAGTTGTAGACTCGGCGATGTAGTGTGCTGGTTCCAATGGGTCATCTTGTGAGCATGGTATTGCTGTTATGACTGCAGATTTCTGTTTGCGACACTGTTGTTACCTAATGGCATCCTGTGATAATCTAATGACTTTTGCATCAGGGGACTCATGTGCTTGTCGCCTACGCTTATATGCATTGTTTTTGTCCCAGCGATGCTGTTGCTCTTCAAGAGTCTCATTTGCCCGTTGTTGTCTTCGACGTTGTGCCTTTGCTGCTTTCCTTTCTTTGTCATTGGCGTACTTTTTAAGAGGAGCCATGTTGGCGTTGATATTTGCTTTTTAAAGGGGTTTTCCCATGAACGAAAGTTCATTTTAAAAATTGTCATTGTCTGACTGTGTACAGAACATACCACAGCTCCTGGGCAGGGGAGGAAGCAAAAGACAATACTGACATTACGGCAGGAGATCGCAGAGGATACATTTTGGGAGGTTAAATATTGTTTAAAAACAGTCAGTGATATATTTTACCTCACAAAATGAATCCTCTGTGATCCCCTGCCATAATGTCAGTATTGTCTTTTGCTTCCTCCCTGCCCAGGAGATGTGGTATGCTTCTTACACGGTCAGACATAGACAATTTTTAAAATGACATTTCGTTTGTGTGATAACCCCTTTAATGTGATTGGCTTCCTCTGCCTGTAGACACGTCGCGCATCTGCCGCCGGGATCAGCTGAATGATTCCACGCAGGCGCAGTAAATCAGACTGCCACCATCTTTGTGCAGACAGATAACCGGGGTCACATTAAAACTGCGCATGTGCTCCTGTACAAAGATGGTGGTGGTCAGTGAATCATTCGGCTGGTCCTGGCGGCAGCAAAGTTCGCAACGGTGTTCCGCTGGTGGTACCACGAAAGAGGCTGCATATGGTGTATACAGTGTGTGTGGTGCGACGGTGTTCCGCTGGTAGTACCGCACAAGAGGCTGGTACAACCAGCAGTTTCCATAATGAGACACCCATCACTTGGCTGTCCAAATATGGCGGTCGGTGAACTTCCGCCGCTTGGAATTCTGGGATCCGGACACATCTGGACAGAACAAGATGTGAAGACATTACAAGGTAAGTATATATTAGATTATTCTAGAAGTTAATTTCAAATTATATCTTTTCTCTCTATCTAAAATACCTCCCAATTGATTTTTTCTCTGATCTTTGGTTCGTGAACAAGGTCACACAGCCCCATATCTTCTGCACCCATGCTGCAGAGCAAGATGTCAAAAAGGATCAGTGGGTTATGCTCACTATGTAGAGAGCACTGACCCAATGATTGAAATGCCAGCTAGAATGGATGGGACAACAACAGTCATACAGCTGTGAATAATAATAATGATACTAAAGACAAGTAAGGCTAAGTTCACACTTGAGTTTGTACATTTCGTTTGCCTGTTCTTTTGTTCTAGCTTTAGGAACAGACAGATGGAATTTGTGGGCAAAATGGATCTGTTGTATAACTGATGTAGACAGAAGCAGAGGGGCATTGATTACTATGGGGTTTGTCTGGATTTTGGGTTGTGTCCGTTTTTTGATTCTGCAGGATGTGTTTTTCTCCTGTTCTAAAAACAGACATATAACCCAGAGAGACCCTATAATAACCATTGGGGTCCCCCTCTTTCCGCTTGCATAAGTTAGCAAATGGATCCAATTTAGACATTAATTTGATTTTCCCGTTACAAAAAATGGAGCAGAAAAATCCAATATCTGAAATGAATTCTAAACATAGCCAAAAAGTACAGCATATTGCTACTGAACAGAATCCTGTTATTAGGGTCAGCGGAACGCACCAGATATAAATAATAGGAGGTGCATTCGCCGCCCGGGGTCCGCCGTGCGGTAGATGGTAAGACCGCTGCTGGACAATGGCAGATGCACCAAAAGGCAAAGTGCTGCGCTCGGGTTAACGTCACCCGAACGCTAAGAGCGGCTCTGTTAAGACACAGAGTCGCCTTACAATAAAGAATATAAGGACGCTGGCCCTGTTAGCCTCACAGGATGACCAGCGAGTGGCTTTGCAGCCGCAACCGCCAATGGACACTGCTATCGCATCGCGGCAGTAACTATAGCTGCTGCACGACAGCGCCGGAAGGCCGGACACCGTCGGACGCTAGTGTGCAGTGCAGAAAGCACAGTGGCGTGTAGCTTGCCACAATCTGGCGCTGACTAACCAACACTCTGTCACCATTCGTATTATCAGAGGGAAGGGGTTTCTTAATAAGTCAGTCACCAGTCCATGCATCCATCACCATACACACAGCATAATATGCTACACTAGCGCATGGCCGAGCCGCCATGCGGGCTTTTTATAGCCATGCGCTTCCGGGACCTTCCATTATCCTGGAAGGACCAATCAGATCCGACGCAGGACCTGAGCATGTGACCCCTGCTCTCCAGTGAGAGGTCACCTTGCGGACATGCCCAGTAGTACGGCACGAGGACTTAGCCTCTGGAGCGGTTCCCTGCAGAGCAGGTTGCGCTACCATTGCTGCACCAGAGGTGGCAGCAAAATCCAGGCTGTCAGAGCAAGTCTGAGCAGCACCCGAAGCGGTCGGAGGAGAATGGGAGACCGCTGGATGTCTGTCTCTGGATTCCTGCTGTGCAGTGTCAGGAATCCGACGCCTAACATTACCCCCCCTCCTAAGGCCCCCTCCCCACTGCGCTCAAAAGCCGCGATCAGGAGCGGTGCGTGGATGTTTTCGGGCCCATGACCCTTCCAATCCACTAAATAAAATTTTTTGCCACAGACAAACCTGCGCCCCACGATGGCGTTAACCTCAAACTCGTCAGACGACAAGTCTGATGACCCGGCAGATGACTCAGAAAACCGGGCCATTTGAACTGGTTTGAGGAGGGACATATGGAACACGTCCAAAATGGCTAAATGTGGAGGAAGAGCCAGGCGGTAGACCACCGAGCTAATTCGCTTGAAAGGTCCTATGTATCGCGGCGCGAACTTGGGGGACTCAACCCGCAGTTTGATGTTTCGGGTAGAGAGCCACACCATGTCGCCAGGGGAGAAGCTTGGAGCGGGTTGCCGATGCGTGTCGGCGGACGCCCTCATCCTTTCTTTAGAGGCACGGATAGCATCCTGAGTGCGATCCCAAATATCACGGGCCTCCACTGCCCAGTCTGCCACCCTGGAGTCAGCGGAGGACACTGGCATTGGGACAGGGATGCGTGGATGTTGGCCGTAGTTTAGGAGAAAGGGCGTCTGACCAGTGGAATCAGCCACTGCATTGTTTAGGGCAAATTCAGCCCATGGTAGCAAGGATGCCCAGTCATCCTGCCTGGCAGAGACAAAATGCCGTAAGTAGGTGACCAAGGTCTGATTGGCTCTCTCGACCAAGCCATTCATCTCGGGATGATAAGTGGAGGACAAATTTAGCTCGATGCTGAGTAAGCTGCAGAGCTCCCTCCAAAACTGAGACGCAAACTGGGGCCCTCGGTCACTCACGATTTTGTCCGGCATGCCATGCAAATGGAATACGTGCTTAATAAACAAAGTGGCAAGACCACGAGCGGAAGGCAAGCGTGCGAGTGGCACCAGATGCACCATTTTGGAAAAATGGTCGGTGAACACCCAGATGACCGTACTGCCACCAGACTTGGCAGGCCAACTATGAAATCCATGCCACCCATCTCCCATGGTCTACCCGCCACTGGCAAGGGATATTAACAGCCCCGCCGGCCTCTGTCTAGAGGGTCTGTTCCGAGCACACGAGACGCATGCTTGCACATATTCCCTGACATCTCGAGCCATATGCGGCCACCAATATGACCTTGCCAGGAGTTCGGTGGTCCGTTTATTACCAAAATGACCACCCACCCTGGAGGCGTGTGCCCAGGCGAGGACCTCCGGCCGTAGCTGAGGAGGCACCAAGGTCTTGCCCGGTGGCACTGACTCGAGTGAAACTGGAGCCACAGTCATAAAACTCTCCGGCGGGAGAATAAGCCGAGGCTCAGCCTTTCCCTCTTCCGCCGAAACCACCGAGCGTGAAAGAGCATCCGCACGGACGTTCCTCTCTCCGGAGAGATAATGCAGGGTGAAGCGGAAGCGAGAAAAGAAGAGCGACCACCTAGCCTGACGGGAGTTCAGGCTCTGGGCTGTCTGCAAATAGACCAGATTTTTGTGGTCCGTGTATACCTGGAAGGGAAACAGAGCCCCTCCAGGAGATGTCTCCACTCAGAAAAGGCCAACTTCATGGCCAGCAGCTCCCTGTCACCGATGGAGTAATTCTTCTCTGCCGGTGAGAAGGTCTTTGAGAAGAAGAAGTATGGATGCTTCCGACCTTGAGCATTCTTCTGGAAGAGGACTGCTCCAGCACCGACGGAAGAGGCATCTACCTCCAGTATAAATGGCTTGTTCACATCGGGACGATGTAGGATGGGAGCGCCAGCAAAGTGGGATTTGATAGACAAGAAGGCCTTGGAGACCTGTTCAGACCAAGCATTAGGATTAGCTCCTTTCTTGGTGAGAGCAACCAAAGGAGCCACCAATGTGGAGAAGTGCGGTATAAACTGGCGGTAATAATTTACGAACCCTAAGAAGTGCTGCACTGCTTTGAGTGAATGGGGTTCCTGCCAGTCCATCACCGCTTGTAGTTTGGCCAGATCCATAGCCAATCCCTGGGCCGAGATGATGTAGCCCAGGAACGGCAAGGACTCCTGCTCAAACTGACATTTCTCCAGCTTGGCGTATAGAGAGTTCGCCCATACACGGTCGAAGACTCTGCATACGTCTCTCCGGTGAGTGGTCAAATCTGGCGAGAAGATGAGTATGTCAACCAGATAGACCACCACCGAAGTAGAGAGCATGACGCGGAAGATGTCGTTGACGAAATCTTGGAAGACAGCTGGCGCATTACACAGGCCGAAGGGCATGACCAGATATTCATAGTGGCCATCCCTGGTATTAAAGGCTGTCTTCCACTCGTCTCCCTCGCGAATGTAGATCAGGTTATATGCCCCCCGTAGATCTAGTTTCGTAAAGATCCGGGCCTCTCGCAACCTGTCAAACAGTTCAGAGATCAGCGGAAGAGGGTATTTGTTCTTTACTGTTATGGCATTGAGACCTCTGTAATCAATGCAGGGACGTAACTCTCTGCTCTTCTTCTGAATGAAAAAGAACCCTGCACCAGCCGGCGACACCGACTTCCTGATAAAACCTCTAGCCAGGTTCTCCCGGATATATTGTGACATAGCTTCTGTTTCAGGGAGTGATTGGGGATACACACAACCCCTAGGAGGTTCTGTGCCTGGCATGAGGTCTATCGGGCAATCATATGGGCGGTGTGGCGGGAGTGTTTCCGCAGATTTTTTGGAGAAGACGTCCGCGTACTGATGGTAGGATTTAGGAAGCGCGGAGAGATCCGCAGGCACTTCAGTGGAAGCCACCTGAAGACTGCCCTTCAGACACCTTCCCTCACAATCCTTGCTCCAAGACAGCATTTTCCTTGATGCCCACTCGACATGAGGAGAGTGGCAACGGAGCCAGGGAAGACCAAGTAGCACCTGGTCAATACCATCAGGCAAAATGAGCAGGGACAAAATCTCTCGATGGGAGGGAGAGATAGAAAGCCCGAGTGGAGCAGTCTGGTGGGTCACCTGAGACGGTAAAGGTGCCCCGTTTACCACCCTGACGGTCAGAGGTTGTGGCAGTAACACCAGAGGGATAGCGTGTTTCTGGGCGAAGGTCGAGGACATAAAGTTCCCCTCGGCCCCGGAATCCACGGAAAACTCTGCCTCCCAGGTGGAGGACCCACTATCTAATGTGCCCCGGAATACCGGTTTGGGTGAAAAGGGTTCCATTTTGGACTGACCTCCGCCTATGGCCACTGGACGTGGTCATTTTTTCGACCACTGAGGACACGTGCTAGCCGAGTGGCCAAACTGTCGGCACTGGTAACAACGCGCGGAGCTTCGCATCGGACGTGGCTTGGGGCCGGTGTGAGACACCTCCATAGGTTCAGAGGATGAGAGCTCCTGTGCAGGATATCTCAGCGGCTCGATGAAGGTGGGAGCCAAATTAACCCTTCGTCTGGATTGCGCACGTTCCAGCCCGCGCTCCATAAACCGGAGATCAATGCGGGTGGAGATGGCAATCAGTTCCTTCAGACTTGTGGGAACCTCTCTGGTAGCTAGAGCATCTTTGACGTGCTCAGCTAACCCACTCCAGAACACCGGGACTAATGCTTTGTCCGGCCACTCTAATTCAGAAGCCAATGTCCGGAACCGGACGGCATAATGGCTGACCGAGAGCGACCCCTGTGTTAGGGATAGTAATTGGAGTGAGGTATCGTGCGTGATCCGTGGTCCCAAAAAGACCAGCTTCAGGGCCGCGAGGAACTGCGCAGCACCCTGAACCACGGGATCATCACGTTCCCACAATGGTGTAGCCCACTATAATGCCCTGCTAGACAGTAATGAGACAATAAATCCCACCTTAGCCCGCTGTAGGGAACCGTGCGGCCAGCAACTCAAGCTGATTAGAGCACTGGCTCACAAATCCCCTGCAGGTGGCGCTGTCTCCCGAAAACTTGTCGGGGAGCAGGAGGCGAGAAAGTGTTGGTGTGGGCAACAGTGTGGGCACCCGTGAGACAGCCTCAGCGACTGTCTGAGCAGCAGCTAGCGCAGCATTCGCAGCTGAGTTGGCGCTCTCAATAGCCACCAATCTGCTCTCCAGCTGCCGGATGTAGCGCTGCAGCTGCTGCACGTCTGCCATTACCAGCCAGACCCTGGCGCTAGTGTAATGTTAAGGTCGGCGGAACGCACCAGATATAAATAATAGGTGCGTTCGCCACCCGGGGTCCACCGTGCGGTAGATGGTAAGATCGCTGCTGGACAATGGCATATGCACCAAAAGATAAAGTGCTGTGCTTGGGTTAACGTCACCCGAACGCTAAGAGTGGCTCTGTTAAGACACAGAGTCGCCTTACAATAAAGAGTATAAGGACGCTGGCCCTGTTAGCCTCACAGGATGATCAGCGAGTGGCGTTGAAGCCGTAACCGCCAATGGACGCTGCTACCGCAACGCGGCAGTAACTATAGCCGCCGCACGACGGCGCCGGAAGGCCGGACACCGTCGGATGCTAGTGTGCAGTGCAGGAGGCACTGTGGTGTGTAGCTTGCTACAATCTGGCGCTGACTAACCAACACTCTGTCACCATTCGTATTATCAGAGGGAAGGGGTTTCTTAATAAGTCAGTCACCAGTCCATGCATCCATCACCATACACACAGCATAATATGCTACACTGGCGCATGGCCGAGCCACCATGCGGGCTTTTTATAGCCATGCGCTTCCGGGACCTTCCAGTACCCTGGAAGGACCAATCAGATCTGACGCAGGACCTGAGCATGTGACCCCTGCTCTCCAGTGAGAGGTCACCTTGCGGACATGCCCAGTAGCACGGCACGAGGACTTAGCCTCTGGAGCGGTTCCCTGCAGAGCAGGTTGCGCTACCATTGCTGCACCAGAGGTGGCAGCAAAATTCAGGCTGTCAGAGCAAGTCTGAGCAGCACGCCTGGCTCGCCGTGATTGCTGAGCAGCATCCGGAGCGGTCGGAGGAGTATGGGAGACCACTGGATGTCTGGCTCTGGATTCCTGCTGTGCAGTGTCAGGAATCTGATGCCTAACACCTGTATACCGAGACCTATATTATAAAGAATACCTTTATATAAGGGCTATGACCACATATTACTATATAGTGACTGAATAATGCCACCATAATAATCATTCCCAAACACAATTATATGAACACCAAAACTCTGTCAGAGATTATTTCCAGTGACATCTGAGTGTAATCCGATTTTCTCGCATGAGAGAATAGCCGCACAGGTGAAGAGAAGACAGAGACTCATCTTCCTACAATCCTTCAGACAATGTCAATGTTATAGGGAAGCTGTCAGCAGGATTGTGCACAGTAACCAACAGACAGTGTCAGGTCGGCACTGTTATACTGATTGCAATGATACCTGGTGATAAAATCCGTCTTGTAGTCGCTGATTAATCTTTATTTTCAGTTTTGAGTTAATGATATGCCCCGTGCTCTGGGGCGGCCTGTGGGGGGTCTGCATGTGGTGCTTTGATTAGGTATTCATAATGCAGACAGTTCACTGATCCCTCAGAGATTTGCCCCCTAGTTTAAATAATATTATATGTACATACTGAATAGAAAACAAAACCCTTCTGCAGGCAGGCACCAGCCGTGGCACCTGCTCTGCAGCATAATCGCTTATGTACTGTGTTTATAATTAATGTGGTTGAGGTTATCCTGATATTAAAAAAAAATATCCATTTGAAAATGGCGCAGTAGCAGCTATCGGTGTATATAGAGGTGATCCGATAGCTGCTATTGCACAGATGACGTCGGAGACATCTTGCTAGAAAAAAAAATCCTCCTCCAATAGCAGCTATCAGATCACTGCTATATACACCGATAGCTACTACTGCGCAGGCGCGGTGCGCAGCATTTCAAATGGATTTTTTTTCATATCAGGATAACCTCAACCACATCTATTATAAACACAGTACATATGTGATTATGCTGCAGAGCAGGTGCCACAGCTTGTGCCTGTTTGCAGAAGGTTTTTTTTCTTCAGTATGTACATATAATATCCATTATGTAAACTAGGGGGCCGGTCACTGAGGGATCAGTGACCTGTCTGCATTATGAATAGCTAATCAGAGCACCACATGAAGACCCCCACAGGCCGCCCTGGAGCACGGGCATATCATTAACTCAATACTGTAAATACATATTAAACAATCACAAGACAGATTTCCTCAACCAAGGTATCACTGTAATCAGTATAACGGCGCCGACCAGACACTGTCTGTAGGTTACTGTGCACAATCCTGCTGACAGTTTCCCTTTGAAGTACAATAAAGCACCCGTTATTGCATCTTGACAGGATATTTTAATGTCCTCTACTTCCATCTGCATTCATAGATGGCAGATGCTGTGTATATATGATATAATGTAGAACAATTCATAAAAAAGAATTGTTCACCTGATGAAAAAAGCTGCTCTAAAGATGTGCATGGATATGGTTGATAGAGCACGTTTGAAAAAACGGTAGTCTGATCCTGCACTCAATCTCCACATTTTTCAAGTAAAAAAAAAAGCTTTATTGATCCATTAAAAAGATACAAAAACACACACGTTTAAAAACAGGACATACTGCAAAAAAAACCTAGGTGTTTCAAACCTAGAAATATGTAAGTATTCCTAAAAACATAAGTATGTATAATACTGGTGTTACCTGTAGGAGGAACCCTTAGTTACCTATCCAACTACAGCTACGAACATATTTGCACGTGCATTTTACTAATATACACAGATGACATGCAGTATTTACATTTATCCTTAACACCTTGTGAGGTAGCGCTGTTATTCGGGTAGGGGATACTCGCTCAGCAGCCACAAAATCAGATCCGGCACAGATTTTCCATAAAGCAAGCATAGTCAATGCGGTTTATTCAACATCATAAACCCACAGCAGCAACAAAACTTCATATAAACAGCAGAGCGTCCATGACAGAGCTTTACTCTGTAAACCCTGTGTTCACACAGGTTGTACAATGTCCAGCAAACAGGCTTATCTCTCCCACGTCCGGGTTTCCTCATGGCTGCTTCAGCTTACTGCAGACGTTCATTCCCTACCCTGGGAACTCTCAGACACGTGCAGCCATTCACCACAGCCACTTCACAGGCTGTTAGCCAGGAAGCTCCATATCAGCGGGACCTTCCACACTGGACTAATCGGGTCCCAGCATTCACCCCATGTGACCTACCCTGGCCATATTATATGGCTAATAGCCACGCCCACCGGGTCACATGACTGACCTCATCACAGGTCCTTCAAGCATTTACACACTCTTTACAACAGTGTTCTTTATCACACCCCCTGGGTGGGTTTGTAGGTAACTGACCCGCCCATCTCCCCAGTTACCTGGAGACTTCTCCCTGTCACATTAAAGCAGCACCTCAGCAGTATCACTGCTGATCAACACATAAGTCTCCATCTCAAAGCCACCCACTTTGAGATACATAATGGCCATTCAGTATTCTGCCATTCATCCTTTCTCCTGGGACATCCACACAGCGCCCCCTAGCGGACACAGTGGTTACTACACCACAACCTCTATATATGCATTTTGCATCACAGTGCCAACAGCTCTATCATATTCTGTCCATGGTCCTTCTTAAGTTGTAGAAACTGGGAGATAAAAGAGCACAAATAGGGTTTAAACTGATAACAATGCACACAAACATAAAATGAATCAGCTCACCTGATGTAGTTGCACCTAAGCAACATGTACAGTATATGTCACATAACTCAGCTGCTGCAGGACTTAAGAAAAGAACATATCTGGGTGAAGTGTCACTTGATGCGCTGCTGATGGTAACTGACCAACAGATTGCTTGAAAACTTTATTTTAATAGGTTTACAAAGTCAACGAGTTTCCAGGTCAACACAGGACCTCATCATCAGGACAAAAACCAACTGACAACGTGTAAGAAATTATCATTTTATCTGGTCTTTCTTTGCAAAGCCCGCCAAACAGGGCACATGATAATGTCAAAGTTCATCACACTATTAACTCATAAAAACAATACAAAAACCATTAACACTCACTTGAGATGTACAAATACATCAAAAACACAAGATAATTTCTGTTACATCACAAAACTTATCATATATATCCCCTATTTATCTTATTATGTTTGTAGCAGCTTGTAACTAGTATTCTACACACTGTTTTTGTCTAAAAAACTCAATGTAATACCGTATTGCCAAGTTTTTAACACTAAGGGTATGTGCACACGTAGTGGAGTCTCCTGCGGATTTTTCTTTACAAAATCCGCACCTCTTGGCAGAAAACGCATGTGGTGTTTTGCTGCGGTTTTTAAGTGCGTTTTTTTTTTCACAATTGTCTGTGGTTTTCTCACACAAACAGATAGAGTTGGACAAACTACACTCAAGAAAAAAAAAATGTTGATGCCATTTCCTGCTCCAACCCCTCCTTTTCAAGGCTCCATTTTGCTTTTACCAAAGCAATAATGATGAGTGCCAGAAATGAGCAGTAGAGTGCCCAGCAGAGTGCCCAGCAGGCTGAAGATTATAGCGTGCAGCGCCTATCGGTCCGCAGGCCATTCCGAATCCTCATGCTGGGGTGTTTGCTGCAAATCCTGATGCAGCACAGAGAGCAGGTATGAGAAAGTAGATTAGGGTTCAATTATGTTAGGGTTGATATTTTTTGGGATAAGGGTTAGGACCGAGATTATGTTTGGGATTCGAGTCATGGTTAGGATTAGGGTTGGTTGGGAATAGGGTTGGTTTGAATTTGGATTAGGGTTGTGATTGGGTTAGGTTATTGATTAGTGTTTAGATTAGGAATAGACTTGGGATTGGGTATGGGATTAGGGATATGGTTGGGTTTTGGATTAGGGTTGTGATTGGGTTAGGTTATTGATTAGTGTTTGGATTAGGAATAGACTTGTGATTGGGTATGGGATTAGGGATTGGGTATGGGATTAGGGTTATGGTTGGGTTTTGGATTTGGGTTGTGATTGGGTTAGGTTTGTGATTAGTGTTTGGATTAGGAATAGACTTGGTATTGGGTATGGGATTAGGGATTGGGTATGGGATTAGGGTTATGGTTGGGTTTTGGATTTGGGTTGCGATTGGGTTAGGTTTGTGTTTAGTCTTTGGATTAGGAATAGACTTGGGATTGTTTTTTTTTTGGAAATCAGCCTTTCGATTATATTTTGGATTATGAATATTTTTGGGATTAGGATTGTGATTGAGAAAATTCTTCACATGTCTTTGTTTTTTGAGTGTGTTGTGTACTAAAACTATAATTTTATTTCAGACTCAGCAGCAGCAGCGCAGAAGTGAAAGATCAAAGAAGAAAAATGACCGCCAGCAAAGAAGGACCCGTCAAATTTTTTTTTTTTATAGTGTTTTATTTTGTTTGATAAAAAAATAGTTTATATGTATCATTATGCAATAAAAATGATTTGAATTGATAATTTTATGGTCATTTTTAACTTTGCACTATGTGCGGTTTATTTTAAGAAATTGTAAATATTATTCTACGTCCCATAGTCCCGTGACCTTACACCATCATATTTATGCTCTACCCAATAGTCCTGTGCTCATGTACCCATGACACAGTCCGTATGTAGCCATAGTGTAGCCCCCTTATTATAATTTTTAGAAAGAACACAAAGTAAATTTGAAAAGCAAAATTTATTATAGAAACAATAAACTTAATGACAAACATTGCCATTCATTTTTCAATTTGAAAGATAACAGATGGCAACTGTGAGAATCATGTGGGAATAGTGGATGAGGGCAGGTATATCTCGCCCAGATACCTTTCCTATGTGGCCTAGTCTGGTCAGTATCTCACCTGGTTACTAATGACTTATGGGAGGCGGATATAAAAGGATGCCAGGTGGTTGTGTGAGTGTCTCAGCCTGGGGACACAGAGAGCCTGTCTGTGTGAGAGACACACGTGAGTGAAAGCAGTGCCCACGGTAACTGTGGTTTGGCTGGACGGGAGAAGCCCGCCAGCTGGTAGTTAGGTTGTACCTTGTTTAGTTAGTGCCGGACAGGCAAGGATTTGTTTTATGTTTTTTTTTCCTTTATGCATTGCTTTCACCTTTAATAAACCTGACCCAGTGTCAGTTATACCCGGAACCCGGCTGTGCGCCTGAGTTTCATGCTTAACGCACGTGACTTTTGACCCCAGCAAAGGCGATCCCGGAGTGTTTTATCAGACAACATATTATCCCCTTAGTGATGGAGCCAAATTTTTTAAATCTGACCAGTGTCACTTTATGTGGTAATAACTCTGGAACGCTTCAACAAATCCCAGTGATTTTGAGATTGTTTTTTCATGACACATTATAATTTATGATAATGGTAAATTTAGGTCAATATGTTTTGTTTTTATTTATAAAAAATATCAGAAATTTGAGAAAAATGTTAAAAAATTAGTAATTTACAAACTTTGAATGGTTATCCCTTTAATCCAGATAGTCATACCACAAAAAAACATTCATAAATAACATTTTCCACATGTCTGCTTTACATCAAAATCATCTGTAAAATGTTCTTTTATTTTGTTAGCATTTTAGGAGGTTTAAAAATGTAGCAGTAATTTTTCATTTTATCAAGGAAATTTACAAAATTTATTTTTTTAGTGACCTATCCAGGTTTGAAGTGGCTTTGGGACTCCTATGTATTGGAAACCCCCAAAAGTGACACCATTTTAAAAACAGCACCCCCTGACATATTGAAAACTGCAGTCAGGTAGTTTATTAACCCTTCAGGTGATTTTCAGGAATTAATGCAAGTGGCATGACAGAAATGAAAATGTGTATTTTTACCACCTGAATGCCACTGACTTCTGAACAGGTTACAACACCCGTCAGGCAGGGGTGGATTAAGGGTAGCCAGGGCCCGGGGCAGTTCAGACTCTGTGGGCCCCCCTCATCACGTGACGGGGGTCACGAATCGTAGAGCCACACTCTACATAGAGAATAATGGGGCCTCCAGCACCGACCTCCACCCGCAGAGCCGCACTCCATAGAGAATAATGGAGCCTCCAGCACCGACCTCCACCCGCAGAGCCACACTCCACATAGAGAATAATGGAGCCTCCAGCACCGACCTCCACCCGCAGAGCCGCACTCCACATAGAGAATAATGGAGCCTCCAGCACCGACCTCCACCCGCAGAGCCGCACTCCACATAGAGAATAATGGGGCCTCCAGCACCGACCTCCACCCGCACTCCACATAGAGAATAATGGAGCACCGACCTCCACCCGCAGAGCCACACTCCACATAGAGAATAATGGAGCCTCCAGCACCTACCTCCACCCGCAGAGCCACACTCCACATAGAGAATAATGGAGCACCGACCTCCACCCGCAGAGCCACACTCCACATAGAGAATAATGGACCCTCCAGCACCGACCTCCACCCGCAGAGCCACACTCCACATAGAGAATAATGGAGCCTCCAGCACTGACCTCCACCCGCAGAGCCGCACTCCACATAGAGAATAATGGAGCCTCCAGCACCGACCTCCACCCGCAGAGCCGCACTCCACATAGAGAATAATGGAGCCTCCAGCACCGACCTCCACCCGCAGAGCCGCACTCCACATAGAGAATAATGGGGCCTCCAGCACCGACCTCCACCCGCAGAGCCACACTCCACATAGAGAATAATGGAGCCTCCAGCACCTACCTCCACCCGCTGAGCCACACTCCACATAGAGAATAATGGAGCACCGACCTCCACCCGCAGAGCCACACTCCACATAGAGAATAATGGACCCTCCAGCACCGACCTCCACCCGCAGAGCCGCACTCCACATAGAGAATAATGGAGCCTCCAGCACTGACCTCCACCCGCAGAGCCGCACTCCACATAGAGAATAATGGAGCCTCCAGCACCGACCTCCACCCGCAGAGCCGCACTCCACATAGAGAATAATGGAGCCTCCGGCACCGACCTCCACCCGCAGAGTCACACTCCACATAGAGAATAATGGAGCCTCCGGCACCGACCTCCACCCGCAGAGCCACACTCCACATAGAGAATAATGGAGCCTCCAGCACCGACCTCCACCCGCAGAGCCCCACTCCACATAGAGAATAATGGAGTCTCCGGCACCGACCTCCACCCGCAGAGCCACACTCCACATAGAGAATAATGGAGCCTCCAGCACCGACCTCCACCCGCAGAGCCTCACTCCACATAGAGAATAATGGAGCCTCCAGCACTGACCTCCACCCGCAGAGCCACACTCCACATAGAGAATAATGGGGCCTCCAGCACCGACCTCCACCCGCAGAGCCACACTCCACATAGAGAATAATGGAGCCTCCAGGACCGACCTCCACCCGCAGAGCCGCACTCCACATAGAGAATAATGGAGCCTCCAGCACCGACCTCCACCCGCAGAGCCGCACTCCACATAGAGAATAATGGAGCCTCCAGCACCGACCTCCACCCGCAGAGCCACACTCCACATAGAGAATAATGGAGCCTCCAGCACCGACCTCCACCCGCAGAGCCACACTCCACATAGAGAATAATGGAGCCTCCAGCACCGACCTCCACCCGCAGAGCCGCACTCCACATAGAGAATAATGGAGCCTCCAGCACCGACCTCCACCCACAGAGTCGCACTCCACATAGAGAATAATGGAGCCTCCAGCACCGACCTCCACCCACAGAGCCGCACTCCACATAGAGAATAATGGAGCCTCCAGCACTGACCTCCACCCGCAGAGCCGCACTCCACATAGAGAATAATGGAGCCTCCAGCACCGACCTCCACCCGCAGAGCCGCACTCCACATAGAGAATAATGGAGCCTCCAGCACCGACCTCCACCCGCAGAGCCGCACTCCACATAGAGAATAATGGGGCCTCCAGCACTGACCTCCACCCGCAGAGCCGCACTCCACATAGAGAATAATGGAGCCTCCAGCACCGACCTCCACCCGCAGAGCCACACTCCACATAGAGAATAATGGAGCCTCCAGCACCGACCTCCACCCGCAGAGCCACACTCCACATAGAGAATAATGGAGCCTCCAGCACCGACCTCCACCCACAGAGCCCCACTCCACATAGAGAATAATGGGGCCTCCAGCACCGACCTCCACCCGCAGAGCCGCACTCCACATAGAGAATAATGGAGCCTCCAGCACCGACCTCCACCCGCAGAGCCACACTCCACATAGAGAATAATGGAGCCTCCAGCACCGACCTCCACCCACAGAGCCGCACTCCACATAGGGAATAATGGAGCCTCCAGCACCGACCTCCACCCGCAGAGCCCCACTCCACATAGAGAAGCACCGACCTCCACCCGCAGAGCCAAACTCCACATAGAGAATAATGGAGCCTCCAGCACCGACCTCCACCCGCAGAGCCGCACTCCACATAGAGAATAATGGGGCCTCCAGCACCAACCTCCACCCGCAGAGCCGCACTCCACAGAGAATAATGGAGCCTCCAGCACCGACCTCCACCCGCAGAGCCGCACTCCACATAGAGAATAATGGAGCCTCCAGCACCGACCTCCACCCGCAGAGCCACACTCCACATAGAGAATAATGGAGCCTCCAGCACCGACCTCCACCCACAGAGCCGCACTCCACATAGGGAATAATGGAGCCTCCAGCACCGACCTCCACCCGCAGAGCCCCACTCCACATAGAGAAGCACCGACCTCCACCCGCAGAGCCACACTCCACATAGAGAATAATGGAGCCTCCAGCACCGACCTCCACCCGCACTCCACATAGAGAATAATGGGGCCTCCAGCACCAACCTCCACCCGCAGAGCCGCACTCCACAGAGAATAATGGGGCCTCCAGCACCAACCTCCACCCGCAGAGCCACACTCCACATAGAGAATAATGGAGCCTCCAGCACCGACCTCCACCCGCAGAGCCGCACTCCACATACATGGCTGCTCTCAGTGCTGTGCGCACAGGACCTGTGATGAGGTCACAGGAGGGGAGGAGACAGGGGTCACATGATTGGGGGCCCTGACACCTTACCTCCTGTGATCTCATCACAAGCCTTTGCACGCTACCAGCAGCATCAGCGTTCACGCTACTTGTAGATGCTGCTGGTAGCAGAGCACATAATGCCGCCCCCACGGTCACTCACTTTTAGGTGGGGAGAAGATGGAGTGCCATTGCAGCAGCCAGCAGGAATGTGGTGGGGGCCCCCTTAGAAGCTCTTGTGGTGGGGGCCCCGAGGCTGAAGCCCCGCCTGCCCTGCCTATAATCCGGCTCTGCGCGGTGGCGGATTATAATGGGGCAATTTACTGGCCTGGGCTGTGGGCCCCTTAACCCCACTGGGCCCGGGGCAACTGCCCAAATTGACCTCATTATAATCCGCCACTGCCGTCAGGCTCTAAGGCCGCTATTTGGGTGTGAATTGCCATGGCAAACATCAGGACCACACAATCAAGATCTCAGGGTGCCGACGAGGATAAAGAGGAAGCCCCCACACTCTGTTAACCATTTATATGATGTTGTCACTATTGACAGCAGCATATAAGGGGTTAAAAAGATTTGGACGGTGCAAACACTGATCGTGGCTGATGCAGCAAATTGTCAGCAATAGCGTACAGCCGACAGCTACTGGATTGTCACCTATATGGGGATGCTAGTCTCTTATAACTCACGTCAGTTAAATGACGTATAGGCGGTCATTAAGGGGTTAAACATTTGGGACCAACAACCAAAAAATCAACCAATAAATTAATTATTTAATTCAAATTATGGTACTGCGGGTAGTAGCCATACTTTGTTGCAGCATCTGTATTGTAACTTTGATTCGGTGCGGGTCCAAGCAGTTCACTGCTGTATGGGCGACTGGGTTGAAATTCATGTTGGTTTTGTGGTTGTCCTTGGGTTTTTTTTTTACTGAATAATCCAAAAACAGACATCAAAATGTCATCATACGGCAAAATTAGAGTCGGATCCTGCAAAGCTGTAAGCGACATTTGGACAAGGCTAGTGAAAATGGACTGGCGATCCGGGGTCAGAGAGCAAGCCTTGTTAGCTATTTGTAAGGCAAAAAATCAAACTCGTCTTCTGTGGTAGACTTATTGATCAAGGTTAGTGTCTCATCTGCCACTTTTACCGTTTTATCCTCGTTTTTTTTAATTTTTTTTTTGTTTGGCTCTCCTGACACCGGCCCGCCCGCCCTTCCTCTAACAACTGTTTCGGCTCCAACTGAATGTTCAGCAGCGGCGGACGACAATGCGCCAGCATCTGCTGACAATGAGGCACCACCAGAAGCATCTTCAACAGCTGAACAAGATGTCCTGGCAGCTCCAGTTGAAGGTCCTGATGCTTCTTCCGAATCTTCCTCTGCCGGAGGTACAATGTTGCCTTGAGTGCTATTTGAGAAAAAAAAAAAATTAAGAAATGTTTACATGCTTCATAGCAGCAATGATTTTGAGGCAGCAAAAAGAACGCTCAGCCGCATATTTTGATAACGCGGAATCATGATCATGCAAAATCAACGCATGATCTCAATATACTGTTATACTTATCATGCGGAGACAGAGTGCAAACGCAAGACAAGTGACATGCTGTGGTGACAAAACACGTGTCACATGTCCGGGGACGTAGGTCTGCCACCTCCACTGTTTGTACACATAGTGGAGAGGGAATTTCATCACATCTCCTCCACTATGCTGTTCTATCTGGGCAATACAAATTTAACGCTGCAGTTATATGCAGCGTTCAATACGCAGCCGATTGTGCTATACCACCTTTACAAATAGAGGATAGATGTCTTTAAAAAAAAATTTTTTAAATAATAATTATTTACCTCCGCAATGTCCTGCCAGTTATCAAAAATTGAAGCTCTTCATAAAAAGGGAAGGAGTGTCGGGTGGGAGAGGATCCACTTTTGTTACAGCTTTCCACATAATTGTTGAATCTGTCCCTCACGGACCTCCACCTTTGCTTTACATCTTTCTCTAAAAGAGAAAAAACAAATAAACATAAATTATCATATTTATGCCAAAAAATTGAAAAAGTGTTAAGAACATTAGAATTACCAATTTGCAACTGTGTTGCATTGTTAAAAGAATCCTATTCAGGATAGAGCTGGCGTAAAACTTTGGTCCAGCAGTGGTCACGGTAATAGCAGTCCTTGTAGGCCTCATCAGAGCGGTCCCATATGGGTGGAAAATCACGTACCTACAATGTAGAGATTCATCTCATTAGATACTAGATTAAAAAAAAAAATTATTAAAAAAATACCACAACATAACCACAGGGAAAAGCATAACACAAACACAAAAACAATCCCAACCCTAACCCTACCCCTAATGCTATCTCTAACCCTATCCCTACCCCTAACCCTACACTTTACCCTAATCCCTACCCTAATCCCTACCGTTATTACAATCCCTACCCTAATCCCTACCGTTATCACAATCCCTACCCTAATCCCTACCCTAATCCATAAGTAGAGAAAGCGATGCAAGAGACTGTTTTAGGATCACCACACTCAATACCAATAAATATAAGAAAATATAAACTTTATTGTACACAAAACCATAGGACACTGCACACAGTAAAAACACTTCAAAACATAACTAGGGACTAGCACAGGCGTATTCCCCACAATATACTGATATAACCACTGTCTGCTTAACAAATGAATAGATAACATGTAAATATACACATAATTCTAGTATGCTGCTAGGATAGGTCCCCTGGTATAAGAGAGACTATATATAAATTTTAGACAAATAGAGCAAAAATAAATAAACAACCAAAAATTGATAATCCTGGACCTAAACAAATGGTGACTTATACGTGCTCAGATAGAATCCTAAAGCACATGGTATACAAAGCAGTCCTGAGTTTGCAGACAATCAGCAGGATAATACATCACCGCAGCTCAGTCCAGTAAATGTCAGGTCATAGTCGCCCCGTCACCCATGTGAGCAGTCAGGCAGGCAAGCAGACAAGTGGCATGGAAGGACCCACACGTTCCGACACACAAGGTGTCTTTCTCAAGGTGAGTGCACCAGGTTCTGTGTACCCCGATTATTTATGCTAAAAACATTACCGAGAAATTATTACCAGCTGGTGGCTGTTAGTAGGAAATCGGTGTGGGGCGGCATAATGGCGCACGGTGAGCTACCCGGAAGCGCTCACTCAGAGGAGGTCAGAGTATCCAGAGCGCCTGCGCAAACAGCACATCAGACAGGACGCTTGTTATGGAAATATATATGTATATGTATTTCATCTAGATCTCACTTGCCTGCTATAGGCTATATGCTATATACTTATGTACTCATATATACTCTATATACTCTTATGCACACAGATACATATTCACAGTTTGAACTTTATAATCAGTGGCTAAAGATGACCTAACCCCATGAAGCCTGTCTGGACAACCAACGTGATAGCATTGTCTCGTGTGTTGAGAAATATCTAGCAGACATGGGAAATGAGGAAGTAAGGCCAGATGTGCCAGCCGATATCAGAACATTGCTGACACTGCAGGATAATGGGCCATAAATTATATTGCTAGAATCAGCTTTTCAGTAAACTCTCCCATATATGTTCATGTATTTAAACTGACCAATTAGATAAGAAGTTCGGCCTTTATGTTAATGAGTAACCACTCCTTTCTGTATGAACTAATAAAACCAAGTATATTCAATAAACTTCCAGAGTTCTGCTGGAAAGGATTGCTGCTAACTAGGCTTGGCGTCTTTCTTTCCTTGAGTGCTCAATAAAACTCTGTCTAATTAGGACAGGCCGCAGCACACACAGAGATATATATCTATATCAATCAAATTTCCATGTCACGACTATATGAACATGGCACACGGTGAGCTACCAGGAAGCGCTCACTCAGAGGAGATCAAAGTATCCAAGGCGCCTGCGCAGACAGCGTGTCAGACAAATGTATATATTTGCGCAGACAGAATAACCTGCAAAGGAGTCTACAAAGCGGGATAATTCTGTCTGCACAAATATATGCATTTTCTACTACATTCATAATAGTGGCATTGTACACATCTATGCGTTTTTCTTGTGCTATAAATTGTTAAAATATGCTCTGTACTATAGGGATTTATGCGCACTTGTTAGGGCTCCTATGTGGAGGCTTTACAGGATGAACTATACCTTTATCATGTATTTAATTATGGTATTATGTTTGAAGATTTACATACTGGTTTACCATATGGATACCAACATTGTGAAGCTTTCTCCTTGAATTTATTCGGCTCTGCAGATTGCTTTATAGGTTATTTTGTTTGCACAAATATATTCGTATATTGTATTGTGCATAAGTGCTCTAGTTCTGCGCAAGCTGTTCTACTAGTTACTCTGATTGCGCAATTACTCATGTTTATTCTACTGCGCAAGCGCCTTATACATCATAGTATCTATGCAGGCATTCTAGCTCTCACGGGTTTATGCAGGCGTCCTGTCTGACACGCTGTCTGCGCAGGCGCCTTGGATACTTTGATCTCCTCTGAGTGAGCGCTTCCTGGTAGCTCACCGTGCGCCATGTTCATATAGTCGTCCTGTCTGATGTGCTGTTTGCGCAGGCGCTCTGGATACTCTGACCTCCTCTGAGCGCTTCCGGGTAGCTCACCTAGCGCCATTATGCCGCCCCACACCGCTTTCCTGCTAAAAGCCACCAGCTGATAATAATTTCTCGGTAATGTTTTTAGCATAAATAATCGGGGTACACAGAACCTGGTACACTCACCTTGAGAAAGACACCTTGTGTGTCGGAACGCATGGGTCCTTCCATGCCACTTGTCTGCTTGCCTGCCTGACTGCTGCACATGGGTGATGGGGCGACTATGACCTGACATTTACTGGACTGAGCTGCGGTGATGTATTATCCTGCTGGTTGTCTGCAAACTCAGGACTGCTTTGTATACCATGTGCTTTAGGATTCTATGTGAGCACGTATAAGTCACCATTTGTTTAGGTCCAGGATTATCAATTTTTGGTAGTTTAATTATTTTTGCTCTATTTGTCTAAAATTTATATATAGTCTCTCTTATACTAGGGGACCTATCCTAGCAGCATACTAGAATTATGTGTATGTTTACATGTTATCTATTCATTTGTTAAGCAGACAGTGGTTGTATCAGTATATTGTGGGGACTATGCCTGTGCTAGTCCCTAGTTATGTTTTTAAGTGTTTTTACTGTGTGCAGTGTCTCATGGTTTTGTGTACAATAAAGTTTATATTTTCTTATATTTATTGGTATTGAGTGTGGTGATCCTAAAACAGTCTCTTGCATCGCTTTCTGTACTTATGGTAAAAATTTTTGTATGCAATTCAGTGATCCCAGTGGGGTTTTATTCCCCTATTGTTTAATGATGGTGCCCGCTTAATCACTTTATAATCCCTACCCTAATCCCTACCCGTATCACAATCCCTACCCTAATCCCTACCCTTATCACAATCCCTACCCTACTCCCTACCCTTATCACAATCCCTATAATAGTCCCTACCCTAATCCCTACCCTTATCACAATCCCTACCCTAATCCCTACCCTTATCACAATCCCTACACTAATCCCTACCCTTATCACAATCCCTACCCTAATCCCTACAATAATCCCTACCCTTATCACAATCCCTACTCTAATCCCTACCCTAATCCCTACCCTATCACAATCCCTGCCATAATCAATATCCCAAACGTAATCCCAACTACGGCCGGGGTCCCATATTATGTGTTGCCTGGGAAGGGTTAATATAGACATGTATCTTCCCAGGCTCTAGTGTCTGCACAGCCTACCTGGGTGTACAAAATGGAGGACCACCAAAAAACAAAAAGCGTGGAGTCCCCCTATAATTTATAACCAGAAAGGCTAAGCAGACAGCTGCGGGTTAATATTTGTAACCTTGGAAGGGGTTAATACCCATGGCCACTTCCCTGGCTATGAATATCAGCCTGCAGCTGTCTGCGTAGTCTTTCTGGCTATAAAAATAGGGGGACCCCCACAAGAAAAATGACGTGGGGTCCCCCTATATTTTAGGGCCAGAAAGGCTATGCAGACAGCTGTGGGCTGATATTCATAGCCTAGGAAGGGGCCATGGATATTGGCCCCCCCCGGCTACAAATACCAGCCCGCAATCGCTCCAGAAATGGCGCATCTATAAGATGCGCCAATTCCGGGACTTAGCTCCTCTCTTCTGAACTCCCGTGTAGCGGTGGGATGTGGGGTAATAAAGGGGTTAATGCCACCTTTGATTGTAAGGTGACATTAACCCAAATAATAATGGAGAGGCGTCAATAAGACACCGATCCATTATTAATCTAAAAAATAAAATTTGAAATAAACACCGAGACAAAATTTTTTTTTTAATGAAATAAAGACACCCAGTTTTTGACAAACATATTATTTTATGGGTAATCCAGTGCGACTCCCTCGTTCTCCTAGAAAAAAAACAAAACAAATTTATACCACCTGTTCCGACGCAGTCCATAAACGAGGGTCCCACGACGATCTTCCATGGAGAACAGTCACATCAGGAGATGTGACCGTTCTTCAGGGCTGCAGAAACACACTGACAGGAGCTAAGCTCCTGCAGTGTGTTACTGCGCATGCGCAAGAGTTTACCGGAGTTCATTGACTCCGGTACTCTCGCTTTACAGCACTGCTGCGTGGGAAAGTTCTCACGCAGCTCTAGTACCGTAAAGCGAGGTACCGGAGCACCAGAACACCAGGAAACTCCGTGATACAGTGCAGGAGCATCGTTCCTGCTACAAACAGTAGCTCAAGATTGTGTCACTATGAGCATTGTCTGTCTGTAAGGGCCCCGTCACACATAGCGACGCACCAGCGATCCCGACAACGACATTGCCTTGTCAGGATCGCTGGTGTGTCGCTACATGATCGCAGGTGAGCTGTCAAACAGGCAGCTTCACCAGCGATCAGCACCAGTGACAAGGGGGTAACAAGCGACGCACATCGCTTAGTTACCCACTGTGTACTTTAGTTACCAGCACGCTGGTGCAGGGAGCTGGTAACCAAAGTACACATCGGGTGTCTAAGCGCTGCACACCGCTTATAAACTGTCATGATCCATGCTGGATCATGACAGATAAAAAGCACAGGTAACCTTTTTTTTTCCTAAGCTGTGCTTAGGTGGTTTTTGCCCCCAGTGGCCATTAGGATTATTGCACTGTGGTGTCGTTTGTTCTAAGTTTTCCCCCTGGTGGTGGTGAGCGTGATTGCACACTGTTTATTTAGATTAGTGCACATGATTAGAATACAGGTGTGATTGCTGGCTCTGCTATAAAAGAGTCTCAGGTGTTGCAATCAGCGTTGGTGATAGTGTTCATTTCAACCATTCTTGGTGGAGGAAGGAGCAGGAGAACGTTCCTTGCAGCACTGTCTTAGCCTGGTGTGGAAGGAGTCAGAGGGGATTTCCTTGTAGCTTTGACAGAGCTTGGTGGCAGCAATTCAGGAGAGCTGCATTCTGGTGGTGCTCTCTGTTGCCAGGAGCAAGTGCAACAGAGTAAAGCTAAGTGGTGTTTCCCCATTTGTGTTTTTCCTTTGTGTGTATTAGTGCAGAGGTGGGGCCAGTGCTTGCGCCACCCAGCTCCCTAGCAAGGGATAGGTGTAGGGTGTGCTAGGGCGACAGGTATCGTGAGCGGCACCCGATGCGGAACCGGCATAGAGAACGTTAGGAGCGTTAGGGACACTGACTCAGGGGAGTGCAGGAGGTCTCCACGTCCCCTGTCACTATCGCAGGGCCCACCGTTGTAACTGTTTCCCTACCCCTTGTCTTGTTGTTTTAGTTACCGGCCTGCAAGCCCTGTCACACAGGACAGTTTCACGTGCTGCGTCTTGTCGTTTTAGTTACCGGCCTGCTGGTCGCGTCACACAGGACGGGTCCACGTGACATTATCACCAACCACAACTTTTTTTCTGCTAAGCCATGGACCCAGTTCAGACCTTTGCCCAAATGCTGCAGACCCTTACTGATGTGATTAGGGGGCTGCGCGGTGAGTTGGTGCAGCAACTGCAGCAGTTGGTGGGCTTTGGGGGCATGGTTCAGAGACAGGCTCAGCCAGAACCCAAGATATCCCTCCCTGACAGATTTTTTGGAGGGAGAGATCAATTCTTGGTATTCCAGCAAGCCTGTAAATTGTATTTCAGGCTGCGCCCTCGTTCATCAGGGAGTGAAGAGCAACGGGTGGGAATCATTATGTCCCTTTTTAAAGGGGATCCCGAATCCTGGGCCTTCACCCTACCGGACGATTCTCCATCTTTAGAGTCCGTGGACGAGTTCTTTGCGGCTTTGGCGCTTGTGTATGGGGATCCTGATGGCGTCGCCCTGGCGGAATCCCGAATCCGTAGGTGTAAACAGGGAGCCCGGGTTGCTGAGGAGTACTGCTCAGAGTTTAGGAGATGGGCCACTAACACTCAGTGGAATGACCCTGCACTTAGGAGTCAATTTGTGCAGGGTTTGTCTCCAAAGTTGCAAGATACTCTGGTGCAGTACGCCGCCCCCAGGTCGCTGGAGGCCGCCATGTCCCTTGCCATCCGGGTGGATAGATGCCTTAGGGAAAGACATATACAAAAAGTGCCCCCTGATGTCCCCGCTAGGGAGGAGGACTCACCAGTGCGGACAGAGGAACCCAGACAGCCCGGTGTTGTTGATACAAAAAAGGGGGTGTCTGTGGCTCGTCGTGGTGGGGGTATGCTTTTCCTGTGGGAAGCCTGGCCATTTTATGAGAGCCTGCCCAGTTCATGCCAAGTCTCCAGACGAACCTATGCAAGTAGGAGTAGCTAGTTTGTATTCGGAGCTGCCTACGGTTCGGGGAGTGGTGTCGGCATGTTTGTACTGTGGGCAGACTGGTCATGTCCTGAAGGCTTGCCCATTGTGTGCCAAATTATCTGTGCCATCTGAGAAGCCGCATTCCCCTGGTCGCTTGGAGAGAGGTGACCAGGGAGTATACATTTCCTCCATTTTTCCCTCCCAAAGTACCATGTCAGCAGAGGTCTTGGCTGGCGGGGTACCGGAGGTGATACCGGTGTTTGTGGACAGCGGAGCAGGAGTCAGTCTGGTGGATGCTCGCTTTGTCCAGACTCATGGTCTGAGGTGTAGGACGCTAGTCAAGCCTATAAGCGTCCAGGCCATAAACTCTGTTCCACTGAGCCAGGGGAGCTTGACCAAGTTCGTAGAGAATATCCATCTGCGTATAGGACATCATGAGGAGTCCTTGTCATGCTACGTCTTGGAGGGAATGCCAGTACCTATTGTTTTAGGCCTCCCTTGGCTGAAAAGACACAACCCGTTGTAATAGATTGGCGGGCGAGGGAAGTGGTCAGATGGGGGCACTCGTGTGAGGGCTGCTGCCTAGGAACTACTGTCTCTGCCGTCTCTCTTCAATGGACCCCTTCCTCTCCAGTGGGGGTAGCAGATGGGCTGCAGGAGAGTAGGGGCAAGTCTCAACCCTCGCCATTGGCCAACCCTGGGAGGCGCAGACCTCGTGGTGGAAGGGGTTGGAGGGTGGTGTAACCCTTGGTGAAGTGCGGGGGTGTGAGTGTGGTGACACAGGGGGACGCCTCTGTTGTCAATCCCAGAAAGAGTTCTCCAAGTGGTGACAAACGAACGAGTGGCAATAAACGTTCAGGTCCGGACCTGTGTGTGAACGAGCATGTATGGGTGGCCACCAAAAAACATCCAGTGGAAGTGTGTTGTGGAGTGTTACCAGCTCATACCAAACATACACATACTCAACCCGTTCCCCAGGTCAGCGTTTCGGAGATGTGTGTTGCCTCCAGAACATACGTTGCCAATACCAGCGGGCTCGTTTGTTATCAACCTGACATGCAGGTAGTTGCTGGGGTGAACTCTGGGTCTGGGCGTCCCCGCTGTAGGTTGTTCCCTGATGGGGAGCCGTTTTGAGGGTCCAGAGGCCCCTCATTAAGGGAAGGGTACTGTTATGATCCATGCTGGATCATGACAGATAAAAAGCACAGGTAACCTTTTTTTTTCCTAAGCTGTGCTTAGGTGGTTTTTGCCCCCGGTGGCCATTAGGATTATTGCACTGTGGTGTCGTTTGTTCTAAGTTTTCCCCCCGGTGCTGGTGAGCGTGATTGCACACTGTTTATTTAGTTTAGTGCACATGATTAGAATACAGGTGTGATTGCTGGCTCTGCTATAAAAGAGTCTCAGGTGTTGCATTCAGCGTTGGTGATAGTGTTTATTTCAACCATCCTTGGTGGAGGAAGGAGCTGGAGAACGATCCTTGCAGCACTGTCTTAGCCTGGTGTGGAAGGAGTCAGAGGGGATTTCCTTGTAGCTTTGACAGAGCTTGGTGGCAGCGATTCAGGAGGAGAGCTACATTCTGGTGGTGGTCTCTGCTGCCAGGAGCAAGTGTAACAGAGTAAAGCTAAGTGGTGTTTCCCCGTTTGTGTTTTTCCTTTGTGTGTATTAGTACAGCGGTGGGGCCAGTGCCTGCACCACCCAGCTCCCTAGCAAGGGATAGGTGTAGGGTGTGGTAGGGCGACAGGTATCCTGAGCGGTGCCCGGTGCGGAACCGGCATAGGGAACGTTAGGAGCGTTAGGGATACTGACTCAGGGGAGTGCAGGAGGTCTCCACGTCCCCTGTCCCTATCGCAGAGCCCACCGTTGTAATTGTTTCCCTACCCCTTGTCTTGTTGTTTTAGTTACCGGCCTGCGAGCCGTGTCACACAGGTAGTGTTGAACATTCCGATACTGCAATATCGGGTATCGGCCGATATTCGCTGTATCGGAGTTCCGATACTGAGTTTCGATACTTTTAGAATATCGAATACCGGAATCGGAAGTTCCCATAATGCAATGAGCCATTTTATTCAGCCAATGAGGAATCCTAAGAAGTGTGGGCACATCCTGTTATGCATGTTAGGCATGTTAACTAATGGCATGGCTGTGATTGGCTGCGAGCAGACCACCCATCTGCTCCTCCCCCAGACACACGCTGAACAGTGATCTATGGAAAGTGAAACTAGTGAGGGAGGAGGAAACAACCAGTTGTCATTTCAATGCCAGAACACCCACCCCGGACGTTTATCTTAGAAGCAAGAGATGATATCTTGGAAACCGTGCAGACTAGCCACAGAAGGTAAATTACTTATTGTCAGCATTCTGCAGCCCAGATATGCACTGAGATTATGTGAAAAGCCTGGACAACCCGTTTAACATAGTCAATATCTTTGTAACTCCGAACATCTTAAAAAAAAAAATTAATTCCTGCTATTCCATTTGATTGGGCTAAACCTCTATGCCTTTAATGTCTCCTCCACCTCCCCCAATACATTCTACATTATTCTTAATTGCTTTCCTTCATGTAGAATTAACCTACAAGGAAAGTAAGGGTTTATTTTCATTCCGATATTTGTGTCCCATTGACTTGCATTGGTTTCCGGTATCGGAATCGGCGATATCCGATATTTTTGGGGTATCGGTCCAATCCAATCCGATCCGATATTTCCCGATATCGGAAGGTTTCGCTCAACACTACACACAGGACAGTTTCAAGTGCCGCGTCTTGTCGTTTTAGTTACTGGCCTGCTGGTCGCGTCACACAGGACGGGTCCACGTGACAGAAACCCTCTGTTTACCTTAGTTACCAGCTCCAGCTCGCTGATCGCTGGTCTCCGGCCTGTCACACGCAGCGATGCATGCTGGCCAGCAGGAGACCAGCGATCAAAAAAATGTCCTGGCCATTCCAGGACAATCAGCGATAACCGGCAGGGGGGCCGGTCGCTGGTGTCACACACAGGGATCTCGCTGGTGAGATCGCTGTTGCGTCACAAAACTGGTGACTCAGCAGCGATCTCGCTAGCGAGATCACTATGTGTGATGGGGGTTTATCTGTTTGACAAGAAATGCAGCTATGTAATGGTCTGAATGCATTCTGGATATTTCAATATGGACTCAAAATAGTCATTTTTATATTCGCACTACAAATACTATAATTGAAATTTGATACGCGCCTCCTTTTTAAGCTATTTGTTGCAGAAGCAACGCAAATAATTTGTGGAATAAATATGTTTTTGATTCATTTTCTTCCATTTTGTTTGCATTATATAATTTACCAAGGGGTCATTGTTACATTAGGTCCAGGGCTTATGTGCACATAAATATTGCTATACCTTTAAATACTTAACCTTTAGTGTACACATATTTATGTTTTGCTGTGTCTGTTATCTTCTTAACCAATACCATTGTTAGGGCTGGCGGAACGCACCAAATAATAAAATAATAGTAAGGTGCGTTCGCAGTCCGGGGTCCACCGTGCAGGGGTGGTAAACTGCTGCTTAGTAATAGCGGAAGTATAAAGTGGTATACAAAAGGTCACACGTGGGTTAACGTCACCCAGTTTGAACAGGGCGAACTCTGTTACCTCACAGTGCCGCACTACCGCAGAACATAAATGCCGGAGCCTGTTTAGCTCACAGAGCTCGGCAATGGAGCGCACAGAATGCGGTCACAGAACTCTGCCCCAAGGACACGGGGTCAGAATCCCTCTAGACCTTCTGAGCGCGCGGTGTCGCAACTGCGGATGCCACTATAGACGCTGACTATGGTGGAGTGTCGAGCACATGCACCGTGGCGTGCAGAGCCACCGGTGGACACTGATGCCAGTCTCAGGCTCTGCCTCTACCTACATCTAAGCCTGGGCGCTTAACAGGCTAGGCTGCACAACACATGCGCACCAAGGGTAGGAGTTTCTTAATGAGTCATTCACCAGAGACATTCATACATGCATACAACACTCACTCCTCATAGATTGATAATGCAGTCTATACTAGCGCATGGCCGAGCGGCCATGCGAACCTTTTATAGCAACATCCTTCTGGGACTTTCCTGACCTTCCTGATGGTCCAATCCAAGCTGGAGAAGGACCTGAGCATGTGACCTCCGATGTCCAATGAGAGATCGTCCCACAGGCATGCTCAGTGGACCGAAAGGAGGACTTAGTACCTGGAGTAGCTCGCTGCTGACCAGCATATGTTGCTATAGCTGGACCAGAGGTGGCAGCAGCAACCAAACCCACAGAGCTGGTCTGAGCAGAGCGCCGGGATCGACGAGTCTTCTGAGCAGCCTCCTCTGCGGCCGGAGAGGAATGGGAGACTGCCGAATGCAAGGCTCGGGATTCCTGCTGTGCAGCGACAGGAACCCGACGCCTAACAACTATACTGTCTTCTGCACATGTTGGTTCACAAAGACCATGGACTACAAAGCCAAGGAATAATCTTGGTTTGGTCAAATTAACCAAGTTTTTGGTAGTGGTGAATCTACACAACCGATAGTTCTGGTGGTCAGAGTGTTAATGTGTTGATTACACATTTTACATTTTTAAAAGAACTAAAACATGGAGGAACAAAGCTTTTTTAGAAAACCGTTTTAGGGGACTACGTGTAATATTGAGGAACAAGAGTTGATTAATAACTGGGAAACCATTTGCAACAATAGTTAAATAAACTCATGGAACTATTGCTTGGTCTTAACAATAAGACCTTAACAAATATTGAACAACACCTGGTTACAGCATATACATCTGCCAAATCCGAATTATCAGCCAATGATGTAGATACTATCAATTTACAAATGGATGTAGACACATGGGCAAAAAGTATACAAAGAAATACAAGCCATTAAATTTGCACGTGACCACAAAGATTTCCAAATGAACAACATTTACAGATGGAGAAAACCACCATCACAGGAAAGCGCACGCAGTAGATCTGCCTCAATTTCCTTTATACCATCCATAGGTGAAAACTGATGTTTCTCCGACATTACATTCAATAAAGAGAGAAATTTATCAAAACGTTAATATGATCTACACCACTTCCACAAAAAAGGTCATCATAACTCTTCTCAAGACAGCATACGTAATAAGGTAATTAATTTCAGCGCCAATACATCACCTACTGTTTTTAACAATTTAAACCAAGGCCTATTTTTGTTGGTCCAGGCAGTCATGTTGCTGCATTTACAGCAATCAAGGACCTCCATCTTTTTTGCGAGATCCTTGACTTTCAAAAAACATTTTCATGACCAAACTTTATTTCCTACAGACTGTGAGCAGGAAGCTATAAATATTCTTGAAGAACTGGTACATGATCACAACACAACAGAGGGAGGTAAGATCCAATCTTCAATAGTTCCTAAATTTAAGAAGTTTAAACCTTTGTCCGCATGTCCGAATGTAGATCAATTTGTCCAATTGGTCAGTGCAGAATTTGAAAAAATCTCACAAAACTAAGGCCTGTTTCACACTTGCTTTTTTTTGCAGCGCGTTTTTCCCGCAAAAAAACGCATCGAAAAACGCATACAAAAGCATACAACTGCTGCGTTTTTTTCAAGCATTTTTATGAGCATGCATGAAAAAAACGCAGCGTTTTTATGCGTTTGTATGCGTTTTTAGTGCGTTTTTACCGCGTTTGCGTTTTTTTCCAACATTAGGTGGCCCCTCACACTAACCCAAACCATGACTTTACTAACCCTAACCCTGACCCTAACCCTAACCCTGACCCTAACCCTAACCCTTAACCAAACCATACTTAACCCTAACCCTGACCCTAACCCTTAACCAAACCATACTTAACCCTAACCCAAACCCTAACTAACCTTAACCCTAACCCTAACCCTAACCCTGACCCTAACCCTTAACCAAACCATACTTAACCCTAACCCTGACCCTAACCCTTAACCAAACCATACTTAACCCTAACCCAAACCCTAACTAACCTTAACCCTAACCCTAACCCTGACCCTGACCCTAACCCTTAACCAAACCATACTTAACCCTAACCCTGACCCTAACCCTGACCCTAACCCTTAACCAAACCATACTTAACCCTAACCCTGACCCTAACCCTAACCCTGACCCTAACCCTAACCCTGACCCTAACCCTTAACCAAACCATACTTAACCCTAACCCTGACCCTAACCCTGACCCTAACCCAAACCCTAACCCTAACCCTGACCCTAACCCTAACCCTGACCCTAACCCTTAACCAAACCATACTTAACCCTAACCCTGACCCTAACCCTTAACCAAACCATACTTAACCCTAACCCTGACCCTAACCCTGACCCTAACCCTAGCCCTGACCCTAACCCTAACCCTAACCCTTAACCAAACCATACTTAACCCTGACCCTAACCCTAACCCTGACCCTTAACCAAACCATACTTAACCCTAACCCTGACCCTAACCCTAACCCTGACCCTAACCCTAAACCCCCTTAACTAACCCTAACTTTACCCAAACCCCTAAATTCCATTGTCTAAACTAATGGTAAAAAAAAAAACGCATGTGCAAAAAAACGCATACATAAGCATGCCAATGCGCACATATGCTCACCATAGACTTATAATGGGTGTCTTGCTGTAAATAAACGCATTGCGCGCGCATGCGTTTTTTTGAGGCAAATCGGACGCACAAAAAATGCAACAAGTTGCATTTTGTGCGCCCGAGCGCATACCGCAAAAAACGCATGCGCGGTAAAACGCGTACAAACGCATGTGTATGCGCACATAAGCACATCCCATGCAAAGTATAGGAAAAAAAAACGCATGCGCTATTTAGCGCTAAATTACCGCGAAAAAAACGCAAATGTGAAACCAGCCTAAATAAGATAATTTCCCCGCCGATCAGAAGCGATGTTTGGCGCACTGTCATGCACATTACAGCGCAGCAAACACTGGATGTTCAGGCCCCCCATTCAAGTGAATGGGGTCCGGGTACTGTTCTGGTACCCAAACTTTTTGTAATTGTTCGGCCGAACCCGAACATCCAGGTGTCCGTCCATCTCTACTAGTCATTATACTAACAAAGTACCTACCTTTTAGGATCAAGCTTGCCCAAGAGTGGGAAACGTACCCTGTGGTAATAGTGTGGCCTGTCCAAGCATTGAGTGAGCCACTTCCTTCAGCAATTCCAGTGGGTCCAAATCATTTGAAAACAAGCATCACATAACCTGAACAACAAAAGCGGTTATACATTATGCCATCTGCCAATGTCAGAAAATCTATGTTGGACTTACAAGACAATTAAAAAATTAGCATAAGGGAGCATGTGAATGGGATCACTGCAGCTTGACTGGAAGATGGTGAATCTACACTTGAAAATGTCCCACTTTTCTGATCCATCCCTATTTAGGCTGCGAGAGATTGAGATGATCAGTCCCATAATTCTAGGGAGAAAAATTAAACAGAGGCTAGCCCAATTGGAAAATAAATGGAACTGGAATCTCAATACAGTCCAACCATCAAGATTAAATGAAAATAATAGCTTTGCTTCTTTCTTTTAACCATCATGTCATCTAGTATATACTTACTTGTTTTTAAGTGGGGATTTATTTGACCTATATGTATATTGCATCATTTTATTTTTAAGTATAGATTTTCATTCACCTACTTTATGTTTCAGCATTTCTTCAGTGGCAGTAATCCTGGGGTGGCTTCCCAGGCTCATATAATCCTCTGACCATCATATTTCCTACGAAGCAATAAAGATATGAACAGGGTCGTATCTTGTTAGATAGTATGTTTGATTTGCTATACGGACTATACATTAACTCCCTTAACTATTCCAACCACTCATATATTATAATTTTTTGGAACTTATGTATATATCGTGCAGAGTTTACTGTCAATAAGATCTCATTTTATCTCCCAGTAAGCTTCATCTGGCAATTAATCTTTCAACGCTCTAGAGGAATTTTGGTTCACTCATCTGCAAAATTCTTGTAATTCATCTACAATGGAGGGCTTCAGAACATGAACTGCCTTTTTAAGGTCATAGCACAGCATCTCAGATTAAGGTCAGGACATTGATTCCAAAGTCTTAACTTTATCTTAAGCCCATCAGAGGTGGCCTTGCTGGTGTTTTGGATCATTGTCCTGCTGCATAACCTAAGTGCGATGCAGCTTGAGGTCACGAACAGATGGTCATCACTATTGACCATAATCTTTTTTTTTTCTTTTGTTTGCTTTATATAAGCTACCAAGGGTCATTGTTACATTAGGTCCAGGGTTTATGTGCACACAAATATTGCTATACTATTATATATTTAACCTGTAGTGTACACATATTTATGTCTTGAGATGTCTTTTTTCTCTTCTGAACCTTGGAATATAGATATGCCCAGGCAGCTTGGGTGAGACTTTTTTAGGGAAGACATTCAGTTTAGACATATAAATTGACCAAAGAACTGACTTACCGTTATACCATGATGAAGAACCGTACATACAGGTGTTTCTCACAAAATTAGAATATCATGAAAAAGTTAATTTATTTCAGTTCTTCAATACAAAAAGTGAAACTCATATATTATATGGAGTCATTACAGAGTGATCTATTTCAAGTGTTTATTTCTGTTAGTGTTGATGATTATGGCTTACAGCCAATGAAAACCCAAAAGTCATTATCTCAGTAAATTAGAATACTGTATAACAACAGCTTGAAAAATAATTTTAAAATCCGAAATGTTGGCCTACTGAAATGTATGTTCAGTAAATGCACTCGATACTTGGTCAGGGCTCCTTTTACATCAACTACTGCATCAATGCGGCGTGGCATGGAGGTAATCGGCCTGTGGAACTGCTAAAGTGTTATAGAAGCCCAGGTTGCTTTGATAGCAGCCTTCAGCTCATCTGCATTATTAGGTCTGGTGTCTCTTATCTTCCTCTTGACAATATCCCATAGATTCTCTATGGGGTTAAGGTCAGGCGAGTTTGCTGGCCAATCAAGCACAGTGATACTGTTATTTTTACACCAGGTATTGATACTTTTGGCAGTGTGGACAGGTGCCAAGTCCTGTTGGAGAATTAAAATTATATCTCCAAAAAGCTTGTCGGCAGAGGGAAGCATGAAGTGCTCTAAAATTTCCTGGTAGACGGCTGAGCTAACTTTGATCTTAAAAAACACACAGTGGACCTACACCAGCAGAAAACATGGTTCCCCAAACCATCACTGATTGTGGATACTTCACACTAGACCTCAAGCAGCTTGGACTGTGTGCCTCTCCACTCTTCCTCCATATTCTGGGACCTTGATTTCCAAATTAAAAGCAAAATGTACTTTCATCTGAAAACAACACCTTGGACCACTGCACAACAGTCCAGTTCTTTTTTCCTTGGCCCAGGTAAGATGCTTCTGGCGTTGTCTATTGTTCATGACTGTCTTGACACAAGGAATGTGACACTTTTAGCCCATGTCCTGGATACGTCTGTGTGGTGGCTCTTGAAGAAATGACTCGAGCAGCAGTCCACTCCTTGTGAATTTCCCCAAAATTTTTGAATGGACTTTCTTATCAATCCCCTTTCAAGGCTGCAGTTATCCTGGTTGCTTGTGCACCTTTTTCCACCACTTTTTCTTCCACTCAACTTTCCCTTAATATTCTTGGATACAGCACTCTGTGAACAGGCAGCTTCTTTAGCAATGACCTTTTGTGGCTTACCCTCCTTGTGGAGTGCATGAATGACTGCCTTCTGGACATGTCAAGTCAGCAGTCTTCCCCTTGATTGTGGAGCCTACTGAAACAGACTAAGGGACATTTTTTAAATGCTTAGGAAGCTTTTGCAGGTGTTTTTTGTTATTCTAATTTACTGAGATAATGACTTTTGGGTTTTGATTTGCTGTAATCATCAACATTAACAGAAACAAACACTTGAAATAGATCACTCCGTTTGTAATGACTCTATATTCAAAAAGGGGAAGAAGGTGGACCCAGGCAACTATAGGCCGGTGAGTCTGACTTCTATACCAGGAAAGATCTTTGAACAAATTATTAAACAACATGTATGTCAGTACCTGGATAAGAATGAAGTGATTAAACAGAGTCAGCATGGGTTTGTAACTAGTAAGTCATGTCAGACTAACTTAATTTCCTTCTATGACGGAATCACTGATTGGGTGGATCAAGGAAATGCTGTAGATATAGTATATCTTGACTTCAGCAAAGCATTTGACAAAGTATCTCATACAATCCTTATTGAAAAAATGACTAAGTATGGAATGGACAAGGCAACTGTTAGGTGGATTCATAACTGGCTTAGTGATCGGACCCAAAGAGTGGTCGTAAATGGCTGCACATCCAGTTGGAAGAATGTCTCAAGTGGGGTACCACAGGGCTCTGTCCTGGGCCCTGTATTGTTCAACATCTTTATCAACTATTTAGATGAAGGAATTGAGGGTAAACTGATTAAATTTGCTGATGACACAAAGCTAGGAGGGATAGCTAATACTAGAGAAGAGAGAGAGAGGATTCAAAAAGATATAAATAAACTGGAGAAGTGGGCAGCAACTAACAGAATGGTTTTCAACAGGGAGAAATGCAAAGTACTACATCTGGGCAATAAAAATGAAAAAAGCATATACAGAATGGGAGGAATAGGCCTAAGCAACAGCACATGTGAAAAAGACTTGGGTATACTAATAGATCACAGACTGAATATGAGTCAACAGTGTGATGCAGCAGCAAAAAAAAAGCAAATGTAATTCTAGGATGTATTAACAGAAGCATACAGTCTAGATCACGTGAAGTCATTATTTCCCTCTACTCCTCTTTGGTCAGACCTCATCTGGAATATTGTGTCCAGTTTTGGGCACCACATTTTAAAAAAGACATCAACAAACTGGAGAAAGTTCAGAAAAGAGCAACCAGAATGGTGACCGGTCTGCAAACCCTGTCTTATGAGGAAAGGTTGCAGGATTTGGGATTGTTTAGTTTGCAAAAGAGAAGACTGAGAGGAGACTTAATAGCTGTCTACAAATATCTAAAGGGCTGTCACATTGTAGAAGGATCAACTTTATTCTCATTTGCACAAGGAAAGACTAGAAGCAATGGGATGAAACTGAATGGGAGGAGACACAGATTAGATATTAGAAAAAACTTTTTGACAGTTAGAGTGATCAATGAGTGGAACAAGCTGCCACGAGAAGTGGTGAGTTCTCCTTCAATGGATGTCTTCAAACAGAGGCTGGACAGACATCTGACTGGGATGATTTAGCGAATCCTGCTTTGAGCAGGGGGTTGGACCAGATGGCCCAGGAGGTCCCTTCCAACTCTACGATTCTATGATTCTATATCAGGGGTGGGCAATTAATTTTCCCAAGGGGCCGCATGACAAACTGGCACTGCTGTGGAGGGCCGAACCAATCGGCTGAACTTAAAGGGGCGGTCCGAAACCAAAGGTGAATTTCATATTAAATATATATCTATTCAGTGTAATAATCTCGTTTTCTAATATACTTCAATGAAAAATTCCCTAATGTACCCTCTATATTCTGTCTTCTTGTATATTTTTTTTTTTTTAACCTCCCATGACATTTTGCTAGAGATTCACCAGTGCATGCTGGGATACTCGAATGAGCCGTCATCAGGGGGCAGAAGCTGCAGTCACTACTGCAGCCTCTGCACCCTCTCTGAAATTAGGCGCCATCACTGATGTCTGTTTTGGAGGCTCGGCTAGTCCTGCTTGCCTGATAATGCGTTGGTTGTAAATTCTGATGCATACTCAGTATGAGTTTTCTGTGCTATATTTTTTGAATGCATAGTGACAGTGCGCTCCCTTGCTGGCTCTAAGGAAAAGATATGACCTGGCAGGGACCAGTCCAGTCTCTGAAACAGATGACGCTTTATTTCATGGTGAGGAAAACAGCTGTGGCAGTAACCGCAGCCTCTGCCCCCTAATGACGTCCCAAGTGAGTTCCCCAAAATGCACTGGTATTCTCAAACAAAAATGTCATTGGAGGTCAAAAAAAAAGTAGAGGGAAAGGAAGAAATTTTTTATTTGAAATATATTAGAAAAGTGATTAGATTATTGAATTAAATTTAGTATGAAAGTCACCTTCAGTTTCAGATCACCCTTTAATTCTGCATATTTCATCACTTAATAAAAGCATTTGCTTTATGTGATTAAGCTTACATGAATGTATAAAAAAAATTGTTACTTTCATCCAGAAAAATACAATTTTCCATCAGTATTGTCAACCGTATAGCATCCATTTTTATACATCAGAAGTGAATAAAATTTACAAAATACAGTGTCCATTGTTAGTAATGGACGTGCAGCACGGTGGCTCAGTGGTTAGCACTGCAGCCTTGCAGCGCTGGGGTCCTGGGTTCAAATCCCACCAAGGACAACATCTATAAGGAGTTTGTATGTTCTCCCTGTGTTTGTGTGGGTTTCCTCCGGGTACTCCAGTTTCCTCCCACACTCCAAAGACATACTGATAGGGAGTTTAGATTGTGAACCCCATCGGGGACAGTGATGATGTGTGCAAACTGTAAAGTGCTGCAGAATATGTTAGCGCTATATAAAATTAAATTACAGCCCCACAACTTTCACTCGTGTGAAAGGCAATGCAGGTGCTGTGACTTACTCAGCACAGCAGATACAGGGTGGTATGGGGCTCCTCTTAGAAACTACTTGCCCATTATCTACAGCAGATAGGTGTTGTAGTCCCTGCTTCCCTCCTGCACAGGTTTCACCAGCTCTCTCTGCATCCACCAGTGAGAAGACAGGGGCTGGGCTACAGTTGCAATGACGACTCTGAGAAAGGTCAGTTCTTCTCCAGCTGTCTGGCTGTGTCAGTGGGCTGCACAGGAACAGTTAGGGGGCCGGATGCGGGCCACAGTTTGCCCAGGCCTGCTCTATATAATATAGGAGTTTCACTTTTTGTATTGAATAAAATAAATTAACTTTTCGATGATATTCTAATTTTGTGAGAAGCACCTATATTTCCAGATTCAAAAAGCATTGGATTTATTTGTAGGATGTCCTGTTTTTAAACTTGTGTTTTTTTGTATGTTTTTAATGGATCAATAACGTGTTTTTTTCCCCTTTTTTCACATATTACACTATAATACATGCACTCGAGACAAGGCAGTTGTTTGCGAATTAGCAATAATAAAATTATGACAACGTGGATATGATGTGGTTTATTTCATAATACTGTCAGGAATATACATTTGTTGATGTTTCAAGAGAAAGAAATAGTCTGAATAGCTCTTTCCACAGTGTGAGCATATATATAGCTTATCCTGTTTGTGGATTTTCAGGTGCTGGTCAAGCGCAAATTTGCGTGTAAACTTCTTCCCGCAGCTGTTGCACTCATATGGTTTCTCCCCGGTGTGGATTCTGGAATGCACGCTGAGATTTGAGGAGTTAGTGAAGGATTTGTTGCAATCAGGACATTTGTAAAGCTTCTCTCCAGAGTGACTTTTCTGATGTCGATAGAGACTTGATCTGTGGGAGAACCTGCGAGTACAAAACTTACACCCATACGGCTTATCACTCATACCCCTAATGTGCGGATCGAAAGCTGGTGGGTAAGACATGCTTTCAAGATCAGCGCTAGCTCGATCTTCAATATCACAATGAAAAGCATCTGTGCCATCTATGAGAAAATCATTCAAGTCTTCTACATCAGCAGTGGGAGCTGCGTTGCCAGAGTCTTTGCTGGGAAAATTCTGGACCTTCTCCACACCAATGTCTGGAGGAGATTCCTCATGACGTTGTGTTTTGGATACTTCTTGAGCTGGTGGAGAAATGGTTAAGCCGGTCACTTGTTCTGGAAGTAAAGGTGCGGTGAAGTGGTCTGTGGACTCTTTATCAGGCACGTCTAATAAAAAAAAAAAAAAGAAGAAGAAAGAAAAAAAAAAAAGTAAAACAAAAAGAAACGTTATACAATTCCAACAGATATGGGTGCTTTCACATTACATTCTGTGTCCCTGTTGGGGCATATGTTCTAAATTCCCGGCAAAACAAGGTAAGGACGGACGCATACGCCGACGGGGTCAATAGACTGTAATGGTGAAAGCAGAGCAAACATGAGCTCCGTCATGCACTTTTTCCGAGCGTGTATGCCTACAGGAGTGGACACTCAGATGCAGTCAGCTACGTCTGAGTGTCCGCCTCCTGTAGGCGTACAGTCACAAAAATGATGCACGGCACTGTGTACGTTCACTCTGCAGTCACCATTACAGCCTATGGCTCCGTCAGCGCATGCATCCAGACACTGTTTTGCAAGGGATTTCGGAGGTATGTCCCAACGGGGACACAGAAAGCAATGTGAAAGCACCCTAAGGGTTACAGTGCAATTGCCTTTTTCATAAAAGCAGTCATAAGGAATTACACGGTTACTGGCTCTTACATAGCTTGTATCCAACACTGTCCAGCATTTTTCCCCCCTGTAGGTTCTATTCACTGGAAGCCTCAGCAGCTTCTCTGTGTATTCTGCCTCTTTCCCCCTCCAGCATCTCCCCATCCCCTTTCCATACACTTCCATAGGCAGCAGCTGTAATTTAACAAACACTAAGGCCAGAACTGCAGCCAGATTTTAGCACTTTGTATGAATGATCACTGTAGGAGAAAATAAGAGACCAATCATTTATCTATCAAGATACACAGTCGTGGCTGAAAGTGTTGGCGCCCTTGAAATTGTTCCAGATAATGAAGTATTTATCAAAATAAATTATTGCAGTTACATGTGTTTTGTTATACACACATTTATTTCCTTTGTTTGTATTGGAACAACACAAAAAAACATGTAAAACAAGGCAAATAATTTCACATAAAATCCCAAAACTGACCGGACAAAATTGTTGGAACTCTCAACTTAACCCCAAAAGGTATTATCGTTTCTGCATTTTCGTTTTTCGCTCCCCTTCTTCCCAGAGCCATAACTTTTTTATTTTTCAATCAATTTGGCCATGTGAGGGCTTGTTTTATGCGGGACAAGTTGCACTTTTTAACGACATCACTGGTTTTAACATATCTTGTACTGGAAAACAGGAAAAAAATCCCAAGTGCGGTGAAATTGCAAAAAAAGTGCAATCCCACAGTGGTTTCTTTTTTATATAATTGGTGACAAAATATTCCACAATTTCTTGAAAAAAAAAAAATTGCATTATTTTCCGAGACCCATAGCGTATCCATTTTTTCGTGATCTCGGGTTGGGTGAGGACTTATTTTTTGTGTGCCGAGCTGACGTTTTTAATGATACTATTTTGGTGAAGATATGATCTTTTGATCACCCGTTATTGCATTTTAATGCAATGTTGTGGCAAACAAAAAAACGTTAATTCTGATTTTCACGTTATGCAATTCTTTTTTTCTCGTTATGCCGTTTATCAAAAGGTTTAATTCTTTTTTTTCTATTGATAGATCAAGTGATTCTGAACGCGACGATACCAAATATGCGTATGTTTGTTTTTTTTTATTGTTTTATTTTGAATGCGGCGAAAGGGGGGTGATTTGAACTTTTATATTTTTTTCATATTTTTTTAAAATACTTTTTTTTACTTTTGACATGCTTCAATAGTCTCCGATCGGCTCTGCTTCATACAGGCGCTGATCAGATCGCCTGTATGTAGCAGAATTGCTCACTTGCTATGAGCGCCGACCACTGGGCGGCGCTCACAGCAATCCGTCGGTGACAACCATAGAGGTCTGCTGGAGACCTCTGGTTATCATGCCATCCCATCGGCGTCCCGCGGTCATGTGACACGGGCGCCGATGGGGGGGGATTTCCGGCGTGCTTGCCGGTAGCGCAAGTTAAATGCCGCTGTCAGAGTTGGACATCCACCTGTTCAGCTCCTCTCGCTCTATAACAGGGGTGCACAACTTTTTTTGATCCAAAAGTTACATCATCATATTGAACCAATCCGGAGGCAGCACTAAAATTAAAAAGTTATTCGCTTCTGTGACATATCCAAACTATATACCGTAAATTTCTGATAGGTCTAAATTTTACTTACAGGACTCTTACCTCCAAAAATCAGCACTTATGGTATCTTCACATTGAGATTTTTCACAAGGATTTTAAAACACGTTGCTGACGGATTTTAATGGGAAAAGCTCCTGTATTTTTTTCACGTTATTTTGAACATTTCCCAGTAAAACAAATAAGCTTACTTGAAGAGAATTACGTGATTTGCAATAAAACTTGCTTCTAAATCCTCATTATAAATAGTGTGACAAGGCATTAAAGAGGAAGAGGTGAGGCATGTACATGGATCTCTACAATAGATCATGAGGTTTTTGCTCACTGTCTGATGATTCAAAATCTCCAACTACAGCAGAGTGAGCAGACACGGAAGGCCACGTGGAGTGCCAAACGGGTGATGAGACCCTATTCTCCTCATGTATTTGGCATCCAGAGAGGTCTACTTGCCAGTCCCTGCTCACCAGCTGCTGACACAACTCTTGTGTGTAGCTGCTCACATATAATTAATCTGTTAGTGGAGTCAAGCGTTTTTTGTCCATGTGGTTGGTGTGACAGCGCGTGCCGTAAGTAGGCCCTGGCCGCAGGTTTTGCACTCCTGCTCTATAACATCCCGATGGCAGATTGCACTGCATGTTCAAACTGATAGGTTGCCTTTAATGCTATTTTTTTTGCTCAATCCATTTTCAGCATGCATCATTTTACTATATGCCATCACTTTACTAGATGCTTTTTTAAATGATGCATATTACGCAAAGGAGCCCCATGTTTGCACGCAATATGGTATATTTGTGTAATATACAATCTGACCACACTGTACAGTCATGGCCAAAAGTTTAGAAAATGACACAAATATTATATTTTCACATGATCTGCTGCCCTCTGGTTTTTATGTGTGTTTGTCAGATGTTTTTATCACATACAGAAATATAATTGCAATCATATTATGAGTAGCAAAAGGTTATATTGACAGTTAGAATGAGTTAATGCAGCAAGTCAATATTTGCAGTGTTGACCCTTCTTCTTCAGGACCTCAGCAATTCTCCCTGGCATGCTCTCAATCAACTTCTGGATCAAATCCTGACTGATAGCAGTCCATTCTTGCAAAATCAATGCTTATATTTTGTCTGAATTTGAAGGTTTTTGTTTGTCCACCCGTCTCTTGATGATTGACCACAAGTTCTCAATGGGATTAAGATCTGGGGAGTTTCCGGGCCATGGTCCCAAAATCTCTATGTTTTGTTCCCTGAGCCATTTAGTTATCACCTTTGCTTTATGGCAAGGTGCTCCATCATGTTGAAAAAGGCATTGTTGATCGCCAAACTGCTCTTGGACGGTTGGGAGAAGTTGCTCTTGGAGGACATTCTGGTACCATTCTTTATTCATGGCTGTGTTTTTAGGCAAGACTGAGAGAGAGCCCATTCCCTTGGCTGAGAAGCAACCTCACACATGAATGGTTTCAGGATGCTTGACAGTTGGCAAGAGACAAGACTGGTGGTAGCGCTCACCTCGTCTTCTCCGAATAAGCCGTATTCCAGATGTCCCAAACAATCGAAAAGGGGATTCATCAGAGAAAATGACTTTACCCCAGTCCTCAGCAGTCCACTCCCTGTACCTCTTGCAGAATATCAGTCTGTCCATGATGTTTTTTCTGGAGAGAAGTGGCTTCTTTGCTGCCCTCCTTGAGACCAGGCCTTGCTCCAAGAGTCTCCACCTCACAGTGCGTGCAGATGCACTCACCTCACACCTGCCTGCTGCCATTCCTGAGCAAGCTCTGCACTGCTGGTAGCCCGATCCCGCAGCTGAAACACTTTTAAGAGACGGTCCTGGCGCTTGCTGGTCTTTCTTGGGCGCCCTGGAGCCTTTTTGGCAACAAGGGAACCTCTCTCCTTGAAGTTCTTGATAATGCGATAGATTGTTGACTAAGGTGCAATCTTTCTAGCTGCGATACTCTTCCCTGTTAGGCCATTTTTGTGCAGTGCAATGATGACTGCACGTGTTTCTTTAGAGATAATCATGGTTAACAGAAGAGAAACAATGATGCCAAGCACCAGCCTCCTTTCAAAGTGTCCAGTGGTGTCATTCTTACTTAATCATGACAGATTGATCTCCAGCCCTGTCCTCATCAACACCCACACCTGTGTTAATGGAGCAATCACTGAAACGATGTTAGCTGGTCCTTTTAAGGCAGGGCTGCAATGATGTTGAAATTTGTTTTGGGGGATAAAGTTCATTTTCTAGGAAAATATTGACTTTGCAAGTAATTGCTGTTAAGCTGATCACTCTTTATAACATTCTGGAGTATATGCAAATTGCCATTAGAAAAAATGAAGCAGTAGACTTTGTAAAAATTAATATTTGTGTCATTCTCTAAACTTTTGGCCATGACTGTAGTGAGCAATTCTGTATGTTGCACCCTATTATGCACATGCATACATTTATGAGGTCATAAAGGGGCACCGTTTGTAAGCACAGAAAGAAAATAAAAACAAAAAAACCCACAGGCGCCAACAAGCTGTGCTTTAGTCACATTCTCCGTGCCCAGTGCCAAGTCTTTGCCACTTCTCCCAGTGTCTGTTATTACATGTCGACACCTCTGCACAAGTCAGCGAGCTCAGTGGCTCTCTAAGAGTAGACGGCACTAGCCCCTCAGGGTCACCAACCTCAATGATGGGCTGCAGCGCTGTTGATGGGACATCAGCACTTCAAATAATAACAGACACATGAAGAAGCTCAATGTTGGACCTGGGGGGAGTGAGTAAAGCTCAGCCTTTTTTTTTTTTTAAGACAAACTGTTTTTAGGAATGGGTTTTTTAAAAACCCCTTTAATATTCTGGTTTTAGGGCTTCTCTTTTTATCCAAGACATCCAGGAATAGATCATGAAGATGAGGAAGGAGGATATTGCATCAAGCTGAACGTCCACATCTTGTTTTTAACTCAGAAATGAGCAAGAAACTAGTGGCACACACGCTAATTACAAAGGAAACGGTAATACCCACTCAACAATGGTTTTTTCCATTTCCAGAGGAATGGCACACTGCAGAGTTTTAAGAAAAGATGCACCAGAATGATTATTGTGTGTGGATTAAAAGATTTACTGAACGTTTTAGAAGAACTGACAGATCATCTGTGAGATCCACAAGAAATATTGCATGGTAATGGACACAAATACTCACCTAAGACTAGAGCTGCTGATTCATTAACACTAAAAGGTTTGTCCTCTGCCTCATGACTGGCATCAGATGTGGATACCTGTTTAGACAGAAGTAACAAAAATGAATGGTAATTATAATTATTATTAACGTCAGAATAATTGGCCATTTGAGCGTAAATGAGGAATACCGCCATCTCTGCCATACTTGCACCCGGCACTATTCACCGTTTTTCTTCTGGTGAAGCTCTATCTCCTACTTAAATATCAGTTCCCTCTCGGAGGAACAAGCTGCCATTATACACCCTATATTCAGTACAGCACCAAGAGATGGATTCCTTAATTCGCACACAAACAGAGGCATGGAGGAAATTATGCAGCAGCGTAGATGTGAATCCAGCTCTAGGATGAGTGAAAATACGCGTTAATCTAGGCTCACAGTTTTTTTTTTGTGGGTTTTCAACCTGATAAGCTGTAAAATCCACAGTGTATTCAAATGTGTATTACTTTCAAAATCCACACACACAAAAAAAAACTGTGACCCTAGTCTTCACAGTGTAAAATGGGCTGCTTTAACCTGCCACTTCACTGATGTGGCAGTCCTCCTTGTCTAGAGCATGATATATTTTTCAGTTTCCCTCCCCCAGAGTGGATAGTTAGTTCAGGAGGCAGGGTGGAGGGGAAGAAGTGGCTCCTAAGTGGAGAATGTAATATTTCTTATAAGATATATTCACCTGTACTATTGATTTATGTAAAGTCTGTTGAAAGAACGGTTCCCATTTAAAGTGCAAAGACCGAGACCTTTATTAGGGGAACGCAAAGTAACAGCTCCACAAATTCACTGGATGCAGCCATTGCCGTGGCAAAAGGACAGTGGGTTTATTATTTAAAGGAATGTCCCAGTTTAAAAAGCGTACTGCTCTATAGACCCTATTAGGAAATTCTAAGTTAATAGAACGGGTCATCTGTTCAGGATCCTAGTGTCTTACATTGGTTACAAAGTCTTATGTTCCGGAAAACCTACCCTGGATTACACAGCAACCAACTGATTTATATCGAGACTATATAATGCTTCATTTCCCCTGAGGAGACGCTGCAGAGAATTTAACAATTAAGGCTTCACCTACTGTGTCCCCCCATTTCCTTGTAGATTGTAAGCTTGCGAGCAGGGACCTCACTCCTAATGTCACTGTTTGAATTGTCTTAACTTGTATTGAATTTATTGTCTGTAAATGTCCCCGCTTAATTGTAAAGTGCTGCGGAATATGTTGGCGCTATATAAATAAAAATTATTATTATTAAGGCTCATTTAGACAAGGTGATAATTGGGAACGTGCAGTTGCTAGAGTTCTCGTTTGCAGATTATCAGCGTCTGTAAGCGTCCCGCCATTCATAAACAGGACCCTGGATTATCGGGAGATTGGTTCGTCATGCCAGTATTAAAAGGATTGTGCTGTGTGCAACAGGACATGTGTTGATGATAATGATGATAGTCCATGCGCACAAAACCATCGTTAAAGGGAACCTGTCACCAGTTTTTGAGCCTATGAACAAATGCCACCACCTTTAACTGCTCCTGTGCTGCATTCCACAAACGTATGTCAGCTCTTGTTCCCCCCCCAAAAACACCATTTGATATGCTCCCGCGCTGTATGTAAATAAAAGTGGTCCAGTCCGATGGGCGTCTTTGCTGTGGCGTACGTCCCTCCTCTCTGCTCCTAATCGCGTCCTCCTGCTTTGATTGATGTGATGCATCATCCACATAATGAACTGGACCGCGCAGGCGCACTGTGCAAGCGCATTGCGACGTCATTTGAATGAGGCTACTGCACAAGTGCGAGATCTCGGTTTGCCATTTACATCAATCACAGCTATGCGCTTGCACATTGATATTTTATGTTCACAGTAGGGCAGAGCAGAATGCGCCTGCGTGGTCCTGTGAGGCTACTGCACAGGCGCGAGCTCTAGGTTTGCTATGTGGAGCATATCAAATGGTATTTTTGGGGACATACAGGGGGAGACAGGAGCTGACAGACACGTTTGTGGAATGCAGCACAGGAGCAGTTAAAGGTGGTGGCATTTGTTCATAGGCTCAAAAACTGGTGACAGATTCCCTTTAAGGACCGCGCTGTGCACACTGAATTCTGGTTGGGCTGTCTAAACAAGACATTAAATGAGCGATGATTTGCAGGCTCTAAAGGGGGTTTTACACTAAGCGATATCGCTAGCAATATCGCTAAAACGTCACTGGTTTTGTGACGTTATAGCGATATTGCTAGCGATATCGCTATGTGTGATACTTACCAGCGACCGGCTCCCCCGCTGTCTATCGCTGATCGCGCGAGAATGTCCGGCTCCATTTCTCGTCGGGCGCTTCCTGCTGAGACTTCCTGCTGTGACGTCCAGCGACGCGTGGAGGCGGGCCGGAGGACGCAGGATCGCTGTGTGTGAATGGTAAGTATCGTGCGCTGCGTCGCTGCTGCATCGCTGTGAGATCTTTCTGTATGAAAGCTCACTAGCGATCATTTAGCGATGCACCAGCGATCCTGACCGGGTCGGATCGCTGGTTGGATCGCTGGTGCATCGCTAAATGTAAAAGGGCCTTTATTGTCCGCTTTTCACACAGATAACTTCTCACCACTGGTGGTCTCTGCAGGAGGACACTTGGTGATCAGCTCATTGGCAAAGGACCTTTACAATAAGGCTGTGTGCACACGCTGCGGATTTTGCTGCGGTGTACAGTACCATGATTCCCTATGGGAATCAAAAACCGCAGTGCAGACGGTGCGGAATTTTCCGCGCGGATTATCTGCGGTTTTCAATCCGCAGAAAGAATTGACAAGTCAATTCTTTCTGCGGATTCTGCTGCGGTTTGCCATCTCCTCCATTTGAGGAGATGAAAAACCGCAGGGCAAAACAGCACAGCAATCCGCAGGTAAAACCGCAGGTCTTTTGACCTGCGGTTTCACCTGCGGATTTTACAAAATCCGCACGGATGAATCCGCACCTAATCCGCAGCGTGTGCACACAGCCTTAGGGTTGCTCAATGTGAAGAACTCCTCTAAATAAACCTGTGACCCTAACCCTGATGCTTTCTCCTCCAGAGAGCGACAACCCCGGATTCATAAAGGAGGAACTTCCACTGCATTCATACTTCCCTAAATGTCTTTCATTAGCGGAAATACGCTTGTTGCAAGCAGTGGTCCTTGCTGATTCTGTGCTATAGCTGTTTCTCTAAGCCGGTAACTGACATACAATATGTATTTTTAGACTCGTATGCAGTATTTTAATCACAATTAATATTTTACCTTCTCAGTTGTACAAAAGCGCAATTTAAAATAAAATCCAATGATACAATGTATTTTTTTGCAAAATGGAATCCAAACGTAAAGGAAAAGTAAATTATAGTCCACTGTGCGACTAAACCGAACATAGGTCACCAAAGAAACTCACAGCGATCTTTCAGTAGAAACAAAAGGAGCCCGGATTTTAAAATTTGGCTGTTTTAAAGGGTAACTACACATTTTTTATCACCCAGGGCAGATTGGCACCCGTGTGGCTCACATGTGCCGTCTGGTTATGAGCTCATAGAAAGCCAAAGTGACCAGTGTTTGGCGTGATCGCTGGTGGTCTCAGGATCTGGACCTCCCACCAATCAGGAGGGAATTGCTCTGCCATGTTAGAGAAAAATAAAGAAATGAACCCTTTAAGATTATCTGAAATCTCTGAAAGATACTTTTGTGCCTCCCTGTAACAAATCTTCCTGTTCCTCTACTGCTTTCACAAAATTGCTTACCTGTGCTAGAAATATAAAAGCTGGATTCTGAATTTCTGGCTATAAGTACCATTAGCCCTATAAATCTAAGTTGCCAGGAACAGAAGTGTTGTCATGAGGACTCTGAAACAGAAAATCATTAACTTCAACTTGTGAAAAAAGGTTGACATTTCTAAATCATATTATAGAGACCTTACCAAGTGTCCTACACTTCTGATTGATGATCCATCTTCCAATACCAGAACCTTGGGGGAGAGGAGTCTCCCAACAACCAGCCGTTATGATCTCCGATGGTGGCCTGTTGCAAGCAGTATAGGCAGAACACTACAGCGCCGTCATGTTTAGTGGCCACTCCCAGGTACTGCAGCTCTGCAGATCTACAGGTCTCACTAACAGCCACTAAATACAGATGCTTTACACAATGTATGTCCGGCCACCGACGGTGGTAACAACAGCTGTTTGTTGCGTTGCCAAGTGAAGGACCCCCACTGATCTGATATTTATAATCTATTCATAAGACTAAGTCATCAATATAAAAAATGTGGAAAACTCCTTTATTGGTCCATTTACATGGATGTACTGCATAATGCTTGCGGCGATTTCTCCAGTCCAGGGGCGGGCTGGGCCGGGTGGCAGGGAGGCATATTCCCCCCCGGGCCAGTCAATCTACCACGGTAATAGATCTCCATTTACATCTTCTGGTAGTTCTTGCATAGGTCTCCTTCACACGTCAGTGTTTGCCATCTGCATGGCGTCAGTATTTTTCAGTGAAAGCACACCGATACATTGTATTCTGTGGACCCAACATCTGAATGAACCCGGATGGCTTCCTAGTGGCATTGCAGCGTGGTCCATTTTTTCTGACTGGTTGCTAGGAAAAGCCTATGTCAGTTTTTGATAAATGGTAAAAGTGGGCACAAGGACCAAAAAACAGATGGAAAAAAACATGGAAAAGTAACAGCTTGTTGTTTTCCCAGCAAAACGGGCATGAATGTGTGAATAGGGCCTCACTGGGGTAACCACATGAAGATGAAGAACAATGGAGCCGATTCATCAAGACTTGTGTAGCGCCCAATTGACCTATGCCAGTCTCGCTGGAGCAGCAGGCGCCGTATTCATGAAGATGAGCACGCCACTTAAAGCAATTTGTCACATCTCCTAAGTGGCATGTGCCCCTGTGAGCTGCCGCAGAAATGTCACTCTAGTCAAGGACTGGAGTAGCATAAAATCCACCACTCTTGATGAATTTGATGGGCAGGCGTCGCCACCTCCCGTTTATTTTAGCAAACCGGATTCAAACTTGAAAATGTCAACTATCGCAAAACTTTTGCACAACTCTGTGTTGCACCAATTATTTTTTTTACTTTTCAATGCTCTTACACCACTTTTGTGCTTGGCTGAATCTGTCCCCAATTGGTCTATGCCGCATCATAACCCATTCTTCATAACTTACGCTGAGTGACGCCTCGGGGCTTTCTTGCGCTGCTTTGATTTCGGATGACGGACCCAATGCTGAATACTGATATGATTCATTTTCTGTTCCTTGTGCAGACATTATGAAAAGCTGGAAAGAAAAGGGACAGACCTGAGGTAATAGTGATGTAATAAGTGGCACAATCAGCAGGGGTATGGTCGGCCCTGAGGGAATGATATGTGAGCGACAGATCAGTTTCTACTAACTGTGTGATTTACAATTTAGCAATAGTCATGTGATAACATGCCAGAAACAACCCAGCATTAATAACACGGCCACACAGCCAAAACCAAAAACTGCCTTTTTAGGTTTCTCCTAGTATATTTATCAGCACTCCAGTCTTCACTTTCAGGGCAAGTTTCCGTGTCGGTATGTTATCAGTTCTTTGTGTGAAGGGGGCTGGCTAACTGGCTCATTGCAATAGCTAAGTCGCACCCCTTCTCCTTCATGGCCGATGCGCAGAAAAGGAGGGGTCTGGCTTAGCTATCGAAAAGCAAATGAGTGCATTGGGGGCGGGATGAAGCACTAGACATCCTAGACACCCCTCCTGCCCTTCCAGATCGATTTGCATAACCTTTATTACTGGGTTTTCTCTGCACTGTCGTCACTTTGGGCCAGTGCAAATATGAATGACCTTGTATTTCTATGGCCTACAGGGCCATGCATTCTGGTTACATCCTGATAGGTTCCATTCAGGTCCTGTATATTTCAGGGTGGTGCCCCCAGGACCAGATCTGATTTAAGGCAGGAGTCACACTGGCGAGTGTAGCACAAGTCTCGCGCCTCAATACCCAGCACTCAGGACCGGAGTGTGCAGCTGGATGTATTTCTATGCAGCTGAACGCTCCGGTCCGAACCACCGGCGGCAGTGCCGGGTATTGAGGAGCGAGTTTCTCGCACTGCACTTGCAAGTGTGACCCCGGCCTAACATGACCACTCTTGGCGTTTCATGATGGCCAGTCATTTATATACACCTTCCCACCTCGTTTTCCCTCTCTCTCCTCCCAACTCTTCTTTGATTGACAGCTTTGGCTTCATAGGGCCAGAGAGGAGATAGAGGGATAACAAGCAGGTGGAACGGTGTTTATAAATGACTAGCCCCACTATGAAGCACCGAGCACCTATACTTGGTTTGCACAGTTGTTCTGTGCCAACCGAGTCTGTATTGCAGTGTCCTTCCTTATTTTAGTGCCATGGTCTTTGCCCAGGGGGGGAAAACGTCCTGTTCCGGTGACTGATGGGACCCACACTGATCTAACAATTTTAGGTGAACAGTTGATCAGCTGTGTAAACCCCTTTACAGTAGACAGGAGGGTGCTGTATTTTCGGAGAAATTCTACTCTAGAAGCAATGCTGAGGGTTAGAACTGGTGCAAATTTAGCCGTACGGCACGACACTGGTGTGTGGCCGCTGCACAGGAGCGAGGGTAGTGGCTTGTACCTGCGGCTCTTATCATTAGCAGCTTGTTGAGCCATCACGCCACCCTATCAGAAGAGCTGCCAATGGCGGCAGGTAAGAGGCGGTACGACGGTCACAGACCAGGGTCATGGCCGATGGAATGGATGTGCAGATCGATGTGTGCCAACTCTACTGATGATCTCTATGTACCTGCGCCACACAGTAGAACAGGATGCCATGTTCCCACCACCGTGCAGGGCTACGCGGGGCCGATTGCTTGAGGCGCGGATTAGTGTAAAAAACCCCAATCATTTGTCCCTCTGTCCGTTCTTGTAAAGTTGGATTCAGCGCCACCGCTCCTGCCGGAATTACAGCTAAATCAAATGGACAATACTCTATAATCCTGCTTCTAGACCTGTCCTCTGCATTCGACACAGTTGACCACTGCCTCCTACTATAGATCCTCTCCTCCTTCAGCATCAAAGGCCTTGCCCTATCCTGGATCTCCTCATACCTTTCCAACCGCACATTCAGCGTCTCCCACTCCCACACTACCTCCTCATCCCACCCTCTCTCTGTTGGAGTCCCCCAAGGCTCTGTTTTAGGACCCCTACTCTTCTTAATCTATACACTTGGTCTGGGGCAACTCAAAGTCCCACGGATTCCAGTACCACCTTTATGCTGATGACACTCAGATCTACCTCTCTGGCCCAGACGTCACCTCTCTGCTGTCCAGAATCCCAGAGTGTCTATCAGCCATATCCTCCTTCTCCTCTCGCTTCCTCAAGCTCAATGTGGACAAATCTGAACTCATCATCTTTCCTACATCTCACAGATCTTCCTTGCCCGACCTAGCTATAACAATTAATGACATCACACTTTCCCCAGTACCGGAAGTCCGCTGCCTCGGAGTAACCTTTGACTCTGCCCTGTCCTTCAAACCGCACATCCAAGCTCTTTCTACCTCCTATCACCACCAGCTCAAAATATTTCCAGAATCCGTCCTTTCCTCAACCCTCAATCTACTAAAATGCTTGTGCATGCCCTCATTATCTACCGCCTCGACTACTGCAACATCCTTTTCTGTGGTCTCCCTGCTAACACCCTCGCACCTCTCCAGTCCATCCTTAACTCTGCCGCCCGACTAATTCATCTCTCTCCTCGCTACTCCTCTGCAAATCTCTTCACTGGCTCCCATTCCCTCAGCGTATCCAGTTCTAATTACTAATACTGACCTACCAGGCCATCTATAACCTGTCTCCCCCATATGTCTCTGAACGCCCCAACACGTCCGGCTATCAACCACATTTGGATCCTTCAGACGAAACCTGAAAACCCATCTCTTCAAGAAATCTTACAGCCTGCAATGACCCCGCTACCTCAACCAACACTGGAGCTGCTGCAACCCCCCAACCTACTGTCTCCTTCCCCATCATCCTGTAGAATGTAAACAGGGTCCTCTCTGCTCTGTATCAGTCTGTGATTGTTAGTTTACTGTAAGTGATATCTGTAATTTGTATGTTACCCTTCTCATGTACAGCACCATGGAATCAATGGTGCTATATAAATAAGTAATAATAATAATTACCGGGGCCTTGTGTCAGGCGAGCCAGCTTTATTCCCCATCTTCTACGTCCCCCACATTTATATGGGGGCCCCCTGTAAATCTGCACCAGTCCCCTCATCCCTGCATGGCAGGTAAGTGTACAGGAATTGGATGACCCCAGCACATCCCCAGTGAGGCTCATACACACCGATGCCACCTGAATAACGGCGGCAATCTGGAGCATTCCACAGACAGAGCCTGTAATGTGCGCAGCGCTGTGTATGATGGAGGCAGCCGGACGCCGTCATTACCGGGCAGTGTGAGCGCCGACTACCCGCTATTTACTCACACTCCCTCGTCAGACAACTACAAGCCTACCTGTATCTTCCCGTCCGAAATCTTAGGAAGCAGACAATAGGCAGTGTCACCTGATTGGCCAGCTACGAAGCACGTGATCCACCGCGCCGTAAGCAAAGCTCTCTGGGAAATGTAGTCTTCATGCTCTTAAAGCATAGTTAGATCCCGCTGTAATAAAACTACAAATCCTATAAAACCCCTGTTGGTGACTCGATTATTTTGGCAGAGGAGCCCTTCTTGTAGTTATCCATCCATGTTATCATGTAACAGGCAGAGGCAGAGGGTGCTAGAAATGTAGTCTGAGGGTATGGAGGCCGTCACTGCGCTGTTAGTCACCGAGAACCGAGCAGAGAGTATATTTTATTCAGAAAGGAAGGGGGCAGGGCTTATAATGCCCAGATAAGGACAGAACGACCTGCTGCATATCTGGAGAGTACCTACTAAACAGTGACTGAGTGCCTCCAGAAAATGACAGGGGTGTGAATACTCCCAGACATTTTGAAGCAGGAATGCCTAAAGGTACTGTCACACTTAGCGATGCACCAGCGATCCCGACCAGCGATATGACGCGGTCAGGATCGCTGGTGCATCGCTAAGTGGTTGCTAGTGAGCTGCCACACAGGCAGATCTCACCAGCGACATTGCTGGGGACGGGGGTCGCTACTTACCTGTCACACTAGGCGATCCTGACGTCCTCCCGCCCGGCTCCACGCTCGTCTCTCCACAGGAAGCCCAGCAGGAAGCTGAGGACGAGAAATGGTCCAGGACGTTTTTGCGCGATCAGCGATAACCAGCGGGGGAGCGGGTCGTTGGTAAGTATCAGACATAGCGATATCGCTAGCAATATCTCTGCTACGTCACAAAACCAGTGACGTTATAGCAATATTGCTAGCGATATCGCTTAGTGTGACAGGCCCTTAAGAGTTTGAGGAGAATTTTTGAGAGTTTACAGCGCCGAAGAACTCAGTAAAACACTGTGTGAACAAGGCCTTAGAATAACCCAGACTGCAACTTTAATGGTGCGCACGTCAGGAATTCCCGCAGATTTTATGCGTTTTTGCTGCATTTTTTCACTGCTAAAACGCATACAATAAGCAACCCATTGAATCCATTGGTATTCCGCACAAGCTGTGCTAATGCATATTTTTCTGCGGTAAAATCGCATCGTGGAAAAATCCGCAGCATGCTCATTCTTTGTGCAGAATCGTGGGAATTCCGCACACATAGGAATGCATTGTTCCACTTACTTTCCGCATGTGGCTATGCCCACCATGCTCAAAGTAAGCGGAAAATGTGCAGATGGTACCCAGGGTCTGGTGGAAAGGAGGAGACTGTCCTCCAGGCCCTGTGTACCATATCCCTGATAAAAAAAAGAAGTAAATAAAAAGTCGTGATATTCTCACCTTCCGGAGGCCCCAGCAGCGTTCCCAGGCCTCAGCGATGCTCCCGCCAACTCCCGTTCCCAGTGATGCCTTGCGACAATGACCTGTGATGACGTAGCGGTCTCGCGAGATGCTTAGCACTACCAAAAGTGGCACAGGAAAGTAACAGATTTTGGGGTCCGATTCATCAACCTTGGCCTTGAGGAGTTGTGCTACAATCAGACACCCCTGATTCCAGAAGAGGCGTATGCACCAGTCTCTGCTAGATTAAGATTTGTGGCATAGTGAATTCCCCTGCTCACCACGGTCCCATCCCAGCTCTGGCCATTTTGGCAAAGCTGAGCAAAAATGGAGTAAAAATTCTAAAAGTAAACTAATAGAGCAGCTCCGAGTTCTGACAAATTATGCAACGGTTTTATGTGAAGTATTTGATGAATGAGCCGTTTGTTTTTTGCAAAAAAAAAAAAAAGTTTACAGTTTTAAAAGATTGGATGGGGAAGTAATTAGTTAAGTAATAGTGGTACACCTGATTAATAAATTGCATTTGGGGCGCAATATAAATTCCCTATCTGTAGGTCTTTGAAGTTTGTGAGAAAATCGGAGAACCCAGAGGAAACTCACGCAAACTCCAAGGAGATGTGGTACTTGGTATGATGTGAGTGCAGGACCTCAGTGCTGCAGTGATAACCACCGTGTCACTATGCTGCAAATTCACTAAATTTGAGGTACATAATGATAAGAGAAAGGACTCCAAGAATTCAAGTCCTCTAAGGCAGGGTTCCCCAACTCCAGTCCTCAAGTCCCACCAACAATTATCACCTGAGCAATACTAAGGAAATCCTGAAAACATGACCTGTTGGTGGGCCTTGAGGACTGGAGTTGGGGAACCCTGCTCTAAGGGGACTAATAAGAACGACAAAAAAAATAAAATATGAAAGAAAAAAAAGTTCAAATCAACTCAAACTTTTTTCACCTTTAAAATTAAAAATACACTTGATATCACTGCTTTCAGAAAAGTGATCAAAACATAAAAATCAACTTGATGAGTAAACACTGCAAACAAAAATTCAAGATTTACAAATTTTGTTCTTTGGGTTGCTGCAGTACCACAAAAAAATGCTGTAACAACCGATCAAAATGTCATAGCTATCCAAAAATGGTATCGATAAAAACGTCTCAGCCCACAAAAAATAAGTCGTGACATCACTCCATCGACTGAAAAATAAAAATGTCCTTTCTTAACAAAGAACCTTTTTCGCTTTCTCTACAGACACAGTAATTGAGGGTCTGCATCGCCTCTGCAACATCTACTGGGAGGTTTTCCCACGATTAGTAATTCCAAAATTTCTGCTAACACTCGACTTTGCATCTATACTTGTATCCATGTAGTTTCCAGTAGCAGAGATTCTGGACTGGCTTACTGAGATTGAAATATAGACGAAGATTTAAAAGTACCCCAACATTGTATACCGGTCTACGCTATGAATACCTTTCTCTTTTTAAACTTTTTTAATTCTGGTGTAATACATAGTGAGCCTGTGAGTGTCTGTGTCTGACTCCGGAAGTATAGACGGAAATTTAACCCTAGACTGGACACACCTGGTATGTGCTGATACAGTACCTTGTTTAAAAATTTGTATTAAGGTATCATCTGTAGGATAACCAACTGTGGGGGGGGGGGCCCTCTTCTTGCCGCAGACTAACACTGTTACGACGGCGGAACTCGCTTAAAAAAAATATAAATAAACGTGTTCGCCACCCGGGGTCCACCGTGCGGCAGGTGAAATAACCGCTGCTAAAATGGCAGAACACAGGGACGATAATGTGCACAAGGTTTAACTGCACCTGGTGCACAAAAGTAGCTCTGTTGAGGTCACAGAGCTGCACATGAAAAGTAATGCAGAAGCAGGCTGTTTCACAGACAGAGCTGCAAGCAAAACAAAAATACAAAGAACGCTGAGTCTGTATCAGCTTCACAGACCATCAGTGGCACACGTGCGGTAGCCGGGGATCGGAGTAGGTCAAGACAACACTACAACCGGATAGACTTACCGTGGCAGACCGTGTGCACGGCGTCGCAACTGCGGACGCCAAAAACGACTGCAAGCACGAACTTAGCAGGCGCAATGCAGAACACTGGCTGCTGTAACGAATGATACTTGAGCACGTTGGCGCAATACTGGCTGTCCCAATCACTCACACAAACATAATCTCCGAGGGAAGGGGTTTCATAATAAGTCATACACCAGACCAAGCATCCATCACCAAGCACACAGCAGCAAGTATAGAAAATACTAGCACATGGCATAGCGGCCATGCGCACTTTTTATAGCATACGGGACCTGCCAGAAATCTCCAGAGCCCCGAGCATAACCAATCAAAACAGGAGCAGGACCTGAGCACCTGACTCCTGAACTCCAGTGAGAGCTCGTTCCGTGAGCATGCTCAGTAGCAGGGAAAAAGGACAGCCTCTGGAGACAAATGTGAGAATCTGGGTTGCTGCATAAGCATAGACTGACCCAGATTCCTAAGGCTGGTTTCACATTAGCGCTTTTTAAGCGCACGCACGGCCGGGGTAGCTCCGCCCCCGAGCCGGCTCTCTGCCCGGCGTGCCCGCCCCTTGCTTGTAGCGCCGCCTCCTAGCGCACAGCGGCGCCTGCGATCGGCGCACCCTATCTTTAGCATAGGGTGCGCATATCGTGCGCAGGCCGTGCGCTAGTTGCGCTTTGACCTGCGCTGCGCACTTTTGACGGTGCGCCGTGCGCGCCAAAATCCGAAAAGTTTGATTTTGGCGCGCACGGCGCACCGTCAAAAGTGCGCAGCGCAGGTCAAAGCGCAACTAGCGCACGGCCTGCGCACGATCTGCGCACCCTATGCTAAAGATAGGGTGCGCCGATCGCAGGCGCCGCTGTGCGCTAGGAGGCGGCGCTACAAGCAAGGGGCGGGCACGCCGGGCAGAGAGCCGGCTCGGGGGCGGAGCTACCCCCGGCCGTGCGTGCGCTTAAAAAGCGCTAATGTGAAACCACCCTAACAAACAAGAGACTGAGACAGAGTTTGTATTGAACAGGTCCGTTTTTAGTGCCCATCCTTCTGTCGACAACAGCAATTCACCACAGCCGTTTCACATTTCTCTGTACACAGGCCCCAGTACTTTCACTTCCTTTGTATCTATAATCGTGGCGTCCTCTGTGGCTCTTCCACTGTGGCTGGCCTCAGCCCAAACACCACAGCGCTTCACCAGTCTGAGCACACCGTCCGTATGATAGCCCCAGGCAGTCTTCGTCTGCGGCTACCGTCCTCTGGGCCACCCCCCGTGACTGCCTCAACTGTCAGTCCTCTCTGGAGCCTTTCCACTGTCTCTATTTCCTCAGCAGAACTTCCTCTTTACTGTGCTCCCTTCGCTGACTGACTCTTCCAGAACCTTCCCTCAGCCTTTTATACTTCCAGTTCTGGTAACTCCGCCCACCATCACCTAACACTTTCTCTGACCAATGGCAGTTATTCAGTCCCACTCCTACACTCTCCACTGCCCTCCAATGGGCAAGCTAAAACACTGCACCCTTTCTCTTTACCTTAGCGGTTTCACACCTACACTGCGTTACACCTCTGCTTCTCACTACAGGCTGGTTTGTCTGTCAGTCCAGCTTCCCTACATCATCCATAGTGAGTGAGCATGTGTGGGTTACGCCTTCTATATATACAGTGAATCGGAGAAACAAATTTTTACACTATACTCGATACAGCTTGTATCTTGTTATACAGTACCTTTGTTCGACATTTAGCATTACGGTCAAATCCATACTGTGTAAGCGTCTGAGAGTGACTACGGGACTGTTTATATGGAGATTTCAATTGTACCCTAAAAAATATATACTTGCTATCTTGTTATCCAGGACCTTTTTTTCAACATTTTTTATTATGGTCAAAACCAAACTGAGTGAGCGTCTGAGGGTGACTGCGGAAATATATACCGATATTTTCAATTTGGCCAACACTGTATACAGCAGAACGCTTCTGATACAGTAACCTTTTTAGCTATTTAGATTCTGGTGTAATCCATAATGAGCCTGTAAACGTCTGTCTGTTACTCCGGCAATATATTTGGAACTTTAAGATTACCCCAACGATGTATACACACTGTATAGAGCTGTACACTTCTGATACAGTGCCATATATCTGCTGGTATTTTGGGTCCATTTTCAAAAACATGAGGAAGTATGGTGGAAGAGGACGTGGATGTGAGCGTGGAGGGCCACCTGGTACTGATGGTGGTGGTGGTGCATCTGCTGGTAGTTCCAAAAACACAATAGCAGCTAAGGCAGGAGGTGTTGAGCCAGTGTCATGGTGTAGCTCTGGAAGGCCTGTAAGGCTCCTTTTTCTGGGAGTAGGTAGACTGCTTTTAAAGCCGGAGTATCAGGAACTGTTTGTGGCTTACATTGCTGAAACAGCCTCCAGCTCTATCGCCTCCTCTTCTGAAGTAGCAAAAAATGCAAGCACTGAGTCGTAACTGCAGGCTTCTGGTCAGGAGCAACCCCTTTCCTTGTGTCCTTCACCCACACCAAAAGTGAAGGATGTGGAAGCACACACCTCAGATTACTCCACGGAGCTCTTTTCACATACCATGTCTCGGTTAATTAAAAATAGGGCCCATCATGTACTGGAGCAATGTAAATGGGGCAGATCAGACACTGGAGCAGCATCTATGGGGCCCATTATACACTGGAGCATTACAAATGGGGCCCATTATATATGGAGCATTATTGGAGCCCATCATACACTGGAGCATTATCCATTAGGCCCATCATGTACTGGAGCAATGTAAATGGGACAGATCAGACACTGGAGCAGCATCTAAGGGGCCCATTATACACTGGAGCATTACAAATGGGGCCTATTATGTATGGAGCATTATGTGGAGCTCATCAGATACTGTATGGAACATTATATGTGACTAATAGAGTTGAGCGAAGCGGGTCGGTCATATTCAAAAGTCGGCGACTTTTGCTGAAGTCGGGTTTCATGAAACGAAACCCGACCATAGCGTGAGGTCGGCCACGAGGTCGGCGACCAGAGCGTCAAAGTCGCGTTTCAAAAGATGCTTCCAGCGCCCTTTTTCAGCCAATGATGGAGGACGCACACTGTGGGCAACGCGATGACATAGGCATCGGTCACCACCATCTTTGAGAAGGGCATGCAAGTGATTGGCTGGCTTTATGTGGCATCAAAGGGGCTATAAAAGGGCGTGAACGCCGACCGCCATCTTACTTATGCCGATCTTAGCATAGGAAGAGCTGCTGCTGATTCTGTAGGGAGAGCGTTAGGCAGGGAAGAAGAACAAAAAAAATGCTTCTGCTGTTATCGATTTCCACTTACAACACAACACTTTGTGTGCAGTCACAGGGGAGGCTCTATTTTTGTGCATCAGCTATGTTGGTTATTAGGCTGCCTTATAAGGCTCCCTGATAGCTGCATTGCTGTTTGCACACTGCTGTGCAAACTGCTTTTTTAAAAGCAAAAATACTTTTCTTCCTCCTTTCTGCAGTTACCAAGCGTTAATTTTTCCACCCTTTTGTGTGTGCAGCAGTCCTGCTTATTAGGCTGCCTGCGTCCATACTTGGACTGAGAGCATCATTGTCAGCGTCCTCAAATCTCTAGTGAGATTCAAATTCTCACCAATCCTATAGACACCCTCCACCTTGTCATACACCATCCAATTTCAGCCTGTTACATTGAGGTATAGTCTCTCCTGGGCCTGAGACAATAGTTCAGCGTCCTCAAATCTATAGTGAGATTCAAATTCTCACCAATCCTATAGACAACCTCCACCTTGTCATACACCATCCTTTTTCAGCCTGTTACATTGAAGTGTAATCTCTCCTGGGCGTGAGACAATAGTTCTGCGTCCTCAAATCTATAGTGTGATTCAAATTCTCACCAATAGTAGATACACCTTCTACCTTGTTTTACAGTACCATATAGCTGGTGTTATTTTGGGTACATTTTCACAAAAATGAGGAAGTATGGTGGAAGACGCCATGAAAGTGGGCAGGGCTTGCCAGCTGATCCCGATGGTGGTGGTGGTGTTGCATCTGTTGGTAGTGGTAAAAGCTCAATAGCACCTAAGGCAGGAGGTGTTGAGCCTGCGTCATCGTCTGGCTCCACAAGGCCTCGAAGGCTCTCTTTTCCGGGAGTAGGTAAACCACTTTTAAAGCCGGAGCTTCAGGAACAAGTTTTGGCTTTCATTGCTGACACAGCCTCCAGCTCTCTCGCCTCCTCTTCTGAAGTTTCAAAAAATAAAAGCACTGAGTCGTCAGTGGAGGCTCCTGGTCGGGAACAACATCTTTCCTTGTGTCCTTCACCCCTACCAAAAGTGAAAGATGTGGCTGGCCACACTACCGATTACTCCATGGAGCTCTTTTCACATACCATGCCTGGGTTAGTAAGTCAAATCGTGAATTCCCCAGTCCAAGATGAATCTGACATGGAGTGTACTCATGCACAGTCACTGCTAGATTTTTCTGCTGGTACATTCACTCAGAGCACTACATTGTCCTTGCAGTGTAGTGAGGCAGAACCAGACCCTGATGAAATGCAGGTGCCCCTTCCCGCATACTATACCACCTTACACAGAGGAAGGTGCACATGAAATTGAAGAGGAGGTGATGGATGACCCAGTTGTTGACTCAGATTGGCATACACTGGGGGAAGAGGGTGCCGCTGCCAATAGCTCAGAATAGGAGGAGGATCCACAGCAGGCAACAACATCGCAACAGCTGTTATCTGGCATGACCATAGCAGTCCAAAAACATGCAACAAAAACCAATAGAGTTTCAGGACAGCTTGGCCAGACGGTCAAATTAGCACAGCGTGCAAGGTCTCAAAATGTCTTCCACAGTAGGAAGAGTGCATTGTGGCACTTTTTTGAACAAAATCCTAATGATCAGGCAAAAGTTATCTATAAGAAGTGCACAAAGACCTTTAGCCGAGGGAAAAATCTGAGAAATTTGAATACCAGTTGCATGCTTAGACATTTAACCAACATGCACTTGCAAGCGTGGACGGACTACCAAACCTCACGTACCACATGTGCACCTGCTCCGAATGAAGGTAGTCAGCAACGCTACATCGCTTCCCCCACAGTAAGCCCACTGGTTAGCGCACCACCAGCAGCAAATGTCGAGGTGTCTTCGCAAGGACAAAGCAGTCATGGAATCACAATGTTATTGCTGCGAAAGACTGAATCTAGGCCATCAGGTACACCACCAACACCATCACCATCACCAACCCTCTCTCAGTCTGCCATGTCCACCGCTAGTTCCACCATATGCAGCTCTCAAGTCCAGCTCACCCTACCAGAAACTCTGAGTAGGACAAGAAAGTACTCATCCTCTCATCCGCATATCCTGGCTTTGAACGCCCACATTGCCAAACTAATCTCGTTAGAGATGATGCCCAATCGGTTGGTTGAAAGCAAAGCTTTCCGCGAGCTCATGGCCTACGCAGTACCACGCTATGACCTACCCAGTCGGCACTTCTTTTCGCGAAAAGCCATCCCAGCCCTCCACGTGCATGTGAAAGACCGCATTGTCCATGCAATCAAGCAATCAGTGAGTGTAAAGGTGCACCTCACAACAGATGCATGGTCCAGTAGGCATGGCCAGGGCCGTTACGTGTCCATCACTGCGCACTGGGTTAATGTGGTGGATGCAGGGTCCACAGGGGACAGCGGCGGTGGGACAGTGCTGCCTAGCCCACGGTATAGGAAACAGTTGGCTGTAGGCGTTCAACCCTCCTGCTCCTCCTCCATAAGCGAAAGCTCGTCCACAGAGCGCAGTCGCACAAGCACTCCATCCGCAGCTGCCAGTGTTGCACACGAGTTGTCCCACTATCGAACAGCTAGTGGTAAGCGTCAGCAGGCTGTGCTGAAGATGATGTGTTTGGGCGACAACAGACACACTGCGGAGGTACTGGCCGACTACTTGCAGCGACAAACTGAGTCATGGCTGGGAGTCTACATCTTGAGGCAGGCAAGGTAGTTAGTGATAACGGCCAGAATTTTGTGGCAGCCATAGCCCTTTCAAAACTCAGACACATACCTTGTCTGTCTCACACCTTGAACCTGGTGGTGCAGTGCTTCCTCAATAATTATCCAGAGTTAACACCCCTGCTCCATAAGGTGCAAAAACTGTGCTCGCACATCCACGGTCTGTTATGATTGAGTCACCGTAGGAGGCAAAAACAGAAATGCTAGCTAAGTCCAGAAAACCAGAGAAGTTGGCAGCTATCGGATTGCAGACCCCTGAACCTATCAACACAACTAGCAGTAGCCGTGGGGGGTTCCTACGATGCCCTAGACCCCTCGATCACAGCCGGAGACTTGAATAGGCCTAAAGAAGAAAGGGGAAATCTAAACTGCCCCAGAGCAGACCCCAAAGCAATAGGCAGCCCCCAACATATAATGACGGTGAAGCAAGATGAAAATACTAACACAGACAGAAAGATAGACTGAGCAAAGACAGGGCCCAAGCTAACTTAGATAGAAAAGGACAGGAAGGCTGCTGTCTGCAATCCGTGAAAAAAACCCTATGAAAATAAGAGCCAACAGACTGACAGTGAAAAAGGCCCTGAAGACGCTAGGCTTCAAAAAAGCTATGTCAGTACTCAGGAATATTCTGAAGACAGAGCTACAGGCAAAGGGAGATTCAGCTCACCCCAGAAGGGAATGGCAGAATACAGAAAAGCAAGGAAAACAAAAAACAAAAAAGCTAACAGGAAAAACAGAAAACTTAGCTTTAGAGGAGCAGGAATCAGACTGGTGTCCTAGAAGTCCACAGAGAAATCACCCGCAGGGCAGAAGGGCGTCGGCAGCCTTATATCCAGTCCGTGACTCCACTCAGCCAGTCATCCTCATTAGACTCAGGTGCCTGATAATCAGGCTCATTACCTTCCTTTACCAGAATAGGGAGTTCACCAGACCTCAGTGACGAAGGGGAAAATGAACTCACAACAGTACCTCCCCCTTGAGGAGGGGTCACCGAACCCTCAACCACGCCACCAGGGCGATCAGGGTGAGCACGATGAAATGCACGCACCAATCTTTTGGCATGAATATCAGAGGCAGAGACCCAGGAATTATCCTCCTGACCATAACCCTTCCACTTAACCAAATACTGGAGTCTCTGTCTAGCCAGACGGGAATCCAGTATTTTCTCTACCTCATATTCCATGTTACCTTCAACCAATACAGGGTCAGGAGGTGCCACCCCAGGAACAACTGGTTCAACAAACCTCTTCAACAAGGACTTATGGAACACATTATGGATTTTAAATGTGACAGGAAGAGCCAAACGAAAAGAGACCGGATTAATAATCTCCAAAATCTTGTGAGGTCCAATAAATCTAGGCTTAAACTTAGGAGAAGCCACCTTCATAGCAATATTTTTTGATGATAACCACACCATATCACCAATCTTAAACTGGGGACCAATGGTCCTATGTCGATTGGAAAACCGCTGGGCCTTTTCCTGGGAGAGAGATAACTTATCCACCACTTGGTCCCAGATCTGGTGCATTCTCTCCACCACAGTGTCAACACCTGGGCAGGCAGAAGGCTCCACCTGCCCTGAAGAAAACCAAGGATTAAACACAAAGTTACAAAAAAAAGGTGACATCAAAGTGGCAGAACTAGCTCTATTATTTAAAGCAAATTCAGCCAAGGGCAAAAATGAAACCCAATCATCCTGATCAGCGGAAATAAAACATCTCAAATACGACTCCAAGGTCTGGTTTGTTCTATCTGTCTGCCCATTGGTCTGAGGGTGAAAAGCAGAGGAGAAGGACAACTGAATTCCCAGCTTGGAACAGAAGGTCCTCCAAAATCTAGACACAAACTGAACTCCTCTGTCAGATACAATGTTCTCAGGAATCCCGTGTAAGCGAACCACCTGTTGCAAAAACAGGGGCACCAACTCAGAGGAAGATGGCAACTTAGGGAGTGGTACAAGATGAACCATCTTAGAGAACCTATCACAAATCACCCAAATAACAGTCATTCTTTGAGAGACCGGCATATCAGAGATGAAATCCATTGAAATATGGGTCCATGGCCTCCTGGGGACCGGCAAAGGCATCAACAACCCACTAGAGCGAGAACAAGATTTAGACCGGGAGCAAGTCCCACAGGACTGCACAAAATTCCTGACATCATGAGACAAGGTGGGCCACCAAAAAGAGCGACTCACCAGATCTCTAGTACCAAAAATACCTGGATGACCAGCCAATGCAGAGCAATGAACTTCAGAAATCACTCTCTTCTTCCACTGGTCAGGAACATACAACTTTCCACTGGGACAACGCTCAGGTTTGTCCTCCTGGAACTCTTGCAGAGCAAGTCTCAAATCGGGCGAGATGGCAGAAAGAACTACCCCTTCGCCTAAGATGGTAGCAGGCTTGGTCACCACAGGAGAATCAGCAAAGAAACTCCTAGAGAGGGCGTCTGCCTTGACATTCTTAGTTCCAGGAAGAAAAGAGACCACAAAATCAAAACGTGTAAAAAACAAGGCCCACCTAGCCTGTCTAGAGTTCAAGCGTTTAGCCGACTCTAGGTAAATCAAATTCTTGTCGTCAGTGAAGACCACAACTTGATGTTTAGCTCCCTCCAACCAATGTCTCCACTCCTTAAATGCCCATTTCATGGCCAACAGTTCCCGATTCCCCACATCATAGTTACGTTCAGATGGAGAGAACTTTCGGGAAAAGAAAGCACAGGGATTCATTTTAGATGTTACAGGATCCTTTTGAGACAAAACAGCTCCTGCACCAATCTCAGAAGCATCCACCTCTACCTGGAACGGGAGTGAGACATCAGGTTGCCGCAAAACCGGGGCGGAGGTAAATCTTTGCTTCAGCTCCTGAAAGGAAGCAACAGCCTCAGGAGACCAATTCAACACATCAGCACCCTTCTTAGTCAGATCAGTCAATGGCTTGGCCATACTAGAAAATTTTGCTATAAATTTCCGATAAAAATTAGCAAAACCCAAAAACTTCTGGAGGGCCTTCAAAGAAGTGGGCTGAACCCAATCATAAATGGCCTGTACCTTGGCCGGGTCCATTTCAATAGTTGACGGAGACAAAATAAATCCCAAAAATGAAATCCTCTGTACTCCAAAAAGGCATTTCGATCCTTTGACATACAGGGAATTCTCCCTCAAGATCCGGAACACAGTCCGAATATGTTCCACATGAGAATCCCAATCCTTGGAGAAGATCAAAATATCATCCAGATAGATAATCAAAAATTTATCGACAAAGTCTCGGAAAATATCGTTCATGAAGCACTGGAAGACAGAAGGGGCATTAGTGAGCCCAAAAGGCATCACCAGGTACTCAAAATGTCCCTCCGGAGTATTAAACGCCGTCTTCCATTCATCCCCCTGCTTAATGCGGATAAGATTATACGCCCCCCCTGAGGTCAAGCTTGGTAAACCAGCAAGCACCTCTAACTCTAGAGAATAGATCCGAAATCAGGGGTAACGGATACTGATATTTAATAGTAATTTTATTTAGGGCACGATAATCAATACAAGGCCTTAAAGAACCATCCTTTTTGGCCACAAAAAAAAAAACGGCACCTAAGGGTGAAGAGGATGGTCTAATATGACCCTTCTCCAACCCCTCTTTAATATAGGACCGCATAGCCTCGTGCTCGGGTACAGATAAATTGAAGAGCCGACCCTTGGGAAATTTACACCCCGGGCTTAGTTCAATTGCACAGTCATAACTCCTATGAGGAGGCAAGGACGCAGACTCATTCTCACTAAATACATCATAAAAGTCCGCCAAATAGTCAGGAACATCATGCGACTGAGGAGAGGTGGAAAAAAACGGAGCCTCACTAAAGGCACACCGACAACCCCAACTCACCACAGACACAGATTTCCAATCCAAAACTGGATTATGAATTTGCAACCAGGGAAACCCCAGAACAATGGCATCATGCAGACCATGCAATACCAAAAATCTGCAATTTTCTTGATGGTCTGGGGCGACCCGCATGACCAACTGGGTCCAAAACTGAGGTTTATTTTTAGCCAAAGGAGTAGCATCAATCCCCCTCAAAGGGATAGGCATCTGCAGAGGTGTAATCGGAAATCCACAACGTTTAGCAAAATCCAAGTCCATTAGGTTTAGCGCTGCTCCCGAATCCACAAAAGCCTTGGCGGAAAATGTGGAAAGGGAGCAGATTAGAGTAATTGCCAGAAGAAACTTAGGTTGAACACCACCAACAGAAAACGTGAGTGCAAAGTGTTTCTCTCATTTAGGACAAACAGAAATAATATGTGAGGCATCTCCACAGAAAAAACACAGCTTATTACGCCTTCTGAACTCCTGACGTTGCACCTTAGACAAAACTCTATCACATTGCATAGGTTCAGACGTCTGTTCTACCTGTGGCAACACCTCTCGTGCAATCCTGCGTTCACGTAAACGCCGATCAACCTGAATGGCTAATGACATAGAATCGTCCAGACCAGAGGGAACAGGAAATCCGACCATAGTATCTTTTACGGCTTCTGACAAACCCTTCCGAAAGAGAGCAGCCAAGGCATTATCATTCCAGGTAGTAAGGACAGCCCACTTTCGGAACTTTTGACAGTACAACTCTGCCGAATCTCGACCCTGGTTCAATGCCAACAGGGTCTTTTCAGCCTGAGCAATAGTACTAGGTTCGTCATACAACAACCCCAAAGCTTGAAAGAATGCGTTCACATTAGTCAGAATAGGATCATCTGGTTTCAAAGAAAACGCCCAATCCTGGGGATCGCCACGCAGCAAAGAGATGACAATTTTAAGCAGTAGCCGTGGGGGGTTCCTACGATGCCCTAGACCCCTCGATCACAGCCGGAGAATTGAATAGGCCGAAAGAAAGAAAGGGGAAATCTAAACTGCCCCAGAGCAGACCCCAAAGCAATAGGCAGCCCCCAACATATAATGACGGTGAAGCAAGATGAAAATACTAACACAGACAGAAAGATAGACTGAGCAAAGACGGGGCCCAAGCTAACTTAGATAGAAAAGGACAGGAAGGCTGCTGTCTGCAATCCGTGAAAAAAACCCTATGAAAATAAGAGCCAACAGACTGACAGTGAAAAAGGCCCTGAAGACGCTAGGCTTCAAAAAAGCTATGTCAGCACTCAGGAATATTCTGAAGACAGAGCTACAGGCAAAAGGAGATTCAGCTCACCCCAGAAGGGAATGGCAGAATACAGAAAAGCAAGGAAAACAAAAAACAAAACAAAAAAGCTAACAGGAAAAACAGAAAACTTAGCTTTAGAGGAGCAGGAATCAGACTGGTGTCCTAGAAGTCCACAGAGAAATCACCCGCAGGGCAGAAGGGTGTCGGCAGCCTTATATCCAGTCCGTGACTCCACTCAGCCAGTCATCCTCATTAGACTCAGGTGCCTGATAATCAGGCTCATTACCTTCTTTTACCAGAATAGGGAGTTCACCAGACCTCAGTGACGAAGGGGAAAATGAACTCACAACAGCGGTCATTGTACACTCCAGTCGTATGCAGAAGCTGCAGCGATTGCTCCACCTTCCCAAGCACCGCCTAATTATCGACTTTGCAACAAGGCAGAACTCCACCCTGCACATGGTTCAGAGGCTGTGCGAACAGAGGCAGGCTGTAAATCATTTGTGGGAAGATACATAGGCAGGCAGTTTGCAGGCAGACATGGAGTTGTCTGGTGTGCAGTGGTCGAAGCTGAAAGACCTCTGTAAAGTCCTTCAGTGTTTTGAGGAATGCACACGGCTGGTAAGCGCAGACGACGTCATCATAAGCATGAGCATCTCACTTATGCGTCTGCTCATGCAAACTTTGATGCACATTAAGGAGCAGGCATCTGCAGCCGAGGAGGAAGAGGAGGAGGGATGCCTTGATGACAGTCAGCCATTGTCTGCTCAGGGAAGTCTCATCGACGAGGTGGAGGAAAAAGAGGAAGAGGAGTACGAGGAGGATGATGGGGATGATTATTTTGGGGAGTAGGATGCTTCTCAGGGGGCAAGAAAAAATGTTGGCGTGGCAAGGTCAGGTACAGGGTTTGTGCGTGACTGGAGGGATGTTGATTTGCCAGAAAGTGCTCCTCCACCCAGCACTCGCAGTGCATCATTGACACCTGGAACATTGGCTCACATGTCAGATTATGCCTTGCAGATCCTAAAAAGGGACCCCCCGCATTGCCAAAATGATGAACGATGACAACTACTGGTTGGCCAGCATCCTCGATCCACGCTATAAAGGCAAATTCCAAAACATCAAGCCACAGGAGAACCTAGAGCTAATATTGGCTAACAAACAAGCAACTCTGGTAAACCGTTTGTTTGAGGCATTCCCAGCACACAGCGGCGGTGATGTTTTTCCAATGAGCCGTAGGGGGCAACATGGAAGAGGTGTTCGTGGTGCACACAGCCGAAGTGGCGTTGGACAAAGCGGTTTCATGACCATGTTGTGGACTGATTTTTCAAGTACCGCTCACACGACTGGTAATACTGCATTGATCGAAAGTGACAGGAGACAGCAGTTGTCAACTATGGTAACAAACTGCTTCTCATCCCATATCGATGTTCTCCCTCACTGGTCATTCCCCTTTGACTATTGGGCCAGAAAAACTTGACACCTGGCCTGAATTGGCACAATATGCCTTACAGGAGCTCGCTTGCCCTGCTGCTAGTGTGTTATCTGAACGAGCCTTCAGTGCTGCTGGATCAATCCTGACAGAAAAAAGGACCCGTCTGTCGACACAAAATGTTGATGATCTAACCTTCATTAAAATGAACCATGCATGGGTTTCAAAGGATTTTGTCCCACTATCCCCTGCTGACACGTAGGTTACCAGAAAAATGGCTTGCTTTTGTCCTTCTCTTCCGCGGACTTCCCCAATTACTCCATTTGCAGCTGCTGAATGTCCAACATCAACATATACCATTTTTTCCACCTCCCTAACTGGGCTGCCTCCCCCCCACACCCGTGCGAGTGCCGTTGCCCTGGACAGGTGGGTGGGCACACTCTTTGGCAACGGCAGTGGCACAAGGTCCCTCATAGTAGAATCAAGTGTCTCTGACGGGGTTGCACACCCGCTGTCAGACACACCGGCGTACTATGAGGGGCCCTGTGCCAGTACCGCCGCCCATGAGTGGGCCCCCCCTGCTTGCTCAGGTCACCAGCACTTGCAATACTTACCTCTACATAAAAACAAACAAAAGCCAGCTCACCAAATGTAGACCGCAGACCTCGGAGCTCCGTCTGGACTGACGTGTGATCAATAGGAAAAAGCAATTAGTTCCAGCTGCGTGTAAAAAAATTTCTTCTTTATTTCAACATTAAAATTATGTCATCTTCATAGTATGCCATACACACGGACGCCGTGTCCGTGTGTATGGCATACTATGAAGATGACATAATTTTAATGTTGAAATAAAGAAGAAATTTTTTTACACGCAGCTGGAACTAATTGCTTTTTCCAATACTTACCTCTCCCTGCTCCACCACTGTGTAGTCTGGCCTGTTAAATACTTCACTGGGACTGCCAATACAAATTTGGTGAAATGATAGATGATGGTTAAGACGTAGCTATGCCCTGTCCTGCTGGGCTCTATCTTCAGATGATCAATGGCTTCCATTTGTTATGGACGTTGACTCACAATGAGATGCAGTGGTGGTTTATCATCAGCTTTCACTGTTTTCCGACTCACAGAGGTGTGACATTCCTGCCCACATTTTTAAATGTGTTCTCTCATGCCAATCCAATAGAATCGCCTACGGCCTGTGGCTTGTGTCTTTTGCACTCCAAAGTTACCTGTCAGATCATGTTAGGCAGTGAGGACAATGTCTACATCTGTCCCTGTGATCACAATTTGATGGAGATGAGTAACGGTGATGGGTTCCACGGTACTGCGATACAACAAACCTTTCTTCACAAGAACTGTTTTCGCTGTCTCCACAGACAAAGTAATTGAGTGTCAGCATCGCCTCTGAGAATTCTCCCGGGAGTTTTTACCGTGATTAGTAATTCTAAAATTTCTGCAATCAGTCGACTTTCCGTCTGTACTTGTATCTATCTCTGTTATGAATGAGTCACCGTAGGAGGCAAAAACAGAAATACTAGCTAAGTCCAGAAAACCAGAGAAGTTGGCAGCTATCGGATTGCAGACCCCTGAACCTATCAATAACAACTAGCAGTAGCCGTGGGGGGTTCCTACGGTGCCCTAGACCCCTCGATCACAGCCGGAGAACTAAATAGCCTAAAGACAGAAAGGGAAATCTAAACTGCCCCAGAGCAGACCCCAAAGCAATAGGCAGCCCCCAACATATAATGACGGTGAAGCAAGATGAAAAAACACTCACACAGATAGAAAGATAGGCTGAGCAAATGATGGGGCCCAAGCTAACTAAATAGGACAGGACAGAAAAGCTGCTGTCTGCAATCCGCCAATTCCCTATCAAAACAAGAGCCAACAGACTGATAGGAAAAAAGCCCTGAAGACGCTAGGCTTCAAAAAGACTATATCAGTACTCAGGTATTTTCTGAAGACAGAGCAAAAAGGAATTCAGCTCACCCCAGCAGGGAATGGCAGAAATCCAGAAAAACAAGGGAAAACAAAACCAAAACACAAATGCCAAAAGCAGAGCAGAAAACTTTGCTTTTGAGGAGCAGGAATCAGACTGGTCTCCAAGAATCCCTCAGAGAAATCACTTGCAAGGCAGAAGGGCGTCGGCTGCCTTATATCCAGTCAGCAATTCCAGTCACCCAGTCATCATCATTCTGCTCAGGTGCTTTGTAATCAGCCTCACTACCTTCCTTCACCAGAAGAGGGAGTTCATCAGACCTTAATGGTGAAGGGGAAAATGAACTCACAACAGTACCTCCCCCTTGAGGAGGGGTCACCGAACCCTCATCCACGCCACCAGGGCGATCAGGGTGAGCCCGATGAAAGGCACGCACCAATCTTTTGGCATGAATATCAGAGGCAGAGACCCAGGAATTATCCTCCTGACCATAACCCTTCCACTTAGCCTAACTCGTCAGGGAGCTCCGCGCAGCAGGTTAAAATTGTCATCTCTTTGCTGCGTGGCGATCCCCAGGATTGGGCGTTTTCTTTGTAACCAGATGATCCTATTCTGACTAATGTGAACACATTTTTTCAAGCCTTGGGGGGCGGGTGATTCTGTTATGAATGAGTCACCGTAGGAGGCAAAAGCAGAAATACTAGCTAAGTCCAGAAAACCAGAGAAGTTGGCAGCTTTCGGATTGCAGACCCCTGAACCTATCAACAACAACTAGCAGTAGCCGTGGGGGGTTCCTACGGTGCCCTAGACCCCTCGATCACAGCCGGAGAACTAATTAGCCTAAAGACAGAAAGGGAAATCTAAACTGCCCCAGAGCAGACCCCAAAGCAATAGGCAGCCCCCAACATATAATGACGGTGAAGCAAGATGAAAAAACTCTCACACAGATAGAAAGATAGGCTGAGCAAATGATGGGGCCCAAGCTAACTAAATAGGACAGGGCAGAAAAGCTGCTGTCTGCAATCCGCCAAAACCCTATCAAAACAAGAGCCAACAGACTGAAAAAAAAGCCCTGAAGACGCTAGGCTTCAAAAAGACTATATCAGTACTCAGGTATTTTCTGAAGACAGAGCAAAAAGGAATTCAGCTCACCCCAGCAGGGAATGGCAGAAATCCAGAAAAAGAAGGCAAAACAAAACCAAAACACAATTGCAAAAAGCAGACCAGAAAACTTAGCTTTTGAGGAGCAGGAATCAGACTGGTCTCCAAGAATCCCTCAGAGAAATCACCCGCAAGGCAGAAGGGCGTCGGCTGCCTTATATCCAGTCAGCAATTCCAGTCACTCAGTCATCATCATTCTGCTCAGGTGCTTGGTAATCAGCCTCACTACCTTCCTTCACCAAAAGAGGGAGTTCATCAGACCTCAATGGTGAAGGGGAAAATGAACTCACAACATATCTATCTTCCTCTTGCGGAGAGTCTGGACTGTCTTACTGAGACTGAAATATATATGAAGATTGAAAAATACCCCAACAGTGTATACTGGTGTACGCGTCGAATACATAACCCTTTTTCTACTTTTTAGATTCTTGTCTAATCCATACTGAGGCTGTGAGTGTCTTTGTCGGACTATGGAAATATACACGCAGATTTTTAATGTTTAAACTATGCTATATATACCTGCTATCCAGTGATACTGTACCCTTTCTCAAATACCTGTTATCCGGTGATACTGTACCCTTTCTCAACTTTGTACAATCACGTCAAATCCACACTGTGCCTGAGACCCTCTGAGTCTGCCTCCTGATATACAGTATAGACAAAGGTTTTTCATGTTTAAACTATGCTACACATATACCGTATTTTTCGGACTATAAGACGCACCGCACCATAAGACGCACCCCAATTTTCAGAAGGAAAATAGGGAAAAAAATAATAATGTGTCAAATGGGGGTCCATCTTACAGTACGAATTCAGCTTACCTGGGAAGGGATCCGGCACAGGTGGAGGAGTAGTCACAGGGGTCATTCAGTGGTCCAGGCTTGTGCGGTGGTGGCTCTGTGCTGGGGCAGGTTGGTTGTGCTGGGGCAGCTGTGCTGGGGCAGGGGCAGCTGTGCTGGGGCAGGGGCAGCTGTGCTGGGGCAGTTGTCCTGAGGCTGGGGCAGGGGCAGCTGTGCTGGGGCAGCTGTCCTGAGGCTGGGGCAGCTGTGTGGGGCTGGGGCAGCTGTCCTGAGGCTGGGGCAGCTGTGTGGGGCTGGGGCAGCTGTTCTGAGGCTGGGGCAGCTGTGCTGGGGCAGCTGTCCTGAGGCTGGGGCAGCTGTGTGGGGCTGGGGCAGCTGTCCTGAGGCTGGGGCAGCTGTCCTGAGGCTGGGGCAGCTTTGCTGGGGCAGCTGTCCTGAGGCTGGGGCAGTTGTGCTGGGGCAGGTGGGCCTCTGCAGGGCGGTGGTGGCGGCGGGCTGTGCTCCGGTGCAGGGGCGGCGGCTCCACTGGCATTTCCTCCAAGCCCGGAGGCCCCCCTCACATCCCTTGCTTGCCGCCGCCATGTTGCGGTGGCCTCCGGGAACATGGGCGCCGGGAAGATGGCCGCCGGTCTGGGGACGGCGCATGCGCGGCTTCAGATCTCGTCCCGAAATCTCAGGGGGACGAGATCTGAAGCCACGCATGCGCCGTCCCCGGACCGGCGGCCATCTTCCCGGCGCCCATGTTCCCAGAGGCCACCGCAACATGGCGGCGGCCAGCAAGGGATGTGCGGGGGGCCTCCGGGCTTGGAGGAAATGCCGACCGAGCCGCCCCCCCTGCACCGGAGCACAGCCCGCCGCCACCTCCGCCCCGCAGAGCCCCGCCCGCTGCCACCACTGCACCGCAGAGCCCCGCCCGCTGCCACCACCGCACCGCAGAGCCCCGGAGGTGAGTATATTGCGACCATAAGACGCACCCCCCACTTTCCCCCAAAATTTTGGGGGAAAAAAGTGCGTCTTATGGTCCGAAAAATACGGTACCTGTTATCGGGTGATACTGTACCCTTTCTCAACTTTCTACAATCTTGTCGAATCCATACTGGGCCTGAGAACATCTGCGTCTGTCTCCTGATTAGAGATGAGTGGTGTTCGATTCGACATGTTGCCAAGTTAAAATTCCAGCTGTTTTGGGCAGTGTTCGAGCTTAAAATTCGGCTGTTCGAGGTTCCGTTCGAGAATGGTTCGTTCACCAAAAGCGTAACTTCATTTTCACATTAATAATGGTTTTCAATGTTAATAGACTGTTTCATGGCATAGTAGCGGTGTGTGGTAGCAAGCGGTGTAGTACACCTGTCAAGGAGCTACACCGTGTGTGTTTCTAATTATTTTTTACCGCATCTTGTCCAGAAAATCCTTTTTGGCCTTGTAGCACTGTCTGCTACTCAGCAGAGGAGCCCACCAGTGAACCAAGCTATGCCGCCTGTTTATGTAAGAACTGCGTGCTACTCATCAGAGGAGCCCAGCTGTTAAGCAAGCTACAGCACCTGTTGTTTGGACACTTAATTTTTTCATTTTTTCAGGAATGCCGGTTAGGCCTAATTCCGGGATTCCGGTTGACCTGCACTTACTGGGAAATCCTCGTTCGCGGGGAAGAATTGTAATCCCAGTTCCCCATCACTAACGGGGTTCAGCGGGTTATCTGCACCTGTAAGCGACACACGCTGGACCTTTCAGTGTAGCGCGCAGGCAGCCCCGGACATGTAAGGGCATGACAGACCTGTTATTGATTGATCTCGCATGCCAGAGCCTCGCGTGTCCCTCTAGTAAGCTTGACGCGTACCCCGGGGGCATGCCGGAGTCTCGTTCGTTAACGGAATTAAGCTGACAAATTGCTAGCACAACTAAAAACAGACATCCACCATCACCCACAGAATCAACAAAGCTTGCAATCTGTCAATCTTTTCTGCAGCTGGCATGGTTGAGGTTTCCTGGGTGGAGTCGAATTAAGCCGCAGGCTCCACTCCTGGTGGTGCCCTTCTGGACATTCCTTTACGGTTCAGTTTTGCAACCATACTGCCCCCCGGAAACCAAACACTTTGCCTTCATGGACGCTGTTCGGAGGTCCGTGGGAATAACGCCGCCCGATCAGCAGTTGGCCTAATTTATGGTGGGAAGTCCGACGGTATATGATCGTCTTCAATTTCAGATTTTTACTGTTTTTGGTATTTTACATTTTTATTCCAGCCTTTCTTGACTTCATAAGGGCATGACATGCCTATATCTGTGTCTCCTCCTCCTCCTTTTACTCCTCCACCTCTTTTCTATATGTAGTTGCCGTTTTCCATATGTTATTTTTGTATTCTGAGCTTTTTGCCTGCTTTGGGACACCTTTTAAGGTGTTTTGTAATTTTTTCTATGTGTTTGTGTTTGCCTGCCATTGTTTTCAAAGGGGTTCGATGTTGTTCGTCGAACGTTCGACAAACATTCGACGAACTTGCCTCGTGTTCGACGAACCAAAACGAACTGGAACACTAGCGGGGTGGCTCAACACTACTCATGAATATATAGACGTACATTTTTAATGTTTAAACTATACTATATATACCTGGCATCTGGTGATACTGTACCCTTTCTGCCAGGAAGTCCTCCTCCACCCACCACTCTAAGTGTATCATTGACACCTGGAACATTGTCCCACATGTGTGATTATTTCTTGCGGATCTTCTTGTTATGTTGTGGTGTGATCCATCCTGAGCGTGTGACAGTCTGTGGGTTACTCCAGCAATTTAGATGTACATTTAAAAATTACCCCAACACTAGTGTATACAGCTCTACGCTTGTGATACATTACCCATTTACTGCTTTTTTATATTCTGGTCTAATCCAATCTGACCAAGTGAGAGTTATTTTCTGACTGTGAAAATAAATACTGAGATTGACAACAATGACCCCTACACTGTGTACAGCTGTACTCTTCAGATCCATTACCGTTTTACGGCTTTTTATATTGTGTTGTAATCCATACTGAGCCTGAGAGCGTCTGTGTCTGCCTCCTGAAATATCTACGGAGATTTGGAATGTTTAAACTATACTATATATACCTGCTATCTGATGATACTGTACACTTTTTCTACTTTTTATATTCTTGTCTAATCCATACTGAGCCTGTGAGCGTCTCTGTGTGACTGATGGTATATATAAGGAGATTGACAATCATCCTTTGACTGTATAGAGCTGTACGCTTCTGATACAGTACCATATATCTGATGTTATTTTGGGTTCATGTTCTGCAACATTTTGAAGTTTGGTGGAAGAGGCCGCGGACGTGGGCGTGGGGGGGCCAGCTGGTGCTGAAGGTGGTGGTGCATCTGCTGGTAGTGGCAAAAGCACAATAGCAGCTAAGGCAGGTGTTGAGCCTGCATCATAGTCTGGCTCTGGAACGCCTGGAAGGCTACCTTTTCTGGGAGTAGGTTAACCGCTTTCAAAGCCGGAGCATCAGGAACTGGGTTTGGCTTACATTGCCAAAACAGACTCCAGCAAATATGCCCTCCTCTTCTGAAGTTTCAAAAAATGCAAGCACTGAGTCGTCAAGTGCTGGCTCCTGGTCAGGAAGAACCCCTTTGCTTGTGTCCTTCACGCACACCAAAAGTGAATGATGCAGCAGGCCACACTTCACATTAGTCCATGTAGCTCTTTCTATCATACCATGCCTGGGTTATCAAGTCAAATCGTGAATTCCCCAGTCCAAGATGAATCTGACATGGAGTGTGGGTGGCCAGCCAGGGCAGTGGGGTTAACCGGTACCGGGCCGGTGTCTCACAGGGATCATAGAATCATAGAATCATAGAATCGTAGAGTTGGAAGGGACCTCCTGGGCCATCTGGTCCAACCCCCTGCTCAAAGCAAAGGATGTGTCACATTGGTGGTGATGACCCGTTCCGTGGCCCTGGGCGTCCATGCAAAGGGGTGAATAACGTTTATAGGTGAATGATACGTGACGCCACCTGTGGTTTCTGATCGCATTGACCCACGCTGCAGTGTCGCTTCTCTGGGACAGATGTTGTTGTGCAGCTAAGATGTAGAAGCCCTGCACAGGTAGGGCCATAGTCGCAGGGCAGATGAAAGAGTTGGTAGATGGTGTGCAGTGCAGGATGTAGCAGAGCCATGCGCCAGGCGCAGGAGAAAGATTTACAGACACAGTCGTGCAGTTACTTTACCTGTACTTGGTAAGTGCCATCCAGGACCCAGAGTACAGATGGAGAAGGAGTTAGTCAGCCTGAAAGCAAATGTGGAATTCTCTCTCTGCAGATAGGTAGTGTGGCCTCCGTTCTAGCGCTTATCTGAGGTACCTGCAGTACTGAGTTCACTGAAGTTCCCCCTGTTGACTCTCTTTTGGAACTTTCTCGTATGGCAGGCAGACGTAGCCTTTTCCTTCTGGCTCACACACGTCGCTGCTGGGGCCTGAATCATAGAATCATAGAGTTGGAAGGGACCTCCTGGGCCATCTGGTCCAACCCCCTGCTCAAAGCAGGATTCGCTAAATCATCCCAGTCAGATGTCTGTCCAGCCTCTGTTTGAAGACTTCCATTGAAGGAGAACTCACCACTTCTCGTGGCAGCCTGTTCCACTCATTGATCACTCTAACTGTCAAAAAGTTTTTTCTAATATCTAATCTGTGTCTCCTCCCATTCAGTTTCATCCCATTGCTTCTAGTCTTTCCTTGTGCAAATGAGAATAAAGTTGATCCTTCTACAATGTGACAGCCCTTTAGATATTTGTAGACAGCTATTAAGTCTCCTCTCAGTCTTCTCTTTTGCAAACTAAACATTCCCAAATCCTGCAACCTTTCCTCATAAGACAGGGTTTGCAGACCGGTCACCATTCTGGTCGCTCTTTTCTGAACTTGCTCCAGTTTGTTGATGTCTTTTTTAAAATGTGGTGCCCAAAACTGGACACAATATTCCAGATGAGGTCTGACCAAAGAGGAGTAGAGGGAAATAATGACTTCACGTGATCTAGACTGTATGCTTCTGTTAATACATCCTAGAATTGCATTTGCCTTTTTTGCTGCTGCATCACACTGTTGACTCATATTCAGTCTGTGATCTATTAGTATACCCAAGTCTTTTTCACATGTGCTGTCACTTAGCCCTATTCCTCCCATTCTATATATGCTTTTTCCATTTTTATTGCCCAGATGTAGTACTTTGCATTTCTCCCTGTTAAAAACCATTCTGTTTGTTGCTGCCCACTTCTCCAGTTTATTTAAATCTTTTTGAATCCTCTCTCTCTCTTCTCTAGTATTAGCTATCCCTCCTAGCTTTGTGTCATCAGCAAATTTAATCAGTTTACCCTCAATTCCTTCATCTAAATCGTTGATAAAGATGTTGAACAATACAGGGCCCAGGACAGAGCCCTGTGGTACCCCACTTGAGACATTCTTCCAACTGGATGTGCAGCCATTTACGACCACTCTTTGGGTCCGATCACTAAGCCAGTTATGAATCCACCTAACAGTTGCCTTGTCCATTCCATACTTAATCATTTTTTCAATAAGGATTGTATGAGAGACTTTGTCAAATGCTTTGCTGAAGTCAAGATATACTATATCTACAGCATTTCCTTGATCCACCCAATCAGTGATACCGTCATAGAAGGAAATTAAGTTAGTCTGACATGACTTATTAGTTACAAACCCATGCTGACTCTGTTTAATCACTTCATTCTTATCCAGGTATTGACATACATGTTGTTTAATAATTTGTTCAAAGATCTTTCCTGGTATAGAAGTCAGACTCACCGGCCTATAGTTACCTGGGTCCACCTTCTTCCCCTTTTTGAAGATAGGAACAACATTTGCTCTTCTCCAGTCTTCTGGCACTTCTCCTGTTCTCCAAGAATTTTCAAAGATTATAGAGAGGGGTTCAAAAATTTCTTCTGCTATCTCCTTCAGTACTCTGGGGTGTAATTCATCTGGACCTGGAGACTTGAATTCATTTAGGCTAGCTAAGTGTTTCCTCACTATCTTTCTGTTTATAGATATCCTGGATTCTTCTATTCCCTTAATAGGACAGTGAATAACAGTTGATGTTACATTTCCTTTCTGAGAGAAAACAGATGCAAAATAGGAATTTAAAAGTTCAGCCTTCTCAACATCCTGTCTTACCATTTCATCATTTTCATCCTGTAAAAATCCTATAGCATCTTTGACTTTTCTTTTACTTTTGACATATCCCCAAAATCCTTTATTATTGCTTTTGACATCTCTTGCAAGCCTCAATTCATTTTCAGCTTTAGATAATCTGATTTGTGCCCTGCAGGTTCTGCAGACAGCATTATATTCTTCTTTAGATATGCCTCCCTCTTTCCATTTTATAAACATTTTTTTCTTCCTTTTTAGCATGTGCTTAAGTTCTGTGTTCATCCATCCTGGTTTCCTTAACTGCTTCCTATTCTTCCCTCTTTTCGGAATTGTTAACAACTGTGCTTTGAGAATTTCATTTTTCAAGATTTCCCATCCTTCCTGGACATTTTTGTCTTTAAGGATATCCAGCCATTGGATTCCTCCAATTCTCTTTCTGAATCCCTTAAAATCTGCCTTTCTGAAATCTAACCTTGACGTCTGAGTCTTCACAGTTCTTCCGCCTCTAGTTATCCAAAATTCTAAAATAGCATGGTCGCTACCTCCTAGGGTCCCAGCCACTTTTACCTCCTCAACCATTTCCTCCCTGTTTATAAGGATTAGATCCAAGGTAGCAGTTCCCCTTGTTTTCTCCCTTACCTTTTGGAAGATAAAGTTGTCAGCAAGAGAGGATAAGAATTTCCTTGACCTGTTAGTTTTGCCTGAGAGAGATTCCCAACAAATGTCTGGATAGTTGAAATCTCCCATGACAACTATGTCATATTTTTTGGAGAACTTGGCCATTTGATGTATAAAGAGTTCATCCATAGCTTCAGCTTGCACAGGCGGCCTGTAGTAAATGCCTACAATGGTGTCCTTTCCATTGTTCTGTCCTTGTATTCTTACCCAAACAGTTTCCACAGAACTCCCAGTCTCTGAAGCTTCAATCTCTGTGCAGATATACGCGTTTCTAACATACAATGCGACACCCCCTCCTCGTTTATCAAGTCTGTTTCTTGCAAATAAGTTGTATCCTTCTAGTCTTGTATTCCAATCATGTGTATTGTCCCACCAAGTTTCAGTGATTCCAATGACATCATATTTCTTTTCCTGTGTTAGTAGTTCCAATTCTCCTTGTTTGTTGCCCATGCTTTGTGCATTAGTATAGAAACATTTTAGTTTGTGATTGGTTTCTCTTTCTCCAATATTTTTATTAATTAGATTCTTTCGTCTTTGTTCTTCCTTTCCACTTCTAATAGCAGAGTTCTCAATAGCATTTGTCAGGTGTATGGCTTTTTCTGGTCTTTTGCTTCCCTTCCCATGTTGTTCTAGTTTAAAGCTCTCCTTACAAGTGTAGCAAGGCGACTTCCAAATACATGCTTACCAGTCTTCGTAAGGTGCACCCCATCTCTAGCAAGTAGTCCATCGTATAAGTAGTTCACTCCATGATCCAGAAATCCAAATCGTTGCTGACGGCACCATCGACGTAGCCAGTTGTTCACCTGCAGAATCTTATTCCACCTCCTTGTTCCATGGCCATCCACTGGGAGGATGGAAGAGAAGACCACCTGCGCTCCCAGTTCTTTCACTTTCTTGCCTAAGTCTTCAAAGTCTCTGCAGATGGTTTCCAGGTCGTTTCTTGCAGTGTCATTTGTCCCCACATGTAGTAGCAGGAATGGGTAGTCATCTGTAGGTCTGAAGAGTCCTGATATCCTGTCAGACACATCTTTAATTTTTGCACCTGGAAGACAACACATTTCTCTTGAAGTAATATCCGGTCTGCAGATAGCGGCCTCAGTTCCTCTCAACAGGGAATCCCCCATGACCACCACTCTCCGTTTCTTCTTCACAACATTTTTCTTTCTCCATCCAGGAGGACTCTGAAGGCGTACAAGGTTGCTGCTTGTTGGTAAAGTCTTATCCTGATGTATTTCTTCATTGTTTTCCTGCGTGAGAGCCTGGTACTGGTTTCTGAGCAGTATGGGTGCTGACTGCCTCCTGATCCTCCTGCTTCTCTGGGTCACATGTCTCCATTCCTCTGTTTCTTCAGGTGCACTTCGAATTTCTTCTCTTTCTGTAACATGAAGAGATAATTCTGCTCTGTCCAAGAACTCTTCACCTTCCTTAATGATCTTCAACGTAGCTAACCTCTCTTCGAGATTTTGCAACTTTTCCTCCAACAGGGACACAAGCTTGCATTTGTGGCATGTGAAGTTTGGCTTTTCCACTGGTAAGTCTGTGAACATGTAGCAAGAAATGCAGCTCACCAAATGGCTCCTGGCCTCTTCCATCTTGAGATTTCTTAAAAACGATGAAAGATGAGCCCAAATTCCAAAACCCAGTGATCGTTGAGCTCGCGGAGACTCTTCACTTATCCCAGAAGGCACTGGGAATATGCAAATGATCTCCTCAAGACTCTTCCCCTGGTTTTCCGATTTCCTCTTTTCAGCTGCAACGGCCAAAACCCAGTGATCGTTGAGCTCGCGGAGACTCTTCACTTATCCCAGAAGGCACTGGGAATATGCAAATGATCTCCTCAAGACTCTTCCCCTGGTTTTCCGATTTCCTCTTTTCAGCTGCAACGGCCAAAACCCAGTGATCGTTGAGCTCGCGGAGACTCTTCACTTATCCCAGAAGGCACTGGGAATATGCAAATGATCTCCTCAAGACTCTTCCCCTGGTTTTCCGATTTCCTCTTTTCAGCTGCAACGGCCAAAACCCAGTGATCGTTGAGCTCGCGGAGACTCTTCACTTATCCCAGAAGGCACTGGGAATATGCAAATGATCTCCTCAAGACTCTTCCCCTGGTTTTCCGATTTCCTCTTTTCAGCTGCAACGGCCAAAACCCAGTGATCGTTGAGCTCGCGGAGACTCTTCACTTATCCCAGAAGGCACTGGGAATATGCAAATGATCTCCTCAAGACTCTTCCCCTGGTTTTCCGATTTCCTCTTTTCAGCTGCAACGGCCAAAACCCAGTGATCGTTGAGCTCGCGGAGACTCTTCACTTATCCCAGAAGGCACTGGGAATATGCAAATGATCTCCTCAAGACTCTTCCCCTGGTTTTCCGATTTCCTCTTTTCAGCTGCAACGGCCAAAACCCAGTGATCGTTGAGCTCGCGGAGACTCTTCACTTATCCCAGAAGGCACTGGGAATATGCAAATGATCTCCTCAAGACTCTTCCCCTGGTTTTCCGATTTCCTCTTTTCAGCTGCAACGGCCAAAACCCAGTGATCGTTGAGCTCGCGGAGACTCTTCACTTATCCCAGAAGGCACTGGGAATATGCAAATGATCTCCTCAAGACTCTTCCCCTGGTTTTCCGATTTCCTCTTTTCAGCTGCAACGGCCAAAACCCAGTGATCGTTGAGCTCGCGGAGACTCTTCACTTATCCCAGAAGGCACTGGGAATATGCAAATGATCTCCTCAAGACTCTTCCCCTGGTTTTCCGATTTCCTCTTTTCAGCTGCAACGGCCAAAACCCAGTGATCGTTGAGCTCGCGGAGACTCTTCACTTATCCCAGAAGGCACTGGGAATATGCAAATGATCTCCTCAAGACTCTTCCCCTGGTTTTCCGATTTCCTCTTTTCAGCTGCAACGGCCAAAACCCAGTGATCGTTGAGCTCGCGGAGACTCTTCACTTATCCCAGAAGGCACTGGGAATATGCAAATGATCTCCTCAAGACTCTTCCCCTGGTTTTCCGATTTCCTCTTTTCAGCTGCAACGGCCAAAACCCAGTGATCGTTGAGCTCGCGGAGACTCTTCACTTATCCCAGAAGGCACTGGGAATATGCAAATGATCTCCTCAAGACTCTTCCCCTGGTTTTCCGATTTCCTCTTTTCAGCTGCAACGGCCAAAACCCAGTGATCGTTGAGCTCGCGGAGACTCTTCACTTATCCCAGAAGGCACTGGGAATATGCAAATGATCTCCTCAAGACTCTTCCCCTGGTTTTCCGATTTCCTCTTTTCAGCTGCAACGGCCAAAACCCAGTGATCGTTGAGCTCGCGGAGACTCTTCACTTATCCCAGAAGGCACTGGGAATATGCAAATGATCTCCTCAAGACTCTTCCCCTGGTTTTCCGATTTCCTCTTTTCAGCTGCAACGGCCAAAACCCAGTGATCGTTGAGCTCGCGGAGACTCTTCACTTATCCCAGAAGGCACTGGGAATATGCAAATGATCTCCTCAAGACTCTTCCCCTGGTTTTCCGATTTCCTCTTTTCAGCTGCAACGGCCAAAACCCAGTGATCGTTGAGCTCGCGGAGACTCTTCACTTATCCCAGAAGGCACTGGGAATATGCAAATGATCTCCTCAAGACTCTTCCCCTGGTTTTCCGATTTCCTCTTTTCAGCTGCAACGGCCAAAACCCAGTGATCGTTGAGCTCGCGGAGACTCTTCACTTATCCCAGAAGGCACTGGGAATATGCAAATGATCTCCTCAAGACTCTTCCCCTGGTTTTCCGATTTCCTCTTTTCAGCTGCAACGGCCAAAACCCAGTGATCGTTGAGCTCGCGGAGACTCTTCACTTATCCCAGAAGGCACTGGGAATATGCAAATGATCTCCTCAAGACTCTTCCCCTGGTTTTTCCCCTGCCTCCGAGCCTTAATTGGGAACAGAGCATTTACAGCTGCTACTTCCTCCGGTTTCTGCTGCAGGACGGTTAGTGTCCCTACAAACTCGGAGACCGGAATCCCGACCATGCGCTCCAGCTAGGAGTGAGCCTTAACTCTGCTCATCCTCCAGCTCCCCTTTTCACGTCCACACACTTTCCCTTCCCTTCACAGACTGCCCTAACTTACCTCCTCCCGACCACAGAGAGCAGCTCCTCAGAAGTCAGGTTCAGAGGTCTCCCTGCTGGCCTGGAGTAGGAACTGTATTGTGTGTTGGTTTAACTGCTAGAGAGATCCTTCGTTGCTCCCAAGCATGACATCACACTCCCTAGGAGGAAGGTAATGCCACTGTGGCGACCGTACTCCTGGGGGCGCCACAAGTTCACTGATGCCCAGCCACTGTTAGATGATTCTGCTGGTACATTGACCCAGACCACTACATTCCCATCGCACTCTACACAGCCAGAATCTGACCCTGATGAAACTCAGGTTCCCCTTCCCGCATACTGTACCACCTTACACAGTGACAAAGAGGAAGGTTCAGATGAAAGTGCAGGTTCCTTGAGCAGGTGGGGGGACATACTCATGAGCGACGGCACTGGCACAGGGCCCCTCATACAAAAAGTGTACACAAAAGTGTCTTTGCCGGTGGGAGGGCCCACCCCCACCATCAACCCCACCCCCACCATCAACCCCACCCCCACCATCAACCCCACCCCCACCGGAGGGCCCACCCCCACCATCAACCCCACCCCCACCATCAACCCCACCCCCACACGCCGTACCCGCCGTCAGACACACCGCCGTACTATGAGGGGCCCTGTGCCAGTGCCATCGCCAACGAGTGCCCCCCCTGCTTGCTCAGGATCACAGCACTTGCAAAGTTGAAATACTTACCTCTCCCTGCTCCACCGCCGTGACGTCTTCCGCGTTTCCTGAAAGTGACATTCTGGTCAGAGAGCACGATGACATCACGTCTGTACGCCCTCTGTCTAAACAGTCCAAGTGCCGGGAGATGGAAGATGGGGACGACGAGGAGTCCAGACTAGTAAAGGGATTCCCTAGCGAGGAGACTTATTTAATTGTTTTCAATGTTGGGACAGCTATTTTTGGGGAGCACTATACTCTGGAGAATGATATATGAGGCCCACCATACACTGGAGCATTCCAAAGGTGGACATCAGACACTGGAGCAGCATTTACAGGGCCCATTATGCACTGGAGCATTAGAAATGGGGCCCATTATATATGGAGCATTATTTGGGCCCATAACACAGTGGAGCTTCATCCATGGGGACCAACATATACTGTAGCATTATGTGGAACTCATCATATGCTGTTTCAAACATTATATGGGACCAATGATTCTGTACGGAGAAATATATGGGCCTCATTACTCTGAATAGTGCACTATGCGGTGGCCATAATACTGTATGGAGTAATATACTGTCCGTTTTTGGAGCTATTGGAGAATTTAAAATGGATATCAGTCATGAGATGTAAGAAGTGAAGTATTTTTCATTGTACTATACCGCTCATTCTCTGCCGTATCAGAGGATCATGAATTGTGGCATGTGTTAAAAGAGCCCAGTGACACTCTTTGGCCCAGGGCCCACGAAAATCTGGAGCCAGCCCTCCCCCCCCACAACTTTAGCCAAATAACCCCCAGTTTTCAATGCCTAACTATTATTATAAAGTAAATTAAGGTTGATAAACTTAAGTAATAAGAATTGATGTTTTTGGCATTAAAATGGGCACTGTAGGTGTGTTTCATGTCCTCCACTCCCTGTCGTCCTTGGTTCCCCATTGACTTGCATTGGGTTTCGTGTTTCAGTCGGCCTTCGACTTTTCACGATAATCGGCCGATTTCGTTCGACCCGACTTTTGAGAAAGTTAGGTTTCATGAAACCCGACTCGACCCGAAAAAAGGCAAAGTCGCTCATCTCTAGTGACTAATTATTTGGTATAGAGAAATATATGGGGCTCATTATTCTGTATGGCGCACAACGTGGTGGCCATAACACTGTATGGAGTAATATACTGTCCTGTTTTTGAGCTATTGTACAATTTAAAATAGATCAGTCATGTCATGTAAGAAGTGAAGTATGTGTCATTGTACTATACCTATATTTCTGTGGCGTATCGGAGCATCATGAGTTGTGGTATGTGTTAAAGGGGCGCACTTACACTCTTTGGCCCAGGGCACATGAAAACCTGGAGCCAGCCCAAACCCCCCACAACTTTAGCCAAATAACCCCCAATTTTCAATGCGTAACTATAATTAGGAAGTAAATTAAGGTTGACAAGCTTCAGTTATAAGAATTGATGTTTTTGTCATTGAAATGGGCACTGTAGGTGTGTTTCCTGTCCTCCACTCCCTGCCGACTTTGCTTCCCCATTGACTTGCATTGGGTTTCGTGTTTCAGTCGGCCTCCGACTTTTCCCTATAGTCGGCCGATTTTGTTCGATTTTGTTTCATGAAACCCGACTCGACCCGAAAAAAGGCAAAGTCGCTCATCTCTAGTCAGGATTCCTCTGGAATCTACCACACAGAGTGGCTAGCCCCAAGTCTTGGCCCACAGGTGGAATTCATTCCATAGGATCCAATCTACGGCTACTTTACATGGACATTTAACCTGTTCATGTATATATGAGGTATAATGTAAAACAGAATGTGCCTCTGAATGAATATGGCACACTTCTCAGCTTCCATGTGCCATTTCATGAAGTAGATCTCAGTCATGGACTGGCTTACTGTTGTGTTGTAGTTACGCCACTTTTCTGTAGTAAATTATGCTGCGTTCCTGGCCGCATTCACCTCCATCCCATTCCTATGAAGCTCAGCTCTCTTTTTAAAACAGTGACAGAGCTGACTGGAAATGGTGTAAATACACCCAGGGCAAATATTTTTCAACTTTTAAAACAGTTTTACATTAGAATTTTGGCAAAACTGATTTTTGTGACCAATGTGTGTAAGGGATGTGAGTCAGTCCAGCAGAGTCAGGGAGGAGGAGTCAGCGGGGACGGCCGTAGTGACTAGTGATCTTAATATCCCTTTCCCTTGTCAGAGTATGTTGTTTTTCTGAAATGCTGGAGCTTTTCACAAAACATAGAAATCTGTAATGATGGATACAGTTCCTGATCCATGCTCTCCTTGCTTTGGGCAGACTCAATCATCTGACGGGTTCTCTTTAACATGTTTTCTTTTCTTTTTCACTCTACAAAGGAACATATCTATGAACGCCAGTATATTCTGTCTGTTTCAGTAGCATAGCTACTGGAGGGGCAGAGGGTGCAGTCACTTCAGGCCTCAGAGTTGGAGGTGCACAACCGGAGTGACGGCCACCATAAAATGTATCAGTAAGCGCAGCTCGCCTATGCAGTTACCCTCTGTAGTAGAGCAGTTAGACACCATCTCCTGCCTCCTTGCACTATTGCTCTTTGTTCTGAAGGCCACAGGTCCCTTTACAGTTGCCTGCAGAACGACAGGTTTAAGTGGAATGACGTGATGACATCATCACATCAGGGCAGCACGGTGGCTAAGTGGTTAGCATTGCAGCGCTGGAGTCCTGGGTTTGAATCCCACCAAGGACATCTGCAAGGAGTTTGTATGTTCTCCCCGTGTTTGCGTGGGTTTCCTCCGGGTACTCCAGTTTCCTCCCACATTACAAAGACATGCTGATAGGGAATTTAGATTGTGAGCCCCATCGGGGACAGCGATGATAATGTGTGCAAACTGTAAAGCGCTGCGGAATATGTTAGCGCTATATAAAGATTATTATTATTAGGACTCTGAAGTCTTCAGCATGTCCTGGTACAGTGACATCACCACATCAGTCCACCTGCGCTTTGCTGCTCTAAGCTCCAAGGTTAGGTGAGTATATTGTGGTGCCCCTGAGGGTTCAGTCGCCACAGAGGTACTGCATCTCCTCATGAGGTGTGGTGCCCCACCATTCAGGTAAGGTGGAGACACCTGACCACACTCCAACACCTGCATCCCACACAACATAGTAGTGTAGCAAAGCACCCTTTGGTGGCTCCCTGCCCGTGGAACACGAAGAGTGCTGGGAGGTGGGTGAAGCTTAGTCTGCACCAAAAGATTGGGAAAAGTTTAGGATTTAGTGAGTCTGGCGGGGTCAGTCAGTGAGAGAAGTGAGAGGGATGGAGGAGGGAAGTGCTGCAGCGGACCTCAGTGACCTGGGTCTGCTGGCACAGGAAAGAGACACAGATGGAAAGCCTAACTCTTCATAAGAAAGATAGATTTGAACGGAACGTAAGGAGAAAAGGATTAGGGTTAGAGCAGAACCCTTCCCAAGTTCACAGCGCAAGGCCAGGGTTCGGTCCCCGAGGTTGTATGGATACTAATGGTCCTGCAGCAGACACCGGAGGAATAGAAGTTGTCACCACTTTATTCCCACACAAGACTTGGGGGAACAACAGCAACGTGAGTGAGCCGGGACTTGGTAGCAAGGAGTCCCCGAAGCAGGCTACAGCTGTCTGCCGTACAAGTAGAGTTCATAGGAACATCTGACAGGAGGAACTCCAGTGTAACTCAGTACTGTGAGTACTTCACTATAGGCGCAAAAGGGAGATGTTCAGAAAAGGCACATATGTTGGCGGAGTGTTGGAACAGAGTACTTTATCTTGCCTGGAAGTTGGCTGAGCTCCAGACCCGGAGGACACGGCACGGATGCGGGCACCTGTATGCTCAACAGACTGTGAGTAAAGCTTTGGAACTACATGCCCTGGTGTCCTACGCTTATTCCTGCGCCAACACCCTCAGCACTGCTACATCTCTGTGCCTGACACTGCACCATCTACGTCTCTCCCCTATCTCTTCACCTACACTGCCCTGGGACTACAGCCTTACCTGTGGAGGGCCACAACATCATTGCTGCACTACATCATCTGTCCCAGAGGATCTCTCTGCAGCGTTGGCTTAAAACCTTTCTTGCCGAACACCACAGGTGGCATCACGAATCATTCAATGAACATTTCTGCTATTTACAATGGGCGCCAAGGGCAACGGGCCGGGTCGTAGCTGCTGTGACATTCCCCTCTGAGACCGGCCCGGTACTGAGTACCCCACAGCCCTGGGAGGGCGACCCAATATGATATTTTTTATTTTACTTTTGTGTGGGGGCCACCAACAGCGTGGTGACTACTAAGTGGGGCCATCATACAGTGTGGTCGCTGCTAAAGGGGGTTTTCAAGAGTGTGGGGGCTACAAAGAATCGACATTGTGGGGGCACCTAATATGGCCATCATACAGAGTTGAGGCTGCTAAGGTGGGACAATCAGACAGCGTTGGAGCTACTAAGGGGGTCCATCACATCATACACAGTGGGGGCTACTAAGTTGGGCCATCATACAAAGTTTCCAAGGGGCAATTTTACCTCTTAGAAACTGCAAAGGAGACATTTTACTTTGTAAGTGGAATAGTGGTGGGCATTATGTGGGCACTAATTGGAGCACTGTTTTTGTGCCACAGAGACACATAAGGCAGCAGCAGTTCTGTATTAGGCTATCAGTAGGATGAGGGGTATATGCAGGTTTGGAAAAGATGGAGATGATGCTGGAAATGTGAGAAGTCAGATGTTGATTTGTTTTAATCTCTGCAGACCAGTTGTCGCTGGAAGAAGTTTTTATGTTGCTCTGGGCCAGATGGAAAAGTGAGTGACTCCATCTGAAAGAATGTCAGCTGTCAGTCACTGTGTAGAACTGTACTGTAATCTATTACATGTCCTGCAGGACTGGTATCTAACACCATTTGGTCACCATATGGCGGTAATATCCGTGTTTGCCTTTGTATAGTGTGATTTATTTTCAGTAACAACCTGGTCATCTGCTGAGGTTCCCCTATACCCAGGATTAGGGTGTTCCTCCATACCTCCATAGTTGTAAGCATGGTTATCTGGTTAGGGTCCCACTCAGACAAATTCCACCCCCCCCCCCCCCCCCCAACTAAATCCTTAGCTACACCTCTGGCATGTTCAGATTAATACACCATATCAACTTTTTAAAAGGGACAAACCAGATCACTTTATTTGGTTTCATTCTTTCTGCATACTGGTACCAGTCACGTAACGTTGCTGAGGGTGTTGATCATGTCCACAAGAGAGTTTGGAGCAGAATTTTCTCTGAGCTGTGGCAGCAGGACTGGAGCTGTAATCCCTCTCCCACTGTTGATTCAGTGACCATGGTAGCAGTATCTGCATGATCAGCTTCCTATAGAAGAATGTTAGCAATGATTTTTTGATGCATTTGCATTGTCTCTATATTACGTCAAGGAGTCATGGACAAAATTGACCATGGAATCTGAGGGGCAAAGGGTTAAACAGCTGTTATGGGGGAAGCGCCAACAAGTGACAGTGCAGATGCAGACACAAGTTCTTTAACTAAATCATCACAGCATCATAACAGCCCTGCAGTTTGTGGTGAAGGAAACTAGTAGTCCCAGCAAATCCTGAAGGTCAGTGAATGCTTGGACTTGAGATCTCGGAGCTGAAGAAGAACATAGTCACAGGGTTTGCAGCCTATCAGGGGCTGCTGTGGTGACAATTTTGTCACTGATGTGGCGACAGATTGACTGCCACAGTCATGTGATGTTCAAACCATAAGCGGAAGTGAGAAAACTAGTGGGGGGGACATGAGTACTGCATGGGTCCTGTAGTCATTTTATATGTTGTTGTTTTTTTTTCACTTTCAGGTCACCATGAGCCAAGCGATTTAACTCGTTAATAAATATATAAATCTTAATTTTTGCACTTTTATTTCTTTCCTCCCCTTTTCCCAAGAGCCATCGTTTTTTTTTCTGCTGACATAGCCATATGAGGGCTTGTTTTTTGTGGGATGAGTTGTAGTCTCGGGTATTGAGATGCAAAACTCGTGCAAGTTTCTCGCATGTGTGAACCCAGCCTAAAAGTTATAATCTCTCATTAAGCCACACGCAGAAATTATCTAAAACGTAATTCAGAAATCTATAGAAAACCTTTATCGGGCAACTCCTTAATTTATATACTAGCTGTCACCATAGACACTTTGTTCAGCGTTTGTCTATTGGTGTATACGTCAAGGCCTGTATGTGGGTGTAATGATAGTGGAGTGCCCGCCAGGGCCGTGGGGATACTCGGTACCGGGCCGCTTCTTAAAGGGGCAGTGTCAGAGCGGCAGTGACCCGGTCCATGGCCCTGGGCGTCCAATAAAAGGGGATATTCACAAAGGGAGAAATAAACAGTTTGTAATAAAGTGTTTGTGACTCCACCTGTGGTTTCTGGTCAGAGGCGACCAGAGCTGCAGTGCAGATCCTCTGGGACTGATGGTGTGATGCAGCAAAGTTGGAATAGCTCTCCACAGGCAGAGCTGTTGTCCCAGGGCAGTTGTTGTAATTAAACATGTGATGTTTAATGATGGTAGATGTAGCAGTGCTGAGTGAGTGCTGAGGAAAGAATTCAGAGGACACAGCTGGGTGCAGTTCCAAAGCTTTACTCACAGTTCTGGTATACACAGATACCCACTTGGTGCCGTGTCCTCCAGGTGAGGGGCTCAGTCAACTCCCAGGCAGATGGAGAACAACTTTCCAGCACTCCCTTCAGTATATACACCTTTCCTGGCCTTCTCACTGTGTTGCCTTCCGGCCTCTTCCTATGCAACACCTCAATCAGTAGTAGGTCCAGCAGCTGCGGACCCTGTTGGATAACGTACTCTTTGAGTTTCCTTGCTCTATTTTTGCTGCCTTTCCGGCGAAGATAACTGTAGAAAGTGGCCGAGGCACCTAAAGGTACCACAGCTGTCGGCCTTCTAGCTGAATCCGTTGTCCACTCCACTAGGCTAAGGGCCGATACCCTTCTGCGACCTGATCCCTCCACCCAACATCCGTCAACATGGAACGAGCCCTGTTATGAATGGGTCACCGAGGAGGATAGCAGGCCCAGGCTAAGCCACAGAAAACCAGAGAGGTTGGTAACTAAGCGGATTGCAGACCCCTGATCCTGTCCACACAGCTAGCAGTAGCCGTGGAGCGTACATACGATGATCCTAGCTGCCTCGGCAGAGCCGGAGAGCTAACTAAAGGGCCCATTACACGTAGCGATATCGCTAGCAATATCGCTGTAACGTCAGTGGTTTTGTGACATAGCAGTGATATTGCTAGCGATATCGCTACATGTGACACTTACCTCCGACCGGCTCCCCCGCGATGATCGCTGATCGCGCGAGAATGGCCTGGGCCATTTCTCGTCGGCCAATTCCTGCTGGTCTTCCTGTGGCGCCAACGAACGACGCGTGGATGCGGGCGGGAGGACGTCAGGATCGCCTCGTCTGACAGGTAAGTAGCGACCCCCGACCACTGCCATGTCGCTGGTGAGATCTGCCTGTGTGGCAGATCACTAGCGACCACTTAGCGATGCACCAGCGATCCATATCGTTGTTGGGATCGCTGGTGCATCACTACGTGTAACGGTACCCTAAGCCTTAAACAAGAAAGGGGAAATCTAAACTGCCCCGGAGAAGACCCTAAAGGAATAGATAACCCCCAAACATATATTGTCGGTGAGACAAGATGAAAACACAAACGCAGGCAGAAAAATAGACTGAGCAAACGATGGGGCCCACACTGACTAGACAGGACAGGAAAGACACTGCAATCACACAAAAAACCCTGCAAAAAGTCCAACACGTCTGATGCACAAAAAATACTGAAGTCTCATGACTTTGCCCCCACTATATCAGCACTCTGGTATATTCTAAAAGCAAAGCAAAAAGAGACCAATATAACAAGGGACAAAACAAAGTGGCACATGCAGTAACATATGGGCGGTGATTCAGCACAGCCCCAACCGAAGCTGGCTGACTCGCACAAAGCAGAGTTAGACAAAACCAGATCAGATGCAAACAGAATAGCAAATGAACCACTTAGCTGAACCATGCAGGGAAAGAGCAGGAGACATCAGACCTCAGAAGGCACTGGAAGAAAATCACCATCAGGGATAGAGGAAGTCAGCTGTCTTAAATCCCAATCAGAAACCCCAGATATCCAATCGTCTTCCTCATTATCAGGTGGCAATCCTCTGTCAATCAGCTCCACTACCTCCAGTAACCACCAGAGGGATCCCAGAAAAAGAACTCACAACCCCTTTGTCAATCTGACCAGCTCCACTACCTTCAGTAATCACCAGAGGGAAGCCAGAGAGAGAATGCACAACAGAGCCCCCCTACGGCCTCAGAGATATAGAGGAAAAAATATACACACTTTTTTTTTTTATACAATTCTTTCCTGCTATTGAGTACCCTAGGATCTGCGGTATGGCGGGTGATTCTGTTATGATTGAGTCACCGTAGGAGGCAGACACAAAAATAGAAGCTACGTCCAGAAAACCAGAGAAGTTGGCAACTATCAGATTGCAGACCCCTGAACCTATCAACACAACTAGCAGTAGCCGTGGGGGGTTCCTACGATGCCCTAGACCCCTCAATCACAGCCGGAGCGCTAAATAGCCTAAAGACAGAAAAGGAAATCTAAACTGCCCCAGAGCAGACCCCAAAGTAAAAGGCAGCCCCCAACATATAATGACGGTGAAGCAAGATGAAAAAACACTCACACAGATAGAAAGATAGGCTGAGCAAACGATGGGGCCCAAGCTAGCTAAACAGAATAGGAAAGGAAGGTTGCTGTCTGCAATCTGCCAAAACCCTATCAAAGACATAAGCCAACAAGCTGATATGAAAAAGACCCTGAAGCAGCTAGGCTTCAAAAACTAAATCAGCACTCAGGTATTTTCAGAAGACAGAGCTAAAGGAATTCATCACACCCCAGCAGGGAATGGCAGAAATCCAGAAAAACAAAGCAAAACAAAGTCTAAGCACAAATGCAAAAAACTTAGCTTTAGAGGAGCAGGAATTCAGACTAGTCTCCAAGGATCCCACAGAGAAATCACCCGCAGGGCAGAAGGGCGTCGGCAGCCTTATATCCAGTCAGTAACTCCACTCAGCCAGTCATCATCATCAGACTCAGGTGTTTGATAATCAGGCTCACTACCTTTCTTTACCAGAAGAGGGAGTTCCTCGGGCCTCAGTAGTGAAGGGGAAAATGAACTCACAACACCCACGGTCAGTATATCCACTGCTCTGTGCCTCTTAGGATCCCTTCCCTCTTCTGGGAGCCGCCTTCTATCTTTCTGTCTTTTCCAGCAGCGCCTTCTACACAGATCGCCATCACTTCTTCCAGCCAGGGCTCGTCTCTGCAGGAAATAACAGTTATTCAGAGCTCCACTTGCAGAACACATTACTTAATTTTTTTCCCAACTTCTACATTACATGAAGAAAAAAAGGCAACATAGTATCACTTACACAGTAAAAGGACCGCCCCCCCCATTTAAAACAGTATACTTAAAAATAAAATAAATACATCACTGCAGTAATAATATCCCTTAATTAGCCCCTATGGTAATAATATTCCCCATCCTTGCCCTTGTGTGTCTCATTCCTGGCTTCAGCTATATGTTCTCCCATCCCGCCCTCATGAGTATCCATTGTGCCCCATATGATCTCCCCATCTGTCTCCATCGTATCCATACTGCCCCATGATCCTGCACCATGTGTCTCCCATCCTGCCCCCTCCTGTGTCTCACATTCTGCCCCCTCCTGTGTCTCACTGTCACATTTTGCCCCCCCCTGTGTCTCACTGTCGCATTCTGCCCCTGTGCCTCACATTCTGCCCCCTCCTGTGTCTCAATGTCACATTCTACCCCCATGTCTCGCATTCTGCCCCATGTCTGCATTCTGCCCCATGTCTGCATTCTTCCCCCATGTCTCACAGACTGCCCCCATCATGTCTGCATTCTGCCCCAAGTCTTGCAATCTGCCCCATGTCTGCATTCTGCCCCCATGTCTTGCAATCTGCCCCCAACATGTCTTGCATTCTGCCCCATCATATCCAGCATTCTGCCACCATCATGTCTGCATTCTGCCCCCATCATGTCTGCATTCTGCCCCCATCATGTCCAGCATTCTGCCCCCATCATGTCTGCATTCTTCCCCATCATGTCTGCATTCTGCCCCATGTTCAGCATTCTGCCCCCATCATGTCTGCATTCTGCCCCATCTTGTCTGCATTCTGCCCCATGTCCAGCATTCTGCCCTCATGTCTTGCATTCTGCCCCCATGTCCAACATTCTGCCCCCATCATGTCCAGCGTTCTGCCTCCACCATGTCTGCATTCTTCCCCCTTGTCCAGCATTCTGCCCCAATCATGTCTGCATTCTGCCCCCATCATGTCTGCATTCTGCCCCATCACGTCTGCATTCTGCCCCCATCATGCCTGCATTCTTCCTCCATGTCCAACATTCTGCCCCCATGTCTTGCATTCTGTCCCCATCAGGTCCTGCATTCTGCCCCCATGTCTGCAATCTGCCCCATCATGTCCAGCGTTCTGCCTCCATCCTGTCTGCATTTTTCCCCCATGTCCAGCATTCTGCCCCCCATCATGTCTGCAATCTGCCTCCATGTCCAGCATTCTGCCCCCATCATGTCCAGCATTCTGCCCCCATCATGTCCAGCATTCTAACCCCATCATGTCCAGCATTCTGCCCCCATCATGTCTGCATTCTGCCCCCATCATGTCTGCATTCTGCCCCCATCATGTCCAGCATTCTGCCCCCATGTCCAGCATTCTGCCCCCATGTCTGCATTCTGCCGCCATCATGTCCAGCGTTCTGCTCCCATGTCTGCATTCTGCCCCCATCATGTCTTGCATTCTGCCATGTCCGGCATTCTGCCCCGTGCCCCCGGATCGCCGCTTTCAATTAAAAGAAAAAAAAGTTCTTACCTGGCTGCGCTCCAGCGGCGAAGCTCCCTCCATACTGCTGAAGCGCGCACTCGCCGGCGACTGACAGTGACGTCAGACGCCGGCGACGTGCGCGCTGCGGGTGATGTCAGCTGCCAGCCTCCGATTGACTGGTGGCTGATAACTATTGACATGCGGGCCAGCGGGCCCGCATGTCAATAGCGTTCAGCTGCTGCAGCACTGCTAAGGGCCCGGTTTAGCCTGCCGGTAGGGGTCCGGTGAGCAGGTGAGACAGGGACCAATGTGGGTCCCCTCTGCCCACCGGGCCCTATACACCAGTCAGGGCAGTAATGCCCTGATGGTGGCCCTGGATGTGTACAGCGTCATCTTCAGGTCAGAATTGCTGAACAGAGCTGGAAGAAAACGCATTCCCAAGACAACTTCACTGCACTCAAACAAGCAACACTTGCATTCAAATCAGCTCTCACCTCTGCTAAATAGGCCTACTTTACATCCCTTGTATCTTCCTTATCCTACAACCCTAAACAGTTGTTCAATACTTTTAACTCCCTCCTCCGCCCACCACTGCCCCCTCCAACTTCCCTAATCTATGCTGACGACTTCGCCATGCACTTCAAAAACAAGATAGACCAAACACAGCAAGTCTTTATTATTCAACCACCACAACCCTTTGTATACCAGACCAATGCCCAAACCCCATAACCTCCTTATCCAACATCACTGAAGGGGAGCTTGCTTATCTTCTCTCCAAATCACACCTCACCTCTTGTGCACTTGACCCCATCCCATCCCAACTCCTCCCCAACCTCGCCACCACTCTTATCCCATCTCTAACCCACCTCTTCAACCTATCACTAACTTCCAGTACTTTCCCATCTGCTTTCAAACATGCTGCAATCACGCCAGTTGTCAAAAAGCCAACCCTTGACCCAACCGCTATGTCCAGCTATCGCCCAATATCGCTGCTCCCATTCACTTCCAAACTCCTGGAGCAGCATGTCCACGCTGAACTTTCCTCCCATCTCTCATCTAACCTGCTCTTTGACAATCTACAATCTGGTTTCCGCCCCCATCACTCCACTGAGACAGCCCTGACCAAAATTACTAATGACCTACTTACAGCCAAAGCGAACGGACAATACTCTATACTCCTCCTTCTAGACCTGTCCTCTGCCTTCGACACAGTTGACCACTGCATCCTACTACAGATCCCTTTCCTTTGGCATCAAAGACCTTGCCCTATCCTGGATCTCCTCATACCTCTCCAACAGCACATTCAGTGTCTCCCACTCCCACACTACCTCCTCATCCTGCCCTCTCTCTGTTAGAGTCCTCCAAGGCTCTGTTCTAGGACCCCTGCTCTTCTCAATCTATACACTTGGCCTGGGGCAACTCATAAAGTCCCACGGATTCCAGTACCACCTTTATGCCGTTGATACTCAGATCTACCTCTCTCGCCCAGACATCACCTCTCTGTTCTCCAAAATCCCGGAGTGTCTATCAGCCATATCTTCCTTCTCCTCCCGCTTCCTCAAACTGATTGTGGACAAATCTGAACTGATCGTTTTTCCCCCATCTCACAGATCTTCCTTACCTGACCTATCTATAGCAATTGACGACATCACGCTTTCCCCCGTACCAGAGGTCCGCTGCCTCGGAGTAACCCTTGACTCTGCCCTGTCCTTCAAACCGCACATCCAAGCTCTCTCCACCTCCTGCCGCCTCCAGCTCAAAAATATTTTCAGAATCCGTCCCTTCCTCATCCCTCACTCTTCTAAAATGCTTGTGTATGTCCTTAAATATCCCGTCTTGACTACTGCAACATCCTTTCCTGTGGCCTACCTGCTAACACCCTCGCACCTCTCCAGTCCATCCTTAACTATGCTGCCCGACTAATTCATCTCTCTCCTCGCTACTCCTCCGCTTCTCCCCTCTGCAAATCTCTTCACTGGCTCCCACTACCTCTGCGTATCAAATTCAAATTACTAATACTGACCTACAAGGCCATCTATAACCTGTCTCCTCCATTTATCTGTGAAATAATCTCCCGATATCTTCCCTCACGTAATCTACGATCCTCCGAATTCCTCCTACTCTCCTCCACAATTATTCGCTCCTCACCCAACCGCCTCCAAGACTTCTCCAAAATAGCCCCCATCCTCTGGAATTCTTTGCCCCACCATGTCCGGCTATCAACCACACTCGGATCCTTCACACGGAACCTGAAAACACACCTTTTCAGGAAAGCCTACAGCTTGCTATGATCCCCGCTGACCCCTCACCACTACTGGAGCTACCGCCTCACCATCACTGGAGCTGCTGCAACCCCCCAACCTACTGTCTCCTTCTCCACCATCCTGTAGAATGTAAGCCCGAAAGGGCAGGGTCCTCTCTCCCCTCTATATCAGTCTGTGATTGTTAGTTTGTTTACTGTAAAGGCCCCGTCACACTCAGCGATCTCGGTAGCGAGATCGCTGCTGAGTCACAACTTTTGTGACACAACAGCGATCTTACCAGCGAGATCACTGTGTGTGACAGCGATCAGCGAGCGGCCCCCCTGCCGGTATCGCTGATCGCTGGAAGAAACCTCTGGACATTTCTTTGGTCGCTGGTCTCCCGCTGGCCAGCACGCATCGCTGTGTGTGACAGGCGGGAGACCAGTTATCAGGTGTAAAAAATAATAAAAAAAATAAAAAATATAGTTATTCTCACCTTCCGACGTCCTGTTCAGCCATCCTGCCTCTCTCCACGCTCCGGTCCCAGTGATCCTTTGCACGAATGACCGCGAGACTTTGTTATCCCTCGAGACTGTGACATCTCGCGGTCATTCTCACAAAGGATCACTGGGACCGGAGCGTGGAGAGAGGCAGGATGGCTGAACGGGACGTCGGAAGGTGAGAATAACTATATTTTTTATTTTGATTCTATTTTTTACAGGGATGGCCAGCGATGCCGGGCGCTCGGTATCGCTGTGCTGATCGCTGGTGAAGCTGTCTGTGTGACAGCTCACCAGCGATCACATAGCGACTTACCTTGATATCGGTGTTGGGATCGCTGGTAAGTCGCTGAGTGTGACGGGGCCTTAAGTGAGATCTGTAATTTGTATGTAACCCCTTCTCATGTACAGCACCATGGAATCAATGGCGCTATATAAACAAATATTAATAATTAATAATAACCCACATATTTTCAATTGGATACAGGTCTAAGCTCAGGCTGGGCCATTCTAAAACCTTAATCTCCTTCCAGCAAATATATTCTTTTGTTGATATGCAGGTGTCCATAGGGTCGATGTCATGCTGAAAGGTGAAATTCCTCTTCATATTCAGCTTTTTATAAACATAGCAAAAAGGCAATGTTATTTACCAGCCAAGGTCACAAAATAAATGCACAAACAGGATGTAGCAAACCCCCTTAATAAAGGAGATGACACAGGTGCAAAATAATGATGAAACAACCACTCTCACCCTACCAATCCATGGAGGGGGTAATTGCCTAGTAAATTAGAATTGCACGCAGATGAACCTTGCATTAGGGTGCAAGTCACACACATGTAGCACAATGCCCAGCCAACAGGCTATTACATGCCCCCCTTTTGCACCTTTGCTATCTTTTATTATGGGGGTCTGCTGCATCCTGTTTTTGATAGAAACCAGACAGGCCTAAATGCATCTGCACTAACACAGGGTGCAGCGGACCCAAGTAAAATGGCAGCTGCACAGGTGCATAAATACCAAATGAAACAACCAGCCTACAATCAGGGATTGGCCGTGTGGTATACCAGTGCAGAAGAAACAATCTGCATATGGCAGTGTTCACACAGGGAATGCAAGGCTTCTGGTTCACAACCTCTTAGTTACACCATATAGCCCCCCTTGTGGCCCAGTGCCAATTAGAATGCATCCCGTGTGAACAGAGGCCACAAGTTTGCAGAACCATTTGAGCCCTAAAAGAAATATAAAAAGTGCACAAAAAAATATCAATATATGTAAGGTATTGGTTGATATTAAGGCCTTCATATGGAAGCTGGCAAACTGCGTCAAAGTTCCTTACACTTGCCAGTCCTACTCTAACATGAAAATCTCAAAAAGAGGAAAAAATCCTCCAAAAAATTCAGATACAAACCAGACAGTCCTAAATGCATCTGCACTAATACAGGGTGCAGCGGACCCAAGTAAAATGGCAGCTGCACAGGTGCATAAATACCAAATGAAACAGCCAGCCTACAATCAGGGATTAGCCATGTGGTACACCTGTAGGGGCCCGGGTGGCAGGCTGGGGCGGAGGGTAGCGTGCTGTGAGTATTTAGGAGATGTGGCTGGTAGAGTTGAGCGACTTTTGGTTTTTTAGGTTCGCATTTCGTTTCGTGAAACCCGACTTTTCCAAAAGTCGGGTCGAGCAAGATCGTCCGATTATAGGGAAAAGTCGAGGTCGTCCCGAAACACGAAACCCAATGTAAGTCAATGGGGAATAAAAGTCGGCAGTGAGAGGAGGACAGGAAACACACCTACAGTGCCCATTTGAATGCCAAAAGCATCAATTCTTCTTACTTAAGCTTGTCAACCTTAATTAACTTCATAATACAAGTTACGCACTGAAAAATGGGGGTTATTTGGCTAAAGTTGTGGGGGGGGAGGGCTGGCTGCAGGTTTTCATGTGCCCTGGGCGAAAGAGCGCCCCTTTAACACATACCACAACTCATCATGCTCCGATACGGCAGATAAATAGCGGTATAGTACAATGAAAAATACCTCACTTTTTACATCTCATGACGAGGCCCATCTATTTCTCCATACAGAATCATTGGTCCCATATAATGTTTGAAACAGTATATGATGAGCTCCACATAATGCTACAGTATATGTTGGTCCCCATGGATGAAGCTCCACTGTCTTATGGGCCCAAATAATGCTCCAAACATAATGGGCCCCATTTCTAATGCTCTAGTGTATAATGGGCCCTGTAAATGCTGCTCCAGTGTCTGATGTCCACCTTTGGAATGTTCCAGTGTATGGTGGGCCCCATCTATCATTCTCCAGAGTATAGTGCTCCCCAAAAATTGCTGTCCCAACATTGAAAACAATCAAATAAGTCTCCTCGCTAGGGAATCCCTGTACTTGTCTGGACAGGTGCTGTAGCTTGCTTAACAGCTCGCCAGCCGTTCTCACGCCCAGTATGGATTGCACGTGATTGCACAAAGGTTAGAAAGGGTACCGTATCCCTGGATAACATGTATGGATAGCGTACACATTCAAAATATATGTCTCAGGAGGCAGGCTCTGACGGTGTCAGGCACAGTATGGATTGCACGTGATTGCACAAAGGTTAGAAAGGGTACCGTATCCCCGGATAACATGTATGGATAGCGTACACATTCAAAATATATGTCTCAGGAGGCAGGCTCAGACGGTGTCAGGCACAGTATGGATTTGACGGCCCAGATTACACAGCGGAGGAGCAGGGAGAGGTAAAGATTGCAAATGCTGGGGCCCTGCCCAAGCAAGGGGGGCCCACTCGTGGGCGTCGGTACTGGCACTGGGCCCCTCATAGTACAGCGGTGTGTCTGACGGCGGGTGTGCACCACCACCATCAGAGACACTTGATTGCACTATGAGGGACCCTGTGCCAGTGCCCGCGCCCAAGAGTCGGCCTACCCACCTGTCCAGGGCAACGGCACTCGCACGGTGTCGTGCGGTAGGTGGTGACCCCGGCCATGGGGGGGGGAGGCAGCACAGTTAGGGAGTTTCAGAAAGTGGCATATGTTGATGTTGGACATTCAGCTGATGCAAAAGGCGAAATAGGTGAAGTACCAGGAAGAGGTGGACCAAAGCAAGCCATTTTTCTGTCATGAAACCCCTGTCTCCAACGCCACTTCTGCTGTGTGCACCACGAACACCTCTGCCAAGCTGCCCCCGGCCCGTACGGCTCGTGTGAGAACCATCACCGCTGCTGTGTGCTGGGAATGCCTCAAGCAACCGATTTACCAGAGTTGCTTGTTTATTAGCCAATATTAGGTCAAGGTTCTCCTGTGGCATGATGTTTTGTAATTTGCCTTTATAGCGTGGATCCAGGATGCTGGCCAACCAGTAGTCGTCATCGTTCATCATTTTGGCAATGCGGGGGTCCCTTTTTAGGATCCGCAAGGCATAATCTGACATGTGGGCCAATGTTCCCGGTGTCAATGATGCACTGCGAGTGCTGGGTGGAGGAGCACTTTCTGGCAAATCCACATCCCTCCAGTCACGCACAAACCCTGTACCAGACCTTGCCACGCCAACATTTTCACTTGCCCCACGAGATGCATCCTCCTCCCCTAAGTAATCATCCCCATCATCCTCCTCCTCCTCTTCTTCCTCCACCTCGTCCAGGAGAGGTCCCTGAGCAGACAATGGCTGAATGTCATCAAGGATTCCCTCCTCCTCTTCCTCCTCATCAACATTGGCTGCAGACACCTGCTCCTTAAGGTGCGTCAAAGTTTGCATGAGCAGACGCATAAGTGGGATGCTCATGCTTAGGATGGCGTCGTCTGCGCTTACCAGCCGTGTGCATTCCTCAAAACACTGAAGGACTTTACAAAGGTCTTTCAGCTTCGACCACTGCACGCCTGTCAACTCCATGTCTGCTCTCAAAGTGCCTGGCCGTGTATCCTCCAACAAATGCATTATGGCCTGCCTCTGCTCGCACAGCCGCTCCACCATGTGCAGGGTGGAGTTCCACCTTGTTGCAATGTCGATAATGAGGCGGTGGTTGGGAAGGTGGAGCAATCGCTGCAGCTTCTGCATACGAACGGAGTGTACAGGCGACCGGCGGATGTGCGCGCACAGTCTTCGCACCTTCTGGAGCAGGGCTGTTAACTCCGGATAATTTTTGAGGAAGCACTGCACCACCAGGTTCAAGGTGTGAGCCAAGCAAGGTATGTGGCTGAGTTTTGAAAGGGCTATGGCTGCCACAAAATTACGGCCGTTATCACTAACTACCTTGCCTGCCTCAAGATGTACACTGCCCAGCCATGACTCAGTTTGCCGCTTCAAGTACTCGGCCAGCACCTCGGCGGTGTGTCTGTCGCCCAAACACATCATCTGCAACACAGCCTGCTGACGCTTTCCACTAGCTGCTCGATAGGGGGACACATCGTGTGCAACAGTGGCAGCTGCAGATGGAGTGCTCGTACGACTGCGCTCTGTTGACGAGCTATCGCTTCTGGAGGAGGAGGAGGAGGAGGAGGGTCGAACGCCTACAGCCAACTGTTTCCTAGACCGTGGGCTAGGCAGCACTGTACCACCACCGCTGTCCCCTGTGGACCCTGCATCCACCACATTAACCCAGTGCGCAGTGATGGACACGTAACGGCCCTGGCCATGCCGACTGGACCATGCATCAGTTGTGAGGTGCACCTTTCCGCTCACTGACTGCTTGAGTGCATGGACAATGCGGTCTTTCACATGATGGTGGAGGGCTGGGATGGCTTTGCGAGAGAAGAAGTGGCGACTGGGTAGGTCATAGCGTGGTACTGCATAGGCCATGAGTTCGCGGAAAGCTGTGCTTTCCACCAACCGAAAGGGCATCATCTCAAACGATATTAGTTTGGCAATGTGGGCGTTCAAACCCAGTGTACGCGGATGAGAGACTGAGTACTTTCTTGACCTACTCATAGTGTCTGGGAGGGTGAGCTGGACTTGAGAGCTGCATATGGTGGAAGTAGCGGTGGACAGGGCGGACTGAGAGAGGGTTGATGATGGTGATGGAGTTGGTGTTCTTTCTGATGGCCTAGAATCAGTCTTTCGTTGATATAACAGTGGGATTCCCTGACTGCTGTGGTCTTGCAACGACACCTCAACATTTGCTGCTGTGCTAACCGGTGGGCTTACAGTGGGGGAAACAATGTAGCGTTGCTGACTACCTTCGTTGTGATCAGTAGCACATGTGGCACTTGAGGTTTGGTGTTGTGTCCACGCTTGCAAGTGCATGCTGGTTAAATGTCTAAGCATGCAACTGGTATTCAAATTTTTCAGATTTTTCCCTCGGCTAAAGGTCTTTGCGCACTTCTTACAGATAACCTTGGCCTGATCATGAGGATTTTGTTCAAAAAAGTGCCACACTGCACTCTTTCTACTTTGGCAGACATTTTGCGGCCTAGCACGCTGTGATCTTTTGACCCTCTGGACAAGCTGTCCAGCAACTCTTTTGATGTTTGGAACCTGTCTTTGGAGTGCTCCGGGCCTGCCAGATAACAGCTGTTGCGATGTCGATATCTGCTGTGGATGCTCCTCATCTGAGCTATTGGAAGCAGCACCCTCTTCCCCCAATGGATGCCAATCTGGGTCAACAACTGGGTCATCCATCACCTCCTCTTCTATGTCATGTGCACCTTTCTCTGTGTCACCGTGTATGGTGGTATAGTGTGCGGGAAGGGGCACCTGAGTCTCATCAGGGTCAAAATCTGGCTCTGTACACTGCGAGGACAATGTAGTGCTCTGAGTGAATGTACCAGCAGAATCATCCATCAGCGGCTGTGCATCAGTGCACTCCATGTCAGATTCATCTTGGCCTGGGTAATTCACCATTTCACTTGATAATCCAGGCATGGTATGTGAAAACAGCTCCATGGAGTAATCAGTAGTATGGCCTGCGTCATCCTTCAATCTTGGTTGGGGTGAAGGACACAAGGAAAGGTGTGGTTCATGAACATGAGCCTCCAATGACGACTCAGTGCTTTTACTTTTTACAACTGAAGAAGAGGAGGCGATAGAGCTGGAGGCTGAGTCAGCAATGTAAGACAAAACTTTTTCCTGATGCTCTGCCTTTAAAAGCGGTTTGCCAACTCCTAGAAAACTAAGCGTTCGAGGCCTTATGTAGCCAGACGATGACACAGGGTCAGCACCTCCTGCATTCGGTCCTATTTTGCTCTTGCCACTACCATCAGATCCACCACCAACACCATCATTACCAGCTGCCAACCCCCGCCCAATTCCACGGCCTCTTCCACCAGCCTTCCTCATTTTTGGTAGAAATGTAGACAAAATCCAACAAAATATATAGTAATGTAAAACAAGGTACAAGGTGTCTATAGGACAGGGGAGATTTAGAATTTCTGCACACACTTGTGGACAGTGGACACTTTTGGATTGTGTGAGGCCCACTGATATCTGAGCGCTATGTGACAGGCTCGATGGCACAGCTGCCTGTGACCAAAGTGACGAGAGGATAATGGAGATTTTGAATCTCTGCGCACACTTTTGGACACTGGACACTTGTGGATTGTGTGAGGCCCACTGATATCTGAGCGCTATGTGACAGGCTCGATGGCACAGCTGCCTGTGACCAAAGTGACGAGAGGATAATGGAGATTTTGAATCTCTGCGCACACTTTTGGACACTGGACACTTGTGGATTGTGTGAGGCCCACTGATATCTGAGCGCTATGTGACACGCTCGATGGCACAGCTGCCTGTGACCAAAGTGACGAGAGGATAATGGAGATTTTGAATCTCTGCGCACACTTTTGGACACTGGACACTTGTGGATTGTGTGAGGCCCACTGATATCTGAGCGCTATGTGACACGCTCGATGGCACAGCTGCCTGTGACCAAAGTGACGAGAGGATAATGGAGATTTTGAATCTCTGCGCACACTTTTGGACACTGGACACTTGTGGATTGTGTGAGGCCCACTGATATCTGAGCGCTATGTGACACGCTCGATGGCACAGCTGCCTGTGACCAAAGTGACGAGAGGATAATGGAGATTTTGAATCTCTGCGCACACTTTTGGACACTGGACACTTGTGGATTGTGTGAGGCCCACTGATATCTGAGCGCTATGTGACATGCTCGATGGCACAGCTGCCTGTGACCAAAGTGACGAGAGGATAATGGAGATTTTGAATCTCTGCGCACACTTTTGGACACTGGACACTTGTGGATTGTGTGAGGCCCACTGATATCTGAGCGCTATGTGACACGCTCGATGGCACAGCTGCCTGTGACCAAAGTGACGAGAGGATAATGGAGATTTTGAATCTCTGCGCACACTTTTGGACACTGGACACTTGTGGATTGTGTGAGGCCCACTGATATCTGAGCGCTATGTGACAGGCTCGATGGCACAGCTGTGACCAAAGTGACGAGAGGATAATGGAGATTTTGAATCTCTGTGCACACTTTTGGACACTGGACACTTGTGGATTGTGTGAGACCCACTGATATCTGAGCGCTATGTGACAGGCTCGATGGCACAGCTGCCTGTGACAAAAGTGACGAGAGGATAATGGAGATTTTGAATCTCTGCGCACACTTTTGGACACTGGACACTTGTGGATTGTGTGAGGCCCACTGATATCTGAGCGCTATGTGACAGGCTCGATGGCACAGCTGTGACCAAAGTGACGAGAGGATAATGGAGATTTTGAATCTCTGCGCACACTTTTGGACACTGGACACTTGTGGATTGTGTGAGGCCCACTGATATCTGAGCCCTATGTGACACGCTTGATGGCACAGCTGCCTGTGACAAAAGTGACGAGAGGATAATGGAGATTTTGAATCTCTGCGCACACTTTTGGACACTGGACACTTGTGGATTGTGTGAGGCCTACTGATATCTGAGCGCTATGTGACAGGCTCGATGGCACAGCTGTGACAAAAGTGACTAGAGGATAAGGGAGATTGGATTGCTTTTAAAAAAGCAGTTTGCGGAGCAGTGGGTAAACAGCAATGCCAGCGTGTCAGGAAGCCTTAAAAGGCAGCCCAACAACCAACACCACTGATACACCACAATATAGCCTCCCCTTGCACTGCACACACAGTGACTTGTGTGTTGTGCAGGCCAAATCGCTAGCAGCAGAAGCAGTTTTTTTGTCTTCTTCCCTGCCTAACGCTCTCCCTACAGAATCAGCAGCAACCTCTCCCTATACTAAGATCGGCAGAAGTAAGATGGCGGTCGGCGTGCACGCCCTTTTATACCCCCTGTGACGCCCACCAAAGCAAGCCAATCACTTGCATGCCCTTCTGAAAGATGGTGGTGACCCGTGCCTAGGTCATCACGTTGCCCACAGTGTCCGTGGATCCTGATTGGCTGAAAAAGAGCGCAAAACAAACTTTTGAAACGCGACTTTGGCGCGTAAGTCGCCGACCTCGTGGCCGACCTCATCCTAGGGTCGGGTTTCGTTTCATGAGACCTGACTTTGCCAAAAGTCGGCGACTTTTGAATTTTTTCGACCCGTTTCCCTCAACTCTAGTGGCTGGTAGGCGGCAGAGGGTGTGCTATACTCACAGGAATGGGGGGTGACCCGCTTCTTGGTGTCTACAGGCACGAGACAGAAACAGGAGATGTATTCAACAGGTTTTTCTTTTATTGGCCGCCCATATGACGACCAGCACAATGCATGACAAATATTGCACACTGTTCTCCTCTTGCAGAACGGCCTGAGTACCTTCACTTATTTACTTCTTCAGCAGGCGTACTTCGTGGCTCTATCCACTGTGGCTGCCCAAGGCCAATCCACCACGGCGTTTCACCTTTCAAAGTCCACCGTATACCAGGCCCTCACAGGCCATCTCTACCTGTGACCAATGTGCTGTCGGGTCACCCCCCCGTGACCGTTTTCTACCGTCAGAAAGTCTCTGCGGGGGTCTCCTCTGTGTGACAGACCCTGCTTATTATTATTATTATTATTATTATTATTATTATTATTATTATTATTAATATTATTTAATGTTATAGCGCCATTTATTCCATGGCGCTTTACATGTAAGGAGGGGTATACATAATAAAAACAAGTACAATAATGTTAAACAATACAAGTCATAACTGGTACAGGAGGAGAGAGGACCCTGCCCGCGAAGGCTCTCAATCTACAAGGAATGGGTGAGAATACAATAGGCGAGGGTAGAGCTGGTCATGCAGCGGTTTGGTCGATCGGTGGTTACTGCAGGTTATAGGCTTGTCGGAAGAGGACGGTCTTCAGGCTCTTTTTGAAGGTTTCGATGGTAGGTGAGAGTCTGATATGTTGTGGTAGAGAGTTCCAAAGTAGGGGTGATGCGCGAGAGAAATCTTGTATGCGATTGTGGGAAGAGGAGATAAGAGGGAAGTAGAGAAGGAGATCTTGTGAGGATCGGAGGTTGCGTGCAGGAAAGTACCGGGAGACGAGGTCACAGATGTATGGAGGAGACAGGTTGTGGATGGCTTTGTATGTCATGGTTAGGGTTTTGTACTGGAGTCTCTGGGCAATGGGGAGCCAGTGAAGGGATTGACAGAGGGGAGAAGCTGGGGAATAGCGTGGGGACAGGTGGATTAGTCGGGCAGCAGAGTTTAGAATAGATTGGAGGGGTGTGAGAGTGTTCGAGGGGAGGCCACAGAGCAGGAGGTTGCAGTAGTCAAGGCGAGAGATGATGAGGGCATGGACTAGGGTTTTTGCAGATTTTTGGTTGAGGAATGAACGGATTCGTGAAATATTTTTGAGTTGAAGTCAGCAGGAAGTAGAAAGGGCTGGGATATGTGGTTTGAAGGAGAGATCAGCATCAAGGATTACCCCGAGGCAGCGAGCTTGTGGGACTGGGGAGAGTGGGCAGCCATTTACTGTAATGGATAGGTTCATTGGGGGGGTCACGTGAGATGGGGGAAAGATGATGAATTCTGTTTTGTCCATGTTAAGTTTCAGAAATCTAGCGGAGAAGAAGGATGAAATAGTGGACAGACATTGAGGGATTCTGGTTAGTAGGGAGGTGATATCTGGTCCAGAGATGTAGATCTGTGTGTCTTCAGCATAGAGATGATACTGAAAGCCATGAGATTCTATGAGCTGTCCCAGGCCAAAGGTGTAAATGGAGAAGAGCAGGGGTCCTAGGACTGAACCTTGTGGGACTCCGACAGATAGGGGGCGAGGTGAGGAGGTGGTGTGTGAGTGGGAGACGCTGAATGTCCGGTCTGTTAGGTATGATGAGATCCAGGATAGGGCCAAGTCTGTGATGCCAAGGGATGAGAGGGTCTGTAATAATAGGGAATGGTCCACTGTGTCAAAGGCAGCCGACAGGTCCAGGAGGAGTAGGACAGAGTAGTGTTGCTTGCTCTTGGCCGTTAAGAGGTCATTGGTGACCTTAATAAGGGCAGTTTCAGTGGAGTGGTGTGACTGGAAGCCAGATTGTAAGCGGTCGAAGAGGGAGCAAGAAGAGAGATGGGAGGACAGTTCAAGGTAGACGTGTTGTTCCAGTAGCTTGGAGGCATAGGGGAGAAATGATATAGGGCGATAGCCAGATATAACCGGTATAACAACAGATATAACCCTAACCCATCTCTTCAACCTATCACTAACAACTGGTGTTTTCCCCTCAAGCTTTAAACATGCCTCAATCACACCTATCCTCAAAAAGCCCTCTCTTGACCCATCATCTGTATCTAGCTATTGCCCTCTATCACTTCTCCCCTATGCCTCCAAGCTACTGGAACAACACGTCTACCTTGAACTGTCCTCCCATCTCTCTTCTTGCTCCCTCTTCGACCGCTTACAATCTGGCTTCCGGTCACACCACTCCACCGAAACTGCCCTTACTAAGGTCACCAATGACCTCTTAACCGCCAAGAGCAAGCGACACTACTCTATCCTCCTCCTCCTGGACCTGTCGGCTGCCTTTGACACAGTGGACCATTCCCTACTATTACAGACCCTCTCATGCCTTGGCATCACAGACTTGGCCTTGTCCTGGATCTCATCATACCTAACAGACCGGACATTCAGCGTCTCCCACTCACACACCACCTCCTCACCTCACCCCCTATCTGTCGGAGTCCCACAAGGTTCAGTCCTAGGACCCCTGCTCTTCTCCATTTACACCTTTGGCCTGGGACAGCTTATAGAATCTCATGGCTTTCAGTATCATCTCTATGCTGATGACACACAGATCTGCATCTCTGGACCAGATATCACCTCCCTGCTAACCAGAATCCCTCAATGTCTGTCCACTATTTCATCCTTCTTCTCTACCAGATTTCTGAAACTTAACATGGACAAAACAGAATTCATCATCTTTCCCCCATCTCACGTGACCCCCCCAACGAACCTATCCATTACAGTAAATGGCTGCCCACTCTCCCCAGTCCCACAAGCTCGCTGCCTCGGGGTAATCCTTGATGCTGATCTCTCCTTCAAACCACATATCCAAGCCCTTTCCACTTCCTGCCGACTTCAACTCAAAAATATTTCACAAATCCGTTCATTCCTCAACCAAGAATCTGCAAAAACCCTAGTCCATGCCCTCATTATCTCTCGCCTTGACTACTGCAACCTCCTGCTCAGTGGCCTCCCCTCGAACACTCTCGCACCCCTCCAATCTATTCTAAACTCCGCTGCCCGACTAATACACCTGTCCCCCCCGCTATTCCCCAGCTTCTCCCCTCTGTCAATCCCTTCACTGGCTCCCCATTGCCCAGAGACTCCAGTACAAAACCCTAACCATGACATACAAAGCCATCCACAACCTGTCTCCTCCATACATCTGTGACCTTGTCTCCCGGTACTTTCCTGCACGCAACCTCCGATCCTCACAAGATCTCCTTCTCTACTCCCCTCTTATCTCCTCTTCCCACAATCGCATACAAGATTTCTCTCGCGCATCACCCCTACTCTGGAACTCTCTACCACAACATATCAGACTCTCACCTACCATCGAAACCTTCAAAAAGAGCCTGAAGACCCACCTCTTCCGACAAGCCTATAACCTGCAGTAACCACCGATCGACCAAACCGCTGCATGACCAGCTCTACCCTCGCCTACTGTATTTTCACCCATCCCTTGTAGATTGTGAGCCTTCGCGGGCAGGGTCCTCTCTCCTCCTGTACCAGTTATGACTTGTATTGTTCAACATTATTGTACTTGTTTTTATGTATACCCCTCCCTACATGTAAAGCGCCATGGAATAAATGGCGCTATAACAATAAATAATAATAATAATAATAATAATAATAATAATAATACAGAGGATGGGTCAAGAGAGGGCTTTTTGAGGATAGGTGTGATGGAGGCATGTTTAAAGCTCGAGGGGAAAATACCAGTTGTTAGTGATAGGTTGCTTCTTTGTGAGCTCCCCTGGCTGACTGAAGCTTCTAGAAGCTCACCTCAGTATTTATTCAGCCAGTCCAGGTAGCCCCACCCTCTGTCACCTGACAGTCACTTTCGCCCAATCAGAGTCACCTTGACCTCTGGCTAGTGTTGAGCATTATACAATGCAATGTATGTATGTTGTATGAATGTAGTATATATGAAGTATGTAGTATGTATGTATGTTGTATGAATGTTGTATATATGTAGTATGTATGTAGTATGTAAGTAGTATATAGTATGTATGTTTTTTTTACATTCAACACATTAGCCGGATGATGGGACTACTACTGTCCCATCATTGGCTAATATGTCAATCACTGTCATTGTAGCAGGCATAGCCCGATGGGACTTGTAGTCCCATCGGACGATGCCTGCACACACACACAACACCCGGCAGACCCGCACAGACCCCCGGCAGCTTGCACAGACCCCCGACAGGCCCGTACAGACCCCCGGCAGCCTGCATAGACCCCCGGCAGACCCGCACAGACCCCCGGCAGCCCGCACAGACCCCCGGCAGGCCCGTACAGACCCCCGGCAGGCCCGCACAGACCCCCGGCAGCCCGCACAGACCCCCAGCAGGCCCGCACAGACCCCCGGCAGGCCCGTACAGACCCCCAGCAGCCCGCACAGACCCTCGGCAGGCCCGTACAGACCCCCGGCAGGCCCGCACAGACCCCCGGCAGGCCCACACAGACCCCCGGCAGCCCGCACAGACCCCCGGCAGCCCGCACAGACCCCCGGCAGGCCCGTACAGACCCCCGGCAGGCCCGCACAGACCCCCGGCAGCCCGCACAGACCCCCGGCAGGCCCGCACAGACCCCTGGCAGGCCCGCACAGACCCCCGGCAGCCCGCACAGACCCCCGACAGGCCTGCACAGACCCCCGACAGGCCCCACAGATCCCCGAGAGGCCCGTACAGACCCCCGACAGGCCCGCACAGACCCCCGGCAGGCCCGCACAGACCCCCGAGAGGCCCGTACAGACCCCGCCCGCACACACACACATGCACAGTCTCCGCCCACGCACCGCCCAAACTCTTCCCCCCTCGCGAACTGGATGTGCAAGGAAAGAAAGGGTTTATTTTCATTCCGATATTTGTGCCCCATTGACTTGCATGGGTTTCCGGTATCGGAATCGGCGATACCCGATATTTTTAGGGTATCGGTCCGATCCAATCCGATCCCTTATTTCCCGATATCGGAAGGGATCGCTCAACACTTCTGGCAGTTATGTAACCCTCATATGACAGTTACATAACCATTGCCATCGGTGCTTTCCAGTGACCTCTGATGGCGGACTGCCAAATGACACCTACTGTCAATCACTCTGTCTCCTATTACAGACAGAACCGTACCCAGCTCAACCTCCCCACACATCAGTGCAGAAGAAATAATCCGCATGTGGCAGTGTTCACACAGGGAATGCAGGGCTTCTGGTTCACACGGGATGCATTCTAGTTGGCACTGGGCAGCCCCCCTATATGGTGTTACTAAGAGGCTGTGAACCAGAAGCCCTGCATTCCCTGTGTGAGGTTTTCATGCATCCTGTTTTTGCATTTTTTTTTCAACGACTCGGAACATACGTCGACATTGGCACCAATTTTGGGAATGTGTAGAAAAGACATGGGATCAGATTTTGGTTGAGACATGCTTGAATCTGATCGTGAGAATGCCCCAAAAGACTTAGGGTGTGTGCACACGCTGCAGATTCTGCTGCGGATCCACAGCAGTTTCTGCTGCGGTGTACAGTACCACTACTCCCTATGGGAAATGGAAACCGCAGTGCAGAAGCTGCGGAATTTTCCACGCGTTTTATCTGCGGTTTCTATACCGCAGAAAGAATTGACATGTCAATTCTTTCTGCGGATTCTGCAGCGGTTTCCTATCTCCACCATTGTAGAGGTGATAAACCACAGGGCCAAACCGCAGGATAATCCGTCTTTTGACCTGCGGATTTATCTGCGGATTTTGCAAAATCTGCGCGGATGAATCCGCAGCAGATTCCGCAGCATGTGCACGTACCCTTAGGCAGTGTTGAAAGCCAAAGGTGGTTTTCCAAAATACTAACAAAATAATAATGAATATTTTGATATTTAGGAGCAAAACAATAGCAATGCAGTGACGTGACAAGAATCTGCATAACCAATTATATGCAAATTATTTGCAAGTCCAATTTATATACGAGATAGCCAAGATGATTGTCTATAAAATGATGGTAGTTTCACATTTGAAGCAGTAGTGGATGGTGAGATATGGAGCCTGAAAGTCAAAAGTTCAAAACATCGTTACCCTTTTGCTTGATAGTGTATGTATAATATTCAAACGTGTCTTAGCTCTACTACGAGATAAGAGTATAGTTCGTAGAGTTTATAATAACCATTCATTAACTGTAGTTGCACATAATTTACATTATCACGTGTCAAAAATGAAATATTCAATATGTGGGATGTGCATCCCATCCTAAGATAACGAATTGGAGAAGACATCCAAGATGCTCACATCCCTGCACTTGTAGTTTATTGGGTGCATTGCCTCATTTTTTAAACATTCATGCTGGCGATGTCTGTAGTTTAAGTGCGAAAGCTTTCGAAAATGTATCCTCTCCCAAATAAGGAAGCGAGCAATGTTGTATTCTTCAGAAATGTAAGCAATGTGAATATGTAAATTAGAAACATGTGTACCTGATAGGAATACTAAATCTTATGTACATTTATAAATCTTATTTTTCTATTTTTCCAATGTATATTGTAAATGTATTTATGCCAATGATGTACATATTCTATATCTATATCCCACTGTTGCTAAATATTGTAATTGAAGTCTTTAACATCAAGTCTCTCACTTGCATGTACGACTTTGAATCTTTTTGTACAAAAAGTGAAGGGAATTTCCCAGATTATTCTTTTTTATCTATCTATTTTATTTTTATCATCATAATTAAAAAACTAATTTACACTGTTCTTAATCCCTTCATGACCGGTGACATATATTTTTATTTATGACGTCACCGTGCCTTTTCCTGTATTTGATGGGTCATTTAACCCCTTACTGCCATCAGACGTACTATCCCGTCCATGTGCCCTGGGACTTAATTCCCAGGGACGGGATAGTACGTCATAGCGATCAGCATCGCCCACATGGTGAGCGCCGCTGATCGCAGCCGGGTGTCAGCTGATTATCACAGCTGACACCCGGCACAATGTGTCAGGGGCGGTCATGGACCGCCCCCGACACGTTAACCCCTTGTACACCGCGATCAAACACGAACGCGGTGTACCGGGGGTTAAAGGGATGCATCGGCAGGGAGGGGGCTCCCTCCGTGCTTCCCTAAGCCCCCCACAGCAGCGCAATGTGCAGCGCTGCTGCGGGGACTCCTTCCCTACAGGCCCCCGGATCCAAGATGGCGACGGGAACCTTCGGGGGCCTGTAGGGAGCTGACTTCCTCACTGCCTGCAAAGCGCAGGCATGAGGAAGTCTGCAGCAGTGCCTGTGACAGATCGCTGATCTGTCACAGTGATCTGTGATGTGACAGATCAGCGATCTGTCACAGGACAGTGATGTCCCACCTGGGACAATGTAATAAAGTTAAAAAAAAAGTGTAAAAATAATTTTTAAAAAATCGCTAAATAAATTAGTAAAAAAAAAAAAATATTCCCCAATAAATTCTTTTTTTGAAAAAAAAACAAAACAATAAAGGTACACATATTTTGTATCGCCGCGTCCGTAACAACCCACCCTATAAAACTGTGCCATTAGTTAACCCCTTTAACGAACCCCTTAAAAAATTAAAATAAAAAACGAAGCAAAAAATAATGATTTATTATCATACCACCGAACAAAAAGTGCAATAACGCGCGATCAAAAAGACGCATATAAATATCCATGGTACCGCTGAAAACGTCATCTTGTCCCGCAAAAAACGAGCCACCATACAGCATTATCCGCAAAAAAATAAAAACGTTATAGCTCGCAGAATAAAGCAATGCAAAAATAATTATTTTTTATATAAAATAGTTTTCATTGCATAAAACTGACAAAACATAAAAAAACGACCTAAATGAGGTATAGCTGTAACCGTACTGACCCGAAGAATAAAACTGCTTTATCAATTTTATCGCACGCGGAACGGTGTAAACGCACCCCCCCAAAAGAAATTCATGAAACGCTGGTTTTAGTTCATTCTGCGTCCCAAAAATCGGAATAAAAAGCGATAAAAAATGTCACATGCCTGAAAATGGTACCAATAAAAACGTCAACTCATCCCACAAAAAATAAGACCTCACATGACTCGGTGGGTCAAAATACGGAAAAATTATAGCTCTCAATATGTGGTGATGCAAAAACTACTTTTACAATAAAAAGCGCCTTTTAGCGTGCGACAGCTGCCAAACATAAAACCCGCCATAAATAGTAAATCCAACCCCCCCCGTTATCACCCCCTTAGTTAGGGGAAAGTAATAAAATAAAAAAATGTATTTATTTCCATTTTCCCATTAGGGTTAGGGTTAGGGCTAGGTTAGGGTTAGGGCTAGGGTTAGGGTTAGGGCTAGGGTTAGGGCTAGGGTTAGGGCTGAGATTAGGGTTAGTGGTGTGTTGGGGTTAGGGTTGGAGTTATAATTGGGGGGTTTTCACTGTTTGAGCACATCAGGTGCTCTCCAAATGCAACATGGCGTCTGATCTCAGTTCCAGCCAATTCTGCATTGAAAAAGTCAAATGGTGCTCCTTCCCTTCAAGCTCTGCCATGCGCCCAAACAGTGTTTTACCCCCACATATAGGGTATCAGCATACTCAGGACAAATTGCAAAACAACTTTTGGGGTCCAATTTCTCCTGTTACCCTTAGGAAAATAAAAAATTGGGGGCAAAAATATCATTTTTGTGGAAAAAAATGATTTTTTTATTTTCACGCCCAGGCGTTATAAACTACTGTGAAGCACTTGGGGGTTCAAAGTGCTCACAACACATCTAGATAAGTTCCGTGGGGGGTTTAGTTTCCAAAATGGGGTCACTTGTGGGGAGTTTCAATAGTTTAGGTACATCAGGGGCTCTCCAAACGCACATGACACCCGCAGACCAATCAATCAAAGTCTGCATTCCAAAACGTCACTGCTTCCCTTCCGAGCCCTGATGTGTGTCCATACAGTAGTTTTCTCCCACATATGGGGTGTCAGCGTACTCAGGACAAATTGGACAGCAACTTTTGCAGTCCAATTTCTCCTGTTACCCTTGGGAAAATAAAAAAATTGGAGACTAATTGATCATGTTTGTGGAAAAAATACGATTTTTTTATTTTCATGCCTGGGCATTATAAACTTCTGTGAAGCCCTTGAGGGTTCAAAGTGCTCACCACACATCTAGATAAGTTCCTTAGTGGGTCTAGTTTCCAAAATGGGGTCATTTGTGGGGGATTTCCACTGTTTAGGTACATTAGGGGCTCTCCAAAGGCAACATGACACCTGCAGACCATTCCATCAAAGTCTGCATTCCAAAACGTCACTACTTCCCTTCCGAGCCCCGACGTGTGCCCATACAGTAATTTTATCCCACATATGGGGTGTCAGTGTACTCAGAACAAATTGGACAACAACTTTTGGGGTCAAATTTCTCCTTGCACCCTTGGGAAAATAAAAAAATTGGTGACTTAAAGATCATGTTTGTGGAAAAAATATGATTTTTTTATTTTCATGCCCGGGCGTTATAAACTTCTGTGAAGCCCTTGAGGGTTAAAAGTTCTCACCACACATCTAGATAAGTTCCTTGGGGGGGTCTAGTTTCCAAAATGGTGTCATTTGTGTGGGGTTTCCACTGTTTTGGTACATCAGGGGTTTTCCAATCGCGACATGGTGTCCGATCTCAATTCCAGCCAAAAACGTCAAATGGCGCTGCTTCCCTTCCCAGCTCTGCCATGCGCCCAAATAGTGGTTTACCCCCACATGTGGGGTATCAGCGCACTCAGGACAAATTGCACAATATCTTTTAGGGTACTGTTACCCTTGGAAAAATAAGAATTGAGGGTGAAAAGATCATTTTTGTGGAAAAAGTATTATTTTTTAATTGTATGGCTGTATGTTATAAACTTCTGTGAAGCCCTTGGGGGTTCAAAGTTCTCACCACACATCTAGATAAGTTCCTTGGGGGGTCTAGTTTCCAAAATGGTGTCATTTGTGGGGGGTTTCCACTGTTTTGGTACATCAGGGGTTTTCCAATTGCGACATGGTTTCCGATATCAATTCCAGCCAAAAACGTCAAATGGCGCTGCTTCCCTTCCCAGCTCTGCCATGCGCCCAAATAGTCTTTTACACCCACATATGGGGTATCAGCGTACTCAGGACAAATTGCACAATAACTTTTAGGGTCCTGTTACCCTTGGAAAAATAAAAATTGGGGGTGAAAAGATCATTTTTGTGGAAAAAATATGATTTTTTAATTGTACCGCTGTACGTTAGAAATTTCTGTGAAGCTCTTGTGGGTTCAAAGTTCTCACCACATATCTAGATAAGTTCCTTGGGGGGTCTAGTTTCCAAAATGGAGTCACTTGGGAGGGTTTCCACTGTTTAGGTACATCAGGGGCTCTCCAAACGTGACATGGCGTCCGATCTGAATTCCAGCCTATTTTGCATTGAAAAAGTCAAACGGCGCTCCTTCCCTTCTGAGGTCTGCCATGTGCCGAAACAGTGGTTCCCCCTACATATCAGGTATCAGTGTACTCAGGACAAATTGCACAATAACTTTTGCAGTCCAATTTCTCCTATTACCCTTGGTAAAATAAAAAAAATTGAACCTGAAGTATTTTTTTTGTGAAAAAAAGTTAAATGTTCATTTTTTTTTAAATATTCAAAAAATTCCTGTGACGCACCTAAAGGGTTAATAAACTTCTTGAATGTGGTTTTGAGCACCTTAAGGGGGGCAGTTTTTAGAATGGTGTCACTTTTGGGTATTTTCTATCATATAGACCCCTCAAAGTGGCTTCAAATGTGATGTGGTCAGTAAAAATAAAATGGTGTTGCAAAAATGAGAAATCGCTGGTCAATTTTTAACCCTTATAACTTCCTAACAAAAAAAATTTTGGTTCCAAAATTGTGCTGATGTAAAGTAAACATGTGGGAAATGTTAGTTATTAAGTTTTTTGTGTGCCGTATCTCTGTGATTTAAGGACATAAAAATTCAAATTTGGAAAATTGTGAAATTTTCAAAATTTTCGCCAAATTTCCGCTTTTTTCACAAATAAACCCAAGTTATATGAATGAAATTTTACCACTATCATGAAGTACAATATGTCACGAGAAGACAATGTCAGAATCACTGGGATCCATGGAAGCGTTTCAGAGTTATAACCTCATAAAGGGACAGTGGTCAGAATTGTAAAAATTGGCCCGGTCATGAACGTGCAAACCACCCTTGGGGCTTAAGGGGTTAAACAACCATCAAGTGCCTCTAACCGCCACCCTTGGCGTTTAACCAGTTAAAAGTTGATGTCAATTACTAACAGCTGCATTTACCGTATTTTACGGATTTAAGATGCACTTTTTCCCCAAAAAATTTGGGGATATTGCAGCTTCAAGTCTCATAAAAAGACTATTGAACACAGTGAAAAGAAAAAAAAAGTAAAAAAGTAAAACATAAACAAAAAAAAACAATCATATTTGGTATCGCCGAGATAAGAAATGTCCTATCTATCAAAATATAAAGTATGGTAAATCAATCGGTAAACAACCTATTGAGAAAAAAAAAACACCAGAATTACATTTTTTTTATTGCAGCAACATTACAATGAAATGCAATAACAGGGGATCAAAACATCATTACTACCTCAAAATGTATCAAAAACACCAGGTAAAGCTGCAAAAAATAAGCCATCAATCAGCCTCTTGAAAACTGGATACGCTACCGGTCTTGGAATATGAATACAAACGGAAGAACTTTTTTCATACAAAGTTCAAGTTCAGAATTTTTTTTCACCACTTAAATAAAAAAGAACGTATACATGTTTGGTGTCTGCGTATTCGTACTGACCTGGGGAATGATACTACCTGGTCGGTTGTATCACATACTGAATATGGTAAATGAAATACCCCAAAAACAATTGTGGAATTGCAGTTTTTTTGCAATTTCATAGCCCTTGGATTTTTTTTTTCCATGTTTTCCAGCACGCTATGTGGTAAAATCAATCGAGTAATTAAAAAGTACAACCAGTCCCACAAAAAAACAAGCTGTCATATGGATGGAAATATGAAAAAGTTATGGCTCTTGAAAGAAGGGGAGGAAAAAACGAAAAAAACAAAACTCGCCTGGGGGTGAAAAGGTTAAACTAAATCTTATTTTGTGGGCATGATGCTATTCAACTGTGTTATAATAAAAAGGATTGTTTCCGTTGGGGATAGTACTCAGTAATACCACAAGATGTCACAATTGATTCACAGAAGAGTATTCTCATAGCAACACACAAAGTGTTCTGTAGCATGAGGACCAAAGAACACTTGCGATTCCATTGATGCCAAATGGTGGCAGGATGTAACCTATTTAAGGCTATATTCATACTGCCGTGTATTTATTATTACGTGGTGGGACTATATATAGGCAGGGTCTTTTTTGGTGTTCTAGTCTCATCGGCATCATTCTGGCTAAAGTGACAGGTTGCTGAACCCTCAGTGGCCTTTCTCCAATTTTAACCCCTTTCTGACATGAGACGTACTATACTGTCCATGTGCCCTGGGCCCGTATGACCATGGACGGTATACTACGTCTCAGCGATCCGCCGCTCATGGGATTCTCACAGCTGACACCCAGCACTTTAATCCCCGGAATACTGCGATTGAACACGATCTCAGCATTCCAAGAGCAGGCAGAGAGCTGGGAACCCCCTCTAGCTTTGGATCGGAGACCCCGCGGAGTGACGCGGGGTCCCGATCGCTGCCATGTTAACCCGATGTTGTCATGAAGACATCCGGGTTACCAGACATAAGAGACTTCCTGTCATGCGCAGTGCATGTCAGGAAGTCTCTCCGGTCAGTGTGCACAGAGTGCAGTGCTGACAGCTTCTATAGCATGCTGCCTCTCCCCCACATTGACTGCCAGGAGACGAAAGCTCAGAAGTATCAGTATTGACATCAGATCTGCTGTAATCGCTCTGCAGAGATTTTATGCTTCACACATGAGAAAGACTGTGGTGGTCAATGTGTTCTTCTTTCCCTTAATTGTTGCTGTCTGCTAATGATTGGTCAACACCCTACAGGGTGAAAAAGTACACACCCCCAGATAAATCTCCCTGATAAGACTCACTGGGACTTACTTTTTTGTTTAACTCATTAGCTACCAAATAGTTTGATTGCTAATATCTCTGCAACGGAGATGTGGAATTTATCAAAAGAAAGAGTACATTTTCCTCCGCTCTGCAACCACTAATACATTGTGTGTCCCATTCAACAAAAAATTTGATGAAAGGTCCTCTTTAATTCCAATGATATAGGAATCACAAAGACAGAGCATATTACCAATTTGCTTCATAGAGGTCCTAAGCAGCCCCCGACACCTCCAATAGGGCATATGAATGTGGTTGTTTTAATAAGACAGCCTGCAATTGTCTTATTGGCCTGGCCTGAAAAAAAAGTTTTTAAAACTGAAATTTCTTTGTGTCCTGACTCCATGTACACGTGTATAGTGAAATATTTATTTATGCTGATAACATGATAGATCCTCGATGTTCTCAGGATTCCTGCCATATTATTAGGAGGATGTTTTGGATCCACTACTTTAAGACATTTGTGATGACCTCATGTAGAAGCTAGAGAAGCCTCTTATTGCTGCAGAGTTTTCTGAGGGGATGATCACGACTGCTGCCTTGTAGAGCGTGGAGGGCATATTCTGTGCCATAGGACAGCGATCATGTTCTGCTTGCCTCTAGCCACAGGGGGTCACTTTTGTGCTACATAGGTTTTCTTTCTTCCTTTTCCGTATTTCTGATCAGTTTTCTTATCTGGTCAATGTTTTTTATTTCTTTTATTCTGTTTTGTATTATTTCCTGAATATGTTCTATAATCTATGGTGTAATCTTCCTGACGTTATGTAACCATAATACTAATATGAGAGAAACATGGACTCAGCAGATTATATACGGGAAAAGCGGCAATAGACCAACAGACAGGCCTTGTGTTATCTCAATACAATAAAGTCGATACATGATAAATCTTTTTCTTATATTTTCTTGTGCTTATTTCACTCCGGCATAATGTTAACAGATCATATTCCAACATTTCAATTTATACGTTTTTTGTCAAGGATAATCTGTAAAAAATACATGACATCAGTGATGAAAATCCATACAAAAAAGGGGAAAAGGGTTGGAGACAAGCAGTACATAAAAACAAGCATATTATATATACAGTGGGTATGGAAAGTATTCAGACCCCTTTAAATTTTTCACTCTTTGCTTCATTGCAGCCATTTGGTAAATTCAAAAAAGTTCATTTTTTCTCATTAATGTACACTCTGCACCCCATCTTGACTGAAAAAAACAGAAATGTAGAAATGTTTGCAAATTTATTAAAAAAGAAAAACTGAAATATCACATGGTCATAAATATTCAGACCCTTTGCTCAGTATTGAGTAGAAGCACCTTTTGAGCTAGTACAGTCATGAGTCTTCTTGGGAATGAGGCAACAAGTTTTCACACCTGGATTTGGGGATCCTCTTCCATTCTTCCTTGTAGATCCTCTCCAGTTCCGTCAGGTTGGATTATGAACATTTTCGATTTTTTGTTTTCGTTTTTCGCTCCCCTTCTTTCCAGAGCCATAACTTTTTTATTTTTCCATCAATATGGTGATGTGAGGGCTTATTTTTTGCGGGACGAGTTGTACTTTTAAACGACCCCATTGCAAAAAAAGTGCAATCCCACACTTGATTTTTGCTTGGCTTTTTTTCTAGGTTCACTATATGCTAAATCTATTCTGCCATTATGATTCTCCAGGTCATTACGAGTTCATAGACACCAAACATGTCTATGTTCTCTTTTATGTAAATGGTGAAAAAAATTTCCAAAGTTTGCTTAAAAAAAAAAAAGAAGCGCAATTTTCTGAGACCCGTAGTGTCTCCATTTTTCGTGATCTGGAGTCGGGTGTGGGCTTATTTTTTGCGTGCTGAGCTGACGTTTTTTAATGACACCACTTTTGTGCAAATACATTCTTTTGATCGCCCGTTATTGCATTTTAATGCAATATTGCGGCGACCAAAAAAACGCAATTCTGGTGTTTTTAATTTTTTACTCGCTAGCGATCGGGTTGATCCTTTTTTTATTGATAGATCGGGTTATTTTGAACGCGGCGATACCTAATATGTGTATGTGGGATTTTTTTAATTGTTTTATTTTGATTGTGGCGAAAGGGGGGGTGATTTGAACTTTTTTTATTTTTTTATTTTTTTTTTTTACTTTTGGCATGCTTCAATAGCCTCCACAACCCGATCGGCTCTGCTACATATGGGTGATGAGCAGATCGCCCATATGTAGCAGATTTTCTGCTGTGCTTTGAGTGCCTGCCACCAGGCAGAGCTCAAAACCATCTGGCTGGAACAACCATAGAGGTCTCTATGTGACCTGTGGTTGTCCAGGCAACGCGACGCCGACCCCCAATCACGTGACGGGGTCGGCAATGAGCTCATTTCCGGCCCGGTGGCCGGAAGTGCTATTTAAATGCCCGCTGTCAGCTTTGACAGCGGGATTTAACTAGTTAATAGGCACTGGCGGACCGCGATTCCGCTCGCGCCTATTGCGGGCACATGTCAGCTGTTCATAACAGCTGACATGTCACGGCTTGGAGGTGGGCTCATCACCGGAGCCCACCTCAAAGCAGGGGATCCTCACCGATGACGTACTATTCCATCATCGGTAAGGAAGGGGTTAAGGTTGAAGGGAGACTTTAAGTCCATCTAGTTCAACCCATAGCCTAACATGTTGATCCAGAGAAGGGCAAAAAGAACCCATGCGGCAAACATTAAGCTCCACATTGGGGAAAAAAATTCCTTCCCGACTCCACATACGTCAATCAGACTAGTTCCTTGGATCAACGCAATATTAAGGAAACTAGTGTATATACCCTGTAATATTATACTTTTCAAGAAAGGCATACAGACCCTTCTAAAATTTTTGTAGTGAATCACTCATTAAAACATCATATGGCAGAGAGTTCCATAGTCTCACTGCTTTTACAGTAAAGAATCCGCGTCTGTGAGTATGCTTAAACCTTCTTTCCTCCAGACGTAGAGGATGCCCCCCTTGTCCCCGTCACAGGTCTAAGAGTAAAAAGACCATTAGAAAGGTCTTTGTACTGTCCCCGCATATATTTATACATTGTAATAAGATCACCCCTAAGCCTTCGATTCTCCAAACTAAATAACCCCAAGTGTAATAACCTGTCTTGGTATTGCAGACTCCCCAGTGCTCTAATAAACTTGGTCGCTCTTCTCTGCACCCGCTCCAGTTCAGCTATGTCTTTCTTATACACCGGAGACCGGAACCGTACACAGTATTCTAAGTGTGGTTGCACGAGTGGCTTGTATAGAGGTAAAATTGTGTTCTCCTCATGAGCATCTATGCCTCTTTTAACCCCTTCACCCCCAAGGGTGGTTTGCACGTTCATGACCGGGCGAATTTTTACAATTCTGACCACTGTACCTTTATGAGGTCATAACTCTGGAACGCTTCCATTGATCCCGGTGATTCTGACATTGTTTTCTCGTGACATATTGTACTTCATGTTAGTGGTAAAATTTCATTCAAATAACTTGCGTTTATTTGTGAAAAAAATGGAAATTTGGCAAAAATTTTGAAAATTTCGCAATTTTCCAACTTTGAATTTTTATGCCCTTAAATCACAGAGATACGGCACACAAAAAACTTGATAAGCAACATTTCCCACATGTTTACTTTACATCAGCACAATTTTGGAACCAAAATTTTTTTTTGTTAGGAAGTTATAAGGGTTAAAAGTTGACCAGCGATTTCTCATTTTTACAACACCATTTTATTTTTAGGACCACATCACATTTGAAGCCACTTTGAGGGGTCTATATGATAGAAAATACCCAAAAGTGACACCATTCTAAAAACTGAACCCCTTAAGGTGCTCAAAACCACATTCAAGAAGTTTATTAACCCATTAGGTGCGTCACAGGAATTTTTTTGAATATTTAAAAAGAAATGAACATCTAACTTTTTTTCACAAAAAAAATATTTCAGGTTCAATTTTTTTTATTTTACCAAGGGTAACAGGAGAAATTGGACTGCAAAAGTTATTGTGCAATTTGTCCTGAGTACGCTGATACCTGATTTGTGGGGGGGGAACGACTGTTTCGGCGCATTGCAGAGCTCAGAATGGAAGGAGCACCGTTTGACTTTTTCAATGCAAAATTGGCTGGAATTCAGATCGGACGCCATGTCACGTTTGGAGAGTCCCTGATGTACCTAAACAGTGGAAACCCCCTACAAGTGACCCCATTTTGGAAACTAGACCCCCCAAGGAACTTATCTAGATATGTAGTGAGAACTTTGAACCCACAAGGGCTTTACAGAAGTTTATAACGTACAGCGGTACAATTAAAAAATCATATTTTTTCCACAAAAATGATCTTTTCACCCCAATTTTTATTTTCCCAAGGGTAACAGGACCCTAAAAGTTATTGTGCAATTTGTCCTGAGTATGCTGATATCCCACATGTGGGGGTAAACCACTATTTGGGCGCATGGCAGAGCTCGGAAGGGAAGCAGCGCCATTTGACGTTTTTGGCTGGAATTGAGATCGGACATCATGTCGCGATTGGAAAACCCCTGATGTACCAAAACAGTGGAAACCCCCCACAAATGACACCATTTTGGAAACTAGACCCCCTAAGGAACTTATCTAGATGTGTGGTGAGAACTTTGAACCCCCAAGGGCTTCACAGAAGTTTATAACATAAAGCCGTACAATTAAAAAATCATATTTTTTCCACAAAAATGATCTTTTCACCCTCAATTCTTATTTTTCCAAGGGTAACAGCACCCTAAAAGTTATTGTGCAATTTGTCCTGGGTACGCTGATACCCCACATGTGGGGGTAAACCACTATTTGGGCGCATGGCAGAGCTCGGAAGGGAAGCAGCGCCATTTGACGTTTTTGGCTGGAATTGAGATCGGACACCATGTTGCGATTGGAAAACCCCAGATGTATCTAAACAGTGGAAACCCCCCACAAATGACACCATTTTGTAAACTAGACCCCCCAAGGAATTTATCTAGATGTGTGGTGAGCACTTTGAACCCCCCAGTGCTTCACAGAAGTTTATAACGCCCGGGCGTGAAAATAAAAAATTCGTATTTTTTCCACAAACATGATCTTTTAGTCACCATTTTTTTTATTTTCCCAAGGGTAACAGGAGAAATTGAACCCCAAAAGTTGTTGTCCAATTTGTCCTGAGTACGCTGACACCCCATATGTGGGAGAAAACTACTGTATGGACACACGTCAGGGCTCGGAAGGGAAGTAGTGATGTTTTGGAATGCAGACATTGATGGAATGGTCTGCGGGTGTCATGTTGCCTTTGGAGAGCCCCTAATGTACCTAAACAGTGGAAACCCCCCACAAATGACCCAATTTTGGAAACTAGACCCCCTAAGGAACTTATCTAGATGTGAGGTGAGCACTTTGAACCCCCAAGGGCTTCACAGAAGTTTATAATGCCCGGGCATGAAAATAAAAAAATCGTATTTTTTCCACAAACATGATCAATTAGTCCCCAATTTTTTCATTTTCCCAAGGGTAACAGGAGAAATTGGACCCCAAAAGTTGTTGTCCAATTTTTCATGAGTACGCTGACACCCCATATGTGGGAGAAAACTACTGTATGGACACACGTCAGGGCTCGGAAGGGAAGTAGTGACGTTTTGGAATGCAGACATTGATGGAATGGTCTGCGGGTGTCATGTTGCCTTTGGAGAGCCCCTAATATACCTAAACAGTGGAAACCCCCCACAAATGACCCCATTTTGGAAACTAGACCCCCTAAGGAACTTATCTAGATGTGAGGTGAGCACTTTGAACCCCCAAGGGCTTCACAGAAGTTTATAATGCCCGGGCATGAAAATAAAAAAATCGTATTTTTTCCACAAACATGATCAATTAGTCCCCAATTTTTTCATTTTCTCAAGGGTAACAGGAGAAATTGGACCCCAAAAGTTGTTGTCCAATTTGTCATGAGTACGTTGACACCCCATATGTGGGAGAAAACTACTGTATGGACACACGTCAGGGCTCGGAAGGGAAGTAGTGACGTTTTGGAATGCAGACATTGATGGAATGGTCTGCGGGTGTCATGTTGCCTTTGGAGAGCCCCTAATGTACCTAAACAGTGGAAACCCCCCACAAATGACACCATTTTGTAAACTAGACCCCCCAAGGAATTTATCTAGATGTGTGGTGAGCACTTTGAACCCCCCAGTGCTTCACAGAAGTTTATAACGCCCGGGCGTGAAAATAAAAAATTCGTATTTTTTCCACAAACATGATCTTTTAGTCACCATTTTTTTTATTTTCCCAAGGGTAACAGGAGAAATTGGACCCCAAAAGTTGTTGTCCAATTTGTCATGAGTACGCTGACACCCCATATGTGGGAGAAAACTACTGTATGGACACACGTCAGGGCTCGGAAGGGAAGTAGTGACGTTTTGGAATGCAGACATTGATGGAATGGTCTGCGGGTGTCATGTTGCCTTTGGAGAGCCCCTAATGTACCTAAACAGTGGAAACCCCCCACAAATGACCCCATTTTGGAAACTAGACCCCCTAAGGAACTTATCTAGATGTGAGGTGAGCACTTTGAACCCCCAAGGGCTTCACAGAAGTTTATAATGCCCGGGCATGAAAATAAAAAAATCGTATTTTTTCCACAAACATGATCAATTAGTCCCCAATTTTTTCATTTTCCCAAGGGTAACAGGAGAAATTGGACCCCAAAAGTTGTTGTCCAATTTTTCATGAGTACGCTGACACCCCATATGTGGGAGAAAACTACTGTATGGACACACGTCAGGGCTCGGAAGGGAAGTAGTGACGTTTTGGAATGCAGACATTGATGGAATGGTCTGCGGGTGTCATGTTGCCTTTGGAGAGCCCCTAATGTACCTAAACAGTGGAAACCCCCCACAAATGACCCCATTTTGGAAACTAGACCCCCTATGGAACTTATCTAGATGTGAGGTGAGCACTTTGAACCCCCAAGGGCTTCACAGAAGTTTATAATGCCCGGGCATGAAAATAAAAAAATCGTATTTTTTCCACAAACATGATCAATTAGTCCCCAATTTTTTCATTTTCCCAAGGGTAACAGGAGAAATTGGACCCCAAAAGTTGTTGTCCAATTTGTCATGAGTACGCTGACACCCCATATGTGGGAGAAAACTACTGTATGGACACACGTCAGGGCTCGGAAGGGAAGTAGTGACGTTTTGGAATGCAGACATTGATGGAATGGTCTGCGGGTGTCATGTTGCCTTTGGAGAGCCCCTAATGTACCTAAACAGTGGAAACCCCCCACAAATGACCCAATTTTGGAAACTAGACCCCCTAAGGAACTTATTTAGATGTGAGGTGAGCACTTTGAACCCCCAAGGGCTTCACAGAAGTTTATAATGCCCGGGCATGAAAATAAAAAAATTGTATTTTTTCCACAAACATGATCAATTAGTCCCCAATTTTTTCATTTTCCCAAGGGTAACAGGAGAAATTGGACCCCAAAAGTTGTTGTCCAATTTGTCATGAGTACGCTGACACCCCATATGTGGGAGAAAACTACTGTATGGACACACGTCAGGGCTCGGAAGGGAAGTAGTGACGTTTTGGAATGCAGACATTGATGGAATGGTCTGCGGGTGTCATGTTGCCTTTGGAGAGCCCCTAATGTACCTAAACAGTGGAAACCCCCCACAAATGACCCCATTTTGGAAACTAGACCCCCTAAGGAACTTATCTAGATGTGAGGTGAGCACTTTGAACCCCCAAGTGCTTCACAGAAGTTTATAATGCCCGGGCATGAAATTAAAAAAATCGTATTTTTTCCACAAACATGATCAATTAGTCCCCAATTTTTTCATTTTCCCAAGGGTAACAGGCGAAATTGGACCCCAAAAGTTGTTGTCCAATTTGTCATGAGTACGCTGACACCCCATATGTGGGAGAAAACTACTGTATGGACACACGTCAGGGCTCGGAAGGGAAGTAGTGACGTTTTGGAATGCAGACTTTGATGGAATGGTCTGCGGGTGTCATGTGCGTTTGGAGAGCCCCTGATGTACCTAAACTATTGAAACTCCCCACAAGTGACCCCATTTTGGACACTAGACCCCCTCACGGAACTTATCTAGATGTGTGGTGAGCACTTTGAACCCCCAAGTGCTTCACAGAAGTTTATAACGCTCGGACGTGAAAATAAAAAAATCATTTTTTTCCACAAAAATGATATTTTTGCCCCCAAATTTTTATTTTCCTAAGGGTAAAAGGAGAAATTGGACCCCAAAAATTGTTTTGCAATTTGTCCTGAGTAGGCTGATACCCTACATGTGGGGGTAAAACACTGTTTGGGCGCATGGCAGAGCTTGGAAGGGAAGGAGCACCATATGACTTTTTCAACTCAGAATTGGCTGAAATTGAGATCAGACGCAATGTTGCATTTGGAGAGCCCCTGATGTGCCCAAACAGTGGAAACCCCCAATTCTAACTCCAACCCGAACCCCAACACACCCCTAACCCTAATCTCAGCCCTAGCCCTAACCCTAGCCCTAACCCTAGCCCTAACCCTAGCCCTAACCCTAACCCTAACCCTAACCCTAGCCCTAACCCTAACCCTAACCCTAACCCTAGCCCTAACCCTAGCCCTAACCTTGGCCCTAACCCTAGCCCTAATGGAAAAATGGAAATAAATACATTTTTTTTATTTTATTATTTTTCCCTAACTAAGTGGGTGATAACGGGGGGTTTGATTTACTATTTGTGGCGGTTTTTATGTTTGGCAGCTGTCGCACGCTAAAAGACGCTTTTTATTGTAAAAATAGTTTTTGCATCACCACATATTGAGAGCTATAATTTTTCCGTATTTTGACCCACCGAGTCATGTGAGGTCTTATTTTTGCGGGACGAGTTGCCGTTTTTATTGGTACCATTTTAGGGCACGTGACATTTTTTGATCGCTTTTTATTCTGATTTTTGGGACGCAGAATGAACAAAAACCAGCGTTTCATGAATTTCTTTTGGGGGGGGTGCGTTTACACCGTTCCGCGTGCGGTAAAATTGATGAAGCGGTTTTATTTTTTGGGTCAGTACGGTTACAGCGATACCTCATTTATGTAGTTTTTTATGTTTTGTCGGTTTTATGCAATGAAAACTATTTTATATAAAAAATAATTATTTTTGCATCGCTTTATTCTGCGAGCTATAACTTTTTTATTTTTTCGCTGATGATGCTGTGTGGCAGCTCGTTTTTTGCGGGACAAGATGATGTTTTCAGCGGTACCATGGATATTTATATGCGTCTTTTTGATCGCGCGTTATTACACTTTTTGTTTGGCGGTATGATAATAAATCATTATTTTCTGCTTCGTTTTTTATTTTTATTTTTTAAGGGGTTCGCTAAAGGGGTTAACTAATGGGACAGTTTTATAGGGCAGGTTGTTACGGACTCGGCGATACCTAATATGTGTACTTTTATTGTTTTTTTTTTTATTATTTTCAAAAAATGAATTTATTGGGGAATATTTTTTTTTTTTTTTTACTAATTTATTTGGTGATTTTTTTACATTTATTTTTACATTTTTTTTAATTTTTTTTTACTTTATTACATAGTCCCAGGTGGGACATCACTATCCTGTGACAGATCGCTGATCTGTCACATCACAGATCACTGTGACAGATCAGCAATCTGTCACAGGCATTGAAGAAGACTTCCTCTTGCCTGCGCTTTGCAGGCACTGAGGAAGCCAGCTTCCTCAGGTCCCCGAAGGCCCCCGTCGCCATCTTGGATTCGGGGGCCTGGAGGATAGGAGCCCCCCGCAGCAGCGCTGCACATTGCGCTGCCGTGGGGGGCTCAGGGAAGCACGGAGGGAGCCCCCTCCCTGCCGATGCTTCCCTTTAACTCCCGATACACCGCGATCATGTTTGATCGCGGTGTGCAAGGGGTTAACGTGTCGGGTGTCAGCTGTGATAATCAGCTGACACCCGGCCGCGATCAGCGGCGCTCACCACGTGGGCGCCGCTGATCGCGGTAGACGTACTATCCCGTCCACAGTCATACGGGCCCGGGTACCGTGGACGGGATAGTACGTCGGATGTCAGGAAGGGGTTAATGCATCCCATTATTTTATTTACCTTTGCAGCAGCTGCCTGACACTGGCCACTAAATGTGAGTTTGTCGTCCACCCATACACCCAGGTCTTTTTCAGTAACAGTTTTGCCCAGTGTTTTACAATTAAGCAAATAATTATACATGTTATTTCTTCTGCACAAATGCATGACCTTACATTTATCCCCATTAAAGCTCATTTGCCATTTATCAGCCCAAGCTTCTACAGTAGTTAAAATAAATCTTCCTGTAATATTAACATTGTGATGTGGTCCCTAAAAAAAATGGTGTTGTAAAAATGAGAAATTGCTGGTCAACTTTTAACCCTTATAACTTCCTAACTAAAAAAAAATTTGGTTCCAAAATTGTGCTGATGTAAAGTAGACATGTGGGAAATGTTATTTATTAACTATTTTGTGCGATATGACTCTCTGATGTAAGGATATAAGAATTCAAAGTTTGAAAATTGCGAAATTTTCAAAATTTACGCCAAATTTCCATTTTTTTCACAAATAAACGCAAGTCATATCAAAGATATTTTACCACTATCATGAAGTAGGACACCCCAGCAACAACCACCCCGTGCTGAAGAATGGAGGAAGGAGGTTCGGGAGGTGATATCGGATCCAAGCTGCGAGATAAGGCATCAGCCTTGACATTCTTGGAATCGGGCCAAAAGGTGATAGAAAAATTAAAATGTGAAAAAAAGCGACCACCTAGCCTGTCTAGGAGTTAAACATTTGGCAGAGTCAATGGAAGACGGGTTCTTGTGGTCGGTAATCACTGCCCTCTCCAAAAAAGTGCCTCCACTCTTCAAAAGCCAACTTTATGGCCAACAGCTCTCGATTACCAACATCGTAATTTCTCTCTGCAGGAGAAAATTTCCTGGAGAAAAAGGCACATGGTCTTAACTTAGTCAAGGTGACAGGTCCCTGAGACAACACTGCCCCCACTCCCTCATCCGATGCATCCACCTCCACAAAGAATGGTTCTGACGGATCGGGCTGAACCAACGCAGGAGCAGACATAAAACACTTCTTCAATGCTGTAAATGCTTCAACTGCCAGAGACGACCAGACTTTAAGATCAGCCCCCTTACGAGTGAGATTGGTGAGTGGTTTGACTACTTGAGAAAACCCCCTGATAAATTTGCGCTAATAGTTGGCGAAACCCAAAAAAGCTGGAGATCCTTGAGATCTCTGGGTTGAACCCAATTAACAATGGCCTGTACCTTTCCGGGGTCCATACAAAACCTCTCGGCAGAGGGGATGAACCCCAAAAAGGAAAGCTCTTGGACACAAAATGAACACTTCTCAGGTTTAGCGAACAGAGAGTACTCCCGTAACCTATGAAGAATCGCATGTAAATGACCTATGTGAGTTCTTTGTCAGATGAAAAAATAAGAATGTCATCCAAATATACACCAATACAGTGCCCAATGAAATCAGAAAACACATCGTTAATGAAGCTTTGAAACACCGCAGGCGTGTTCATGAGACCAAAGCGCATGACTAAATTTTCAAACAACCCCTCAGAGGTGAGAAATGCCATTTTCCACTCGTCCCCTTCCTGAATACAGATAAGGTTATACGCTCCCCTGAAATACAACTTGGAAAACCACTTAGCCCCATATAATTGGTTGCAAAGATATGGAATGAGTGGGAGGGGATAGGTGTTTCTCACCGTAATTTTATTTAGTTCCCAAAAATCGAGGCACGGGCGTAAACCATCTTTTTTTTCAACAAAATAGAATAAAGCAGCCACAGGTGAGACAGAGGGGTGGATGTGACCTTTGCGTAAACTTTATGAGATATAATCTTTCATAACCTTGCGTTCCGGGCCAGAAAGATTGTACAAACGGGCCTTGGGCAATTTAGCACCCGAAATCAGATTAATAACATAATCATATGGGCGATGTGGTGGTAAGACCTCAGCCTCTTTTTCGGAAAATACGTCTCCAACAACCTTCAGGTACTCCGGAATACCCTCCAGATTAACAGAAGACACCAGAACAGCAGAAAGACAACCATTAGAACAAATAGGACCCCATTTCACAATATCACGAGATTCCCAGTCAATAACAGGATTATGCAACAGTAACCAGGGGAATCCCAACACCAGTCCCGCTGGAAGGTTATCCAAAATGTAACATGAAATTCGTTCCTGGTGCAAGGAACCCACTTTGAGGAGAAACTCCTCAGAAACAACTAACCAAATTTTGAGCCAATGGTGTCTTATCAATGCCAATGATGTGTATGGGAGTCTCTAGCCTAACTGTCCCTAACTATCTTAGACACCAAACTAGAGTCAGTAAAGTTCATGAAAGATCCACAGTCCACAAAAACTGGAGTGGATGCGTACCCATCTTCACAACACAGATCCACCTCTAAGGGTATGTGCACACGCTGCGGATTGGGGTGCGGATTTGGCCGCACGGATTTTGTAAAATCCGCAGGTAAATCTGCAGGTCAAAAGACCTGCGGTTTTACCTGCGGATTGGCCTGCGGTTTTGCCCTGCGGTTTTTCATCTCCACAATGGAGGAGATGGCAAACCGCAGCGGAATCCGCAGAAAGAATTGACATGTCAATTCTTTCTGCGGTTTAGAAACCGCAGGAAAACCGCGCGGAAAAATCCGCACCATCTGCACTGCGGTTTTTAATATCCATAGGATATTATGGTACTGTACACCGCAGCAAAAACTGCTGCGCATCCGCAGCGGCCAAATCCGCTGCGGAACCGCAACAGAATCCGCAGCATGTGCACACACCCTCACAGAATCTGTTGAAATGAAGAAAATGGTACATGAGAGTCTGGGTGACCTCCTCGACAATCACACAGACTTAAGCGTTTCCCGGCAACTTGTTAGTTGGTGGGCAAGAGAGGCAGTCTTTATTTCAATGTCGCAGACTTCCACAATATAAACCTAATTTCCCTTCGTGTCACCGCTTCCTCTCCTTATCTTTGAGGTTAGTGGCCCCAACCTCCATAGATTCCATACACGGCATCACCTCGGACTTAGCAGGATATCCTGGAACCTCTCGCTGGATAACCGCATCATTTGGGTCAAATTTGACATCTGATCCGCAATAGTATGAAGTGGATCCAAAGAGAGAAAAAAAAGTGTATGGCCAGTTATAATGTCACGCTGTATTACTGAGGGTTACTGCAGAGTAAAACAAACTCCACTAGATGGCAGCAGAGTGGAGGATGAGCAGAATATCCTGCAATGAAGCTGACCAGCAGAAAACAACCATTAAGTGGCAGTGGAGTAGTCAAAGAGCCGAGTCGATACCAGGAAATAGCGCAGTACAAAGGAGAAATCCAAAATTCAGAGGCATAAAAGAGCAAAAGGTCAGTGCCGGTTAATAGCTGAACTAACAGATGGACGAGACAGAATCAGGTCAAGGACGAGCTAAAGTCAAATACCCGGGAATCCAAACACACAGGGAGATAAGGAGCAGGGTCGGGTAGGAGGAATGTAAACAGACACGGGTAGGGTCAGTTGAACGCAGCAGGACAGATCAGGAAACTCACCTGAGCCTGCTAAACATGTCGAAGGTACGCAATATAACTGGCACTCCACACAGGTAGCAGCACAGAGATATATCAGCCCAGACACAGGAACAAGGCAGGGAAAATTAACATGAAAGGAGAGATGAGACAAAAAACCGGCCTGGATCATGACACCAACCAAGTATTGAGTGCATTTACTGAATATACATTTCAGTAGGCCAACATTTCAGAATTTAAAATCAATTTTTCAAGCTGGTGTTATAAAGTATTCTAATTTACTGAGATAATGACTTTTGGGTTTTCATTGGCTGTAAGCAATAATCATCAAAATTAACAGAAATAAACATTTGAAATACATCACTCTGTTTGTAATCACTATATACAATATATGATTTTCCCTTTTTGTATTGAAGAACTGAAATAAATTAACTTTTGATGATAATCTAAGTTTGTGAGGTGCACCGTACTCACAGTGCTCAAAAAAAAAAAAAGGAATACTAAAATACCACTTCCTAGATATTACTGAATAAAATATTCCAGTTGCAAATATTTATTCAATACATAGTGGAATGCATTGAGAACAATAAAACATAAAATGATCAATGTAAAATAAAATTAATATCCTATAGAGGCCTGGATTTGGAATGATACTCAAAATTAAAGTGGAAAATCAAATTATAGGCTGATCCAACTTCAGTGGAAATGCATCAAGACAAGGAAATGATGCTCAGTAATGAGTGTGGCCTCCACGTGCCTGTATGACCACCCTAAAAATCTCCAGGGCATGCTCCTGATGAGACAAAGGATGTTGAGAGCAGTTGGTGGATGGAACGAGACAGGATGTCCCAGATGTGCTTGATTGGATTCAGGTCTGGGGAATGGGCAGCCAAGTCCATAGAATCAATGCCTTCATCATGCAGGAACTGCTGACACAATTCAGCCACATGTCATGCATCAGAAGGAACCCAGGGCTCAGTGCACCTGTATATGGTCTTGCAATGGTTCTAACGTTCTCATCCCGATACCTAATGGCAGTCAAGGTACTTCTGGCTTGCCCCCCAAAGAAATGCCTCCTCACATCATTATTTTTTTATTCCAATCTTATTTAAATTTTCAAATTTTCAAAAAACATATCACAGTGATATTACAAGAACAAAAACACAAAAATAACAAGAACAAGACTAGGAAGGAAGGTGGGGGACTAAGTAGGGGAGGGGAAGGGGGGTGGGAGAAGAGGATAGAGGGTTTAGCTGCTGACTGATAACGGAAAGTTACAGTTTAATAGCCATGAGTACAAATAACATTGGAAAGACACTCTTCACAAACTTAAATAGCTATCTAAAAGTCCCCACACCATTATTGACCCACTGCCAAACCAGTTAGGCTGGAGGATGATGCAGCCAGCTGTCACGAGGCAGTTGGGACAAAGCAGGAGACGTGGAACCTGGGCCCCTGAACTGCCCCTCAGGCTAAGGGGGTGCCCTGACTCTCCTTAACTTGGGGGTACACTTGAAGGTAGTGAGGCCCAAGTCCCCGACCTGTCCCTATCTCCTGTTTAGCCCTGAGCTAAACCACCAACCCCCTCCCCAGGAGGTGAGACAGGGAATAAAGTGAACTGCACCCAATAACACACAAAGGAAAATAAAACAGACACCATGGGGTTAAAGCAACTAAAACCCAAAACTTAGCTTTGCTCTGCTGCAAATGCTCCAAGCAACAGAGTAAGGATCCGATCAGCATCCAGCAGCAACTCCACTGCTCCAGATAAGCTGAACTCCCTCTCCACCAGGTAGGTCCAGTCTTCACCACAGTTGGATAACAAATGAACAATATTACCAACAGTGATTTACTGCACATGACAGACCTTTTATAGGAAGGAGGGGGGAGTTGTCACCACCTGTTGGTTAATTCACACGTGTAGTAATCCCAGCGGCCATCGGGGGGCAAAATCAGCACTAAAAAGAACTACAGTTGTAGTAAACCCCAGCGGCAACTGGGGAAAAAGGAAAAAGGTTTCTATAAGAATCCACATTCTGCCACGGCTCCAAAGATGGACCGTGACACCAGCAGAACGTTCTCAAAGGCGTCTCCAGACTCTGTCACGTCTGTTACATGTGCTCAGTGTGAACCTGCTCTCATCCGTGAAGACCACAGGGCGCCATTGTCGAATCTGCCAACCTTGGTGTTCTCTAGCAAATGACAATCACACTGCACGGTGTTTGGCCGGAGTCACACTGGCGAGGAATACGGGAGAGTGAGAGGCGCAAAAAGCACGCATTAGACACGGACCAATGATTTTCCATGGGTCCCTCGCACCAGCCGTATATTTATCCTCAGTATCCTACGCTCCGTGCCACTCGCAGCATGCTGCAATTGTCAGCGTACTACGCCCGTAGTACGCCAATGCAAGTCTATGGGTGCGCAAAAAATACGGATTGCACACGGACCACACACGTAACTTGCGAGAAATACGCACCAGGTGTCTTTAGAAACCCTATCATAGGGCTCCATTATATGTCCATTTTGCAAGCCTGCGAGAAAATCTCGCCATACGGATGCCATACAGATTACATACGGATGCTTACATGCGCAAAATACGCGACCACACCTTGATTACGGATGACATACGGAGCACTATTTAGGGGTCTGTCATCCGTATTACGCATGTAAAATACTGACCGTATTTTGCGCAGGTTAGTGTGACTCCAGCCTTTGACTGTAAGAAACCACCTGTGGATGTCGAGCCCTCATACCACCCTTATGGAGTCTGTTTCTGACACTTTGAGCAAACATACGGCTGTTAGCAGCCTGTTGGAAGTCATTTTGCAGGGCTCTAGCACTGCTTCTTCTGTTTTCCTTTTACAAAAGAGGAGATAGCAGTCCTGATGCTGTTTTTTTTCTTCATTTCTCCTGGGGTACTGGCCAATCTCTTGGTATCTGCTCTATGCTCTGGACACTGTGCTGAAAGACACAGCTACCCTTCTTGCCACAGCTTGCACTGATGTGCCATCCTGGATGATTTGCACTACCTGAGCAACTTTTGTGGGTTGTAGACATTGCCTCATTCTATTGTACAGTACGGTACTTCCTTGCTTGGAATGTCAGTTTATTGGAAGGCCATGTCTTCCTAGGTTTTCAGTTGTGCCATACTCCATCCATTTTTGGATGATGGATTGAACTGTGCTGCATGGGATGTTCTGAGCTTGGGATATTTCTTATAGCCTAATACTGCTTTACTTTTCTCCACAATTTTATCCCTGACCTGTCTGGTGTGTTCCTTGCTTTTCATGATGCTGTTTGATCCCTAATTTGTCAAACAAATCTGTGAAGCATTCGCAGAACAGTTATACTGAAAATAAATAAAGCACAGTTGGACTAAATTTACTAATTATGTGGCTTCTGGAGGCACTTGGTCACTCAAGATTTTATTTAGGGGATCAGACTACCGTGGAGTGAATACAAATGAATGTCACTATTTTCAGATTTATATTTTAAAATAATTAGAAATGTTTGTAACATTTCTTTGACACCTCACAAATACTTACCTTGAATTGGAATATCACAATTCCAACCAAAAAACATTTGTAGATGTAAAGTGAAAAAATTTCACGGAGTATGAATACTTTATCAAGTCACTGTACTTAACATAAAAACCCTCTGTAGTGGAGGAAGATTGCTAATTATGCAGGGATTGTCTACATGACACATTTAATAAAATATAAAATTAAATTCCTTCTCCCCGTATTTGTTTCTGAGTGAGGGCCACTAAAAGTCTCACCTGTGCTCATACTACACTGATCTATGAAGTTACATTATTTCCAGCACAAGCACATTTATTGTAAGCTGAAAATACCATAAAGTGACCAGAGATCATGACTCTGTGGAAAACTAGTATTTTGTTCCTAAGCCTCAAAATGTCACCATAAAATAATAAAAGAAAGACTCATATGGATAAAGCAAGTCAGTCATACAGAGATACTGAGAGCAATAAATTGCTTTCTTTGTTTAAAACAGGAGCATTTTCAGGGTCCTGAACAATGCATGGGTTATTCTGAAAAATAAATGAAACTGCTCTTATCTGATGTCCAAAGAATCAGTTCATCCTGACACAAGTAAAGGACAATACAGAAGAATATGTATTACTGTACCATAAAAAAAGCGCTATTATACATTGGCAAGTAAAAGTTTGGGCACCCTTGGTCAAAATTACTGGTATTGTGAACTGTTAAAGATGAAATGATCTCCAAAAGGCCTAAAATTAAAGATGACACATTTCCTTTTGTATTTTAGGAAAAAAAAATATATTTCCATCTTTTACATTTTAGAAATTTCTAAAAGGAAAATGTTCCAATACAAAAGTTGGGGTACCCTGCATGACTATTACCTAGTAGCACCCCTTTTTGAAAGTACCATGGCTTGTAAACACTTTTGGCAGTCAGCAAAGAGTCATTCAATTCTTGTTTGAGGGATTTTCATCCATTCTTCCTTAGAAAATGTTTCCAGTTCTGTAAGATTCCTAGGTCATCTTGCGGGCACTGGTACTTTGAGTTATAGCCACAGATTTTCAATGATATTCAGATCACGGGACTGTGAGGGCTATTGCAAAACCTTCAGCTTTGCGCCTTTTGAGGTAGTCTTTTGTGGATTTTAATGTGTCTTTAGGATCATTATCCATCTGTAGAAACCATCCTCTTTTCAACCAATATTCCTCGTGTCATTAGCTGCAACACAACCCCAAAGCATGATTGATCCACTCACATGCTTAATGGTTGACGAGTTGTTCTTTTCCTGAAATTCTGTGCCCTTTTTACTCCACACATATTTTTGATCACAGGACTCATTTGCAAAATGCATCAAACTTGTTTAGATGTTCTTTTGCATTCTTCTGATGCTGAATTTTATGGTCAGGACGCAGGAGAGGATTTCTTCTGACGTCTCTTCCATGAAGGCCATATGTGTGCAGTTGTCTCTGAACAGCAGAACAATGTACCGCAACTCCAGAGTCTGCTAAATCTTTCTGAAGGTGTTTTGCAGTCAAGCGATGGATTCTGATTTGCCTCTTTAGAAATGCTACGAGCAGCTCTCACTGAAATTTTGCTTGGTTTTCCAGATCTTATCTTTACCTTCACTGTTCCTGTTAACTTCCATTTCTCATTTACATTTCGAACTGGGGAAAGGGATGTTGTTTTTATGCCCAAGGATAGGGGAGGCTGGGTATTTATAAAGCTGGGAAATTTGCTTCACCTGGTCTTCCCTATTATGATAGTGAACAAGCCATAACCCTAAAAGGCTAAATAAGGTCAGAAACCTTGACCTCCAAAGGTGCCCAAAGTTCTTTTTTTTTTCATCTTGGGCAGCAAGGATGATACATGAAGTACCCATGCTTTTTGTGTGAATGGAACAGCAGGGATAAGACTCACCACTGGAGCCAAAAAAGTTGGCCAAAAATTTTTTTTTAAACCTAGACTTAAGAACATAATTAAAGTTTAATTGATCCCACTAAAATTCTCCTGCCAACACTCTGAATTAAGCTTGGACTGATAAAGCAGTTTGTGAAAGTTCTACCGAAAGAAGGTGAGGCTTTTAAGTACCAAGTTTATGGACTGTCCGAAGCAAAACTGAAGGAAGGCATTTTTGTGTGTCCGGATGTTCCGAAACTCACCAATAGAGATGAGCGACTTTGCCTTTTTTAGGGTCGAGTCGGATTTCATGAAACCCGACTTTCGCAAAAGTCAGGTCGAACGAAATCGGACGACTATAGGGAAAAGTCGGAGGCCGACTGAAACACGAAACCCAATGCAAGTTAATGGGGAAGCAAAGTTGGCAGGCAGTGGAGGACAGTAAACACACCTACAGTGCCCATTTCAATGCCAAAAACATCAATTTTTATTACTGAAGCTTGTCAACCTTAATTTGCTTCATAATAATAGTTACGCATTGAAAACTGGGGGTTATTTGGCTAAAGTTGTGGGGGGTAGGGCTGGCTCCAGGTTTTTGTGTGCCCTGGGCAAGAGTGTCAGTGCACCCCTTTAACACATACCGCAACTCATGATGCTCCGATACGGCCCAGAAAAATAGGTATAGTACAATGACACATACTTCACTGCTTACTAGTGTTGAGCATTCCGATACTGCAAATATCGGGTATCGGCCGATATTCGCTGTATCGGAATTCTGATACCGAGTACCGATATTTTTTCAATATCGGATACCAGAATCGGAAATCCCCATAATGCAATGAGCCACTGTTGTGGCTGTGATTGGCTGCTGAAATGATGTCATCATGATGCGCGGTCTGTGCGCATCATGATGCGCGGTCTGTGCTGACAGTGTCCGCCCACGCACCGCCCACACTCTTCCCCCCTCCCGAACTGGATGTGCAAGTAAAGAAAGGGTTTTTTAATTCCGATATTTCTGTCCCATTGACTTGAATGGGACTTCCGGTATCGGAATCGGCGATACCGATACTTTTTTGGGTATCGGGCCGATCCAATCCGATCCGATATTTCTCAATATCGTATGGTATCGCTCAACACTACTGCTTACATGACATGATTGATCTATTTTAAATTGTACAATAACTCAAAAAAAGGAGAGAGTATTACTCCGTACAGTATTATGGCCACCACATTGTGCGCCATACAGAATAATGAGCCCCATATATTTCTCCATACAGAATAATTGGTCACATATAATGTTCCATACAGTATATGATAAGCTCCACATAATGCTACAGTATATGATGGTCCCCATGGATGAAGCTCCAGTGTTTTATGGGCCCAAATAATGCTCCATATATAATGGGCCCCATTTCTAATGCTCCAGTGTATAATGTGCCCCATAGATGCTGCTCCAGTGTCTGATATGCCCCATTTAGAATGCTCCAGTATTTGATGGGCCCCATTTTTAATGAACCCAGGCATGGTATGTGAAAAGAGCTCCATGGAGTAATCTGAAGTGTGTGCTGCCACATCCTTCACTTTTGGTGTGGGTGAAGGACACAAGGAAAGGGGTTGCTCCTGACCAGAAGCCTGCACTGAAGGCTCAGTGCTTGCATTTTTTGAAACTTCAGAAAAGGAGGCGATAGAGCTGGAGGCTGTTTCAGCAATGTAAGCCAAAAACAGATCCTGATGCTCCGGCTTTAAAAGCAGTCTACCTACTCCCAGAAAAGGGAGCCTTTTCAGAGCTAGACCATGATGCAGGCTCAACACCTCCTGCCTTAGCTGCTATTGTGTTTTTGGCACAACCAGCAGATGCACCATTACCACCATCAGTACCAAGTGGCCCCCCACGCCAAATTTGAAATCTCATTATATATTTCCGGAGTCACCCCCAGGCACTCACTCAGTCTGGCTTTGACCATAATAAAAAATGTTGTAAAAAAGGTACTGGATAGCAAGATAGCAAGTATATATATTATAGGGTACAATTAAAATCTCCGTATACATAGTCCCATAGTCAATCTCAGACGTTTACTCAGTTTGGATTTGCCCGTAATGCTAAATGTCGAACAAAGGTACTGTATAACAAGATACAAGCTGTATCGAGTATAGGGTAAAAATTGGAATCTCCAATTCACCGTATATATAGAAGGCGTAAACCACACACGCTCACTCACTATGGATGATACCGTAATAAAAAATTTTGAACAAAGGTACTGTATCAGCACATACCAGGTGTATCCAGTGTAGGGGTAATTGTAAGTTTCCGTCTATACTTCCGGAGTCAGACACAGACACTCACAGGCTCAGTATGTATTACACCAGAATTTAAAAAGTAGAAAAAGGGAAAGGTATTCGAAGTGTGCACCAGTATACAGTGTTGTGGTACTTTTAAACCTTTGTATATATTTCAATCTCAGTAAGCCAGTCCAGACTCTCCACTACTGGAAACTACATAGATACAAGTACAGACGGAAAGTCGAGTGTTTGCAGAAATTTTGGAATTACTCATCGCGGGAAAACCTCCCAGTAGATGTTGCAGAGGCGATGCAGACCCTCAATTACTGTGCCTGTGGAGACAGCGAAAGCGGTTCTTTGTGAAGAAAGGATTGCTTTATCGCAGTAGCGTGGATCACATCACCGATACTCGTCTCCATCAAATTGTGATCACATGGAGAGATGTAGACATGGTCCCCACTGCCTATCATGATGTGTCTGGTCATTTTGGAGTGCAAAAGACAGAAGCCACAGGCCGTAGTCGATTCTATTGGATTGGCATGAGAGGAGACATTGAAAAATGGTGGCAGGAATGTCACACGTCTGTGACTATCACAACTGTGAAAGGTGATCATAAAGCACCACTGCATCTTCTTGTAAGTTGACGTCCTTTACAAATGGTGGCCATTGATCATCTGAAGGTAGAGGCCAGCAGGACAGGCCATAGCTACATCTTAACCATCATCGATCAATACACCAAATTTCTAGTGGCCGTCCCTGTGAAGGATTTAACTGCCCTGACTACACAGCGGTGGAGCAGGGAGAGGTAAGTATTGCAACTTGCAAGTGCTGTGGCCATGACCAAGCAGGGGGGGCACACTCGTGGTCGACGGTACTGGCACAGGGCCCCTCATAGTACGCTGGTGTGTCTGACGGCGAGTGGGCCCCCCCACCGTCAGAGACACTGTATTGTACTATGAGGGGCCCTGTGCCAGTGCCGTCGGCCATCAGTGGGCCCATCCAACTGTTCAGAGCAATGGCACTTGCCCGGGTGCGCCAGGTGTTGACCCCAGCCCTTGGGGGGGTGGGCAGCCCAGTTAGGGAGGTTTAAAAAATGGCATATTTTGATGTGTAGGCTGGACATTTAGCAGCTGCAAATGGCGGAATTGGGCAAGTCCGAGGAAGAGGAGGACAGATTTCTGGCAACCTATGTGTCATCAGGAGAAGGTGGGACAAAATCCTTTGAAACCCATGCATGGTTCATTTTAATGAAGGTTAGATCATCAACATTTTGGGTCGACAGAAGGGTCCTTTTTTCTGTCAGGATTGATCCAGCAGCACTGAAGACTCTTTCAGATAACACACTAGCAGCAGGGCAAACGAGCTCCTGTAAGGCATATTGTGCCAATTCAGGCCATGTGCCCAGTTAAGAGGCCCGATAGTCAAAGGGGAATGACCTGTGAGGGAGAACATCGATATGGGAGGAGAAGTAGTTTGTAACCATAGTTGACAACTGCTGTCTCCTGTCACTTTTAATCGATGCAGTATTACCAGTCGTGTGAGCGGTACTTGAGAAATCAGTCCACAACATGGTCATGAAACCCCTGTCTCCAATGCCACTTCGGCTGTGTGCACCACGAACACCTCTTCCATTGTGCCCACTACGGCTCGTGGGAGAACCAGCACCGCTGCTGTGTCCTGGGAAAGCCTCAAACAAACGGTTTACCAGAGTTGCTTGTTTGCTAGCTAATATTATCTCTAGGTTCTCCTGTGGCATGATGTTGTGTAATTTGCCTTTGTAGCGTGGATCGAGGATGCTGGCCAGCCAGTAGTCGTTATCCTTCATCATTTTGGCAATGCGGGGGTCCCTTTTTAGGATCCACAAGGCATAATCGCACATGTGAGCCAATGTTCCAGGTGTCAATAATGCACTGCCACTGCTGGGTGGAGGAGCACTTTCTGGCAAATCCACATCCCTACAGTCACTCACAAACCCTATACCTGACCTTGGAACGCCAACATTTTCTCTTGCCCCCTGAGAAGCATCCTCCTGCCCAAAATAATCATCCCCCTCATCCTCCTCCTCCTCCTCTTCCTCTTCTTCCTCCACCTCATCCAGGACAGTTCCCTGACCAGACAATGGCTGACTGTCAGCAAGGCTTCACTCCTCCTCCTCCTGTTCCTCCTCCGCTGCAGACGCCTGATCCTTAATGTGCGTCAAACTTTGCATGAGCAGACGCATAAGTGGGATGCTCATGCTTATGATGGAGTCGTCTGCGCTTACCAGCCGTGTGCATTCCTCAAAACACTGAAGGACTTTACAGAGGTCTTTCAGCTTTGACCACTGCACACCCGACAATTCCATGTCTTTCCTCAAACTGCCTGCCCGTGTATCCTCCCACAAATGCATTACAGCCTGCCTCTGTTCACACAGCCTCTCAACCATGTGCAGGGTGGAGTTCCACCTTGTTGCAACGTCTATGACTAGGCGGTGCTTGGGGAGGTGGAGCATTCGCTGCAGCTTCTACATACGACTGGAGTGTACGGCCGAGCGACGTATGTGTGAGCACAGTCTTCGCACCTTATGGAGCAGGGATGTTAACTCCGGATAATTATTAAGGAAGCACTGCACCACCAGGTTCAAAGTGTGAGACAGGCAAGGTATGTGTGTGAGTTTTGCAAGGGCTATGGCTGCCGCAAAATACGGCTGTTATCACTGACTACCTTGCCTGGCTCAATTTGTAGACTGCCCAGCCATGACTCAGTTTGTCACTGCAAGTAGTCGGCCAGTACCTCCACGGTGTGTCTGTTGTCGCCCAAAGATATCATCTTTAACACAGCCTGCTGACGCTTACCACTAGCTGTTTGATAGTGGGACACCTCGTGTGCAACACTGCCAGCTGCAGATGGAGTGCTCGTGCGACTGCGCTCTGTGGACAAGCTTTTGCTTATGGAGGAGGAGGGTCAAAAGCCTACATCCAACTGTTTCCTATACCGTGCAGCACTGTTCCACCGCCGCTGTCCCCTGTGGAGCCTGCATCCACCACATTAACCCAGTGCGCAGTGATGGACACGTTATGGCCCTGGCCATACCTACTGGTCCATGCATCTGATGTGAGGTGCACCTTTCCACTCACTGACTGTTTTAGTGCATGGACAATGCGGTCTTTCACATCCCGGTGGAGGGCAGGGATGGCTTTTCGAGAAAAGAAGTGCCGACTGGGTAGGTCATAGCGTGGGACAGCGTAGGCCATGAGCGCTCAGAAAGCTTCGCTTTCTACCAAACGGAAGGGCATCATCTCTAAAGAGATCAGTTTGGCAATGTAGGCGTTCAAAGCCAGTGTACGCGGATGAGAGGATGAGTACTTTCTTGTCCTACTCAGAGTGTCTGGTAGGGTGAGCTGGACTTGAGAGCTGCGTATGGGGGAACTAGCATTGGACATGACGGACTGAGAAGAGGTTGGTGATGGTGAGGGTGTTCATGGCCTAGATTCAGTGTTTCCTCACGAAAATATTGTGATTGCCTGACGGTTTTGGCCTAGCAACGACACTTCAACATTTCTTGATGGTGGTGTGCTTAGCGGTGGCCTTACATTGGGTGAAGCATAGGAGCGTTGCCGGCTAACTTGAGTCAGAGCAGGTGCACATGTGCTACCTGAGGTTTTGTAGTCCATCCACGCTTGCAAGTGCATGTTGGTTAAATGTCTAAGCATGCAACTGGTATTCAAATTTCTGAGTTGTTTACCTCTGCTTAAGGTCCTTCCGCACTTCTTACAGGTAACCTTTGCCTCATCAGTAGGATTTTGAACAAAGAAGTGCCACACTGCACTCTTCCTACTATGGTATACATTTTCTGGCCTTGCACGCTGTGCTAAGTTGGCCATCTGGCCAAGCTGTCCTGCAACTCTTTTAGTTTTTGGTCCACGTTTTTGGACAACTACAGTCCTGCCAAATAGCCGCTGCTGTGATGTCAATGCCTGCTGCGGATCCTTCTCCTTATCTGAACTATTGCCAGCACCACCCTCCTCCTCCAATGGATGCCAATCCGGGTCAAGAACTGGGTCATCCATCACCTCCTCTTCAAAGTCATATGCACCTTCCTCCTTACCTTCCTCTGTGTCACCGTGTAAGGTGGTATAGTATGCGGGAAGGGGCACCTGAGTTTCATCAGGGTCAGATTCTGGCTCAGTAGACTGCGAGGGCAATGTAGTGCTCTGGGTCAATGTACCAGCAGAATCATCTAGCAGTGGCTGTGCATCAGTGCACTCCATGTAAGATTCATCTTTGACAGGGGAATTCAGGATTTGACTGGATAACCCAGGCATGGTATGTGAAAAGAGCTCCATAGAGTAATCTGAAGTGTGGGCTGGCGCATCCTGACGATTCCGTGTTTGCAGGTTTCGAACGTTCAGAAGAGGAGGCAATAGAGGTGGTGGCTGTTTCGGCAATGTACGCCAAAACCTGTTCCTGATGCTCCGGCTTTAAAAGCGGTTTTCCTACTCCAAGAAAAGGGAACCTTACAGGCCTTCTTGGGCCAGACGATGATGCAGGCTCAACTGTTATGAATGGGTCACCGAGGAGGAAAACAAGACCAAGCTAAGTCACAGAAAAACCAGAGAGGTTGGTAACTACGCGGATTGCAGACCCCTGATCCTGACCACACAACTAACAGTAGCCGTGGAGCGTACCTACGTTGATTCTAGATGCCTCGTCACAGCCGGAGGACTAAATAAGCCTAAAGCAAGAAAAGGGGAAATCTAAACTGCCCCAGAGCAGACCACAAAGGAATATACAGCCCCCCACACATGTATTGACGGTGAGACAAGATGAAAGCACAAACACAGGTAGGAAAATAGACTGAGCAAACGATGGGGCCCACACTAACTAGAAAGGACAGGAAAGGAAAGATACTGTCTGCAATCACGCCAAAAAACCCTGCAAAAATGTTCAACACTTCTGATAGCAAAAAAACCCTGAAGTCACTAGACTTATCCCACTATATCAGCACTCTGGCATATTCTGAGAACAGAGCAAAAAGAGGCCAATCTAATAAGGGACAAAAGCAAACTGACACATACAGTGACATAAGAATGGAAATTCAGCACAGCCCCAGCTGGGGCTGGCTGACCACACATAAAACTGAATAGACCAAACCAAATCAAATGTGAACATTAGCAGAGAACACTTAGCTTGAGAAGGCAGGAACTGGACTGGAAACTAAGACCTCAGGATGCAGGAAAAAATCACCAGCATGGGAATAGGGAGTCGGCTGTCTTAAATCCAGTCTGAGACTCCAGATGTCCAATCCTCATCCTCATTATCAGGTGGCAGGTCTCTGTTAATTAGATCAGCTTCATTACCTCCTGCCATAACCAGAGGGAACCCGGAAAAAGAACTCACAACTCCTCTGTCAGCACAACCAGCTCCCTCACCAGAAACCAGAGGCAGACCAGAAAATGAGTTCACAACCCTCAACACCTCCTGCCTTAGCTGCTATTGTGCTTTTTCCAGAACCAGCCGATGCACGACCACCATCAGTACCAGCTGCGCCCCCCTGTCCACGTCCTCGGCCTCTTTCACTATTCTTCCTCATGTTTGGGAAAATGTACCAAAAATACCAGCAGAGAGATGGTACTGTATGAGGAGCATCCAGCTGTGTAAGGTGTATTAAAAAAATTAAATCTACGTATATATTTTGTTAGTCACAGATGATCTCCCAGTATGTATTTGACCGTAATCCAACAACAGATATACGGTACTGTAACAGAAGTGTACAGCTGCATGCGTTTTTTGTGTAACTAACAATCTCCGTATATGTATTTACGGAGTGTCACACACACACTGACTCTATATAGATGTGACTGTAATGCGAACAGCAGATATACAATACTGTTTGAGAATCGGACAGCTCAATATGGTGTATGGAGAAATGGAAATGTCTGTATATGTATTCACGGAGTGTCACACACACACGTTGACTCTTTATAGATGTGACCGTAATGCGAACGGCAGTTATACAATACTGTTTGAGAATTGGATAGCTCTATACGGTGTCTGTATGGAAAATTGTAAATCTCCGTCTATTTTTATACGGAGTGACACACGCTGTCTCTGTATAGTTTGGACCGTGATCAAACAGCAGATATACGAAACTGTTTGAAAAGCGGACAGCTCTATACGGTTTAGCTCTGGAAAAATGGAAAATCTCTTTTTTTTTCAGCGTCACACACAGATAGCTTGTATTTGTCCGTGATACAAGCCGGTACACGGTAGTGTGTGAGGAGCGTACACTGCTATACGGTGTATGTATGGAAAATTTTAAATCTCTGTCTATTTTTATATGGCGTGACACACGCTGTCTCTGTATAGTTTGGACCGTGATCAAACAGCAGATATACGAAACTGTTTGAAAAGCGAACAGCTCTATACGGTGTAGGTCTGGAAAAATGGAAAATCTCCTCTTTTTTTTTCAGCGTCACACACAGATAGCTTGTATTTGTCCGTGATACAAGCCCGTACACGGTAGTGTGTGAGGAGCGTACACTGCTATACGGTGTATGTATGGAAAATTTTAAATCTCTGTCTATTTTTATATGGAGTGACACACGCTGTCTCTGTATAGTTTGGACTGTGATCAAACAGCAGATATACGAAACTGTTTGAAAAGCGGACAGCTCTATACGGTGTAGGTCTGGAAAAATGGAAAATCTCCTCTTTTTTTTCCAGCGTCACAAACAGATAGCTTGTATTTGTCCGTGATACCAGCCGGTACACAATAGTGTGTGAGGAGCGTGCACTGCTATACGGTGTGTGAAGAAATGAACGCTCGGTAACTGACCAGAACAAAATAATAAAAGTTGGAGTGCTTTGAAAAAAGCAGTTTGAACAGCAGTGTGCACACAGCAGTGCAGCTATCAGGTAGCCTTAAAAGGCAGCCTAATCACCACCAGCGCTGCTGCACACAACAAAAATCCTCCCCTTTCACTGCACACTAACTGTACAGTGAAACGCGCTATCAGCAGAAGCAATTTTTTTTTTCTTCCCTGCCTAATGGGCCTGTCACACTTAGCGATATTGCTAACGATATCGCTATGTCTGATACTTACCTATAACCCGCTCCCCCGCTGGTTATCGCTGATCGCGCAACAACGTCCAGGACTGTTTCTCGTCGTCAGCTTCCTGCGGCGCTTCCTGTGGAGAGACGAGCGACGAGCGTGGAGCCGGGTGGGAGGACGTCAGGATCACCTAGTGTGACAGGTAAGTAGCGACCCCTGACCGCTATGATGTCGCTGGTGAGATCTGCCTGTGTGGCAGCTCACTAGCGACCACTTAGCGATGCACCAGCGATCCTGACCGCATCATATCGCTGGTCAGGATCGCTGGTGCATCGCTAAGTGTGATAGTACCTTTACGCTCTCCCTATTCAGAATCAGCAGCAGCACCTCTCCCTATTCTAAGATCGGCAGAAGTAAGATGGCGGTCGGCGGTCACGGCCTTTTATAGCCACTGTGACGCCACACAAAGCCAGCCAATCACTTCACTGCCCTTCTCTAAGTTAGTGGTGGCCGCTGCCCATGTCATCGCGTTGCCCACAGTATGCGTCCTCCATCATTGGCTGAGAAAAGGAGCTGGAAGCATTATTTGAAACTCAACTTTGGCGCTCGGGTCGGCGACCTCATGGCCGACCTCACGCTATGGTCGGGTTCGACCAGCGAAACCCGACTTTAGCTAAAGTCGGCGACTTTTGAATTTGACCGACCCGTTTCGCTCAACTCTGCTCACGAAGGAAGACATGTTCGAAACAAAAATGAAAGCTGTTGAAAAAAGGGCTTGTGATTCTTTTACAGAAATCATCAAAAAACTTCTAGTTAACAACAAAGATCCAAAGTTCATCTTGGAGAACATGCTTAAACATTTTAAAGCCTTGGTTTGTCTAACAAATTTGAAGTTAGATTTTTTAATTTCCCATTTGGACTACTTTGTTGAATACCATGGTGCTGTGTAAAGCAAGGGGAAAGATTTTGTCCGGATATCAAGGAGATGGAATGTAAACATGATAGGGGAGTACTGCTGGATGCTTCACAGAGAAGATCCGCAGGCATTTTGTAGGAGAAAAGGTATCAAGAGAAGCTTTGAAGAGTAGAGGAAAAGGCACAAGAATTTCCAAATAAACTTGCATAATGAATGTTCAATACATTTTTATATTTAATATAGTGTACATTTTCAGGTACAATAAATATTTTTCTTGTTCATCTTGCTAGTACATACAGTGGGGCAAAAAAGTATTTAGTCAGTCAGCAATAGTGCAAGTTCCACCACTTAAAAAGATGAGAGGCGTCTGTAATTTACATCATAGGTAGACCTCAACTATGGGAGACAAACTGAGAAAAAAAAATCCAGAAAATCACATTGTCTGTTTTTTTTTCATTTTATTTGCATATTATGGTGGAAAATAAGTATTTGGTCAGAAACAAGCAATCAAGATTTCTGGCTCTCACAGACCTGTAACTTCTTCTTTAAGAGTCTCCTCTTTCCTCCACTCATTACCTGTAGTAATGGCACCTGTTTAAACTTGTTATCAGTATAAAAAGACACCTGTGCACACCCTCAAACAGTCTGACTCCAAACTCCACTATGGTGAAGACCAAAGAGCTGTCAAAGGACACCAGAAACAAAATTGTAGCCCTGCACCAGGCTGGGAAGACTGAATCTGCAATAGCCAACCAGCTTGGAGTGAAGAAATCAACTGTGGGAGCAATAATTAGAAAATGGAAGACATACAAGACCACTGATAATCTCCCTCGATCTGGTGCTCCACGCAAAATCCCACCCCGTGGGGTCAGAATGATCACAAGAACGGTGAGCAAAAATCCCAGAACCACACGGGGGGACCTAGTGAATGAACTGCAGAGAGCTGGGACCAATGTAACAAGGCCTACCATAAGTAACACACTACGCCACCATGGACTCAGATCCTGCAGTGCCAGACGTGTCCCACTGCTTAAGCCTGTACATGTCCGGGCCCGTCTGAAGTTTGCTAGAGAGCATTTGGATGAACCAGAGGAGTTTTGGGAGAATGTCCTGTGGTCTGATGAAACCAAACTGGAACTGTTTGGTAGAAACACAACTTGTCGTGTTTGGAGGAAAAAGAATACTGAGTTGCATCCATCAAACACCATACCTACTGTAAAGCATGGTGGTGGAAACATCATGCTTTGGGGCTGTTTCTCTGCAAAGGGGCCAGGACGACTAATCCGGGTACATGAAAGAATGAATGGGGCCATGTATCGTGAGATTTTGAGTGCAAACCTCCTTCCATCAGCAAGGGCATTGATGAAACGTGGCTGGGTCTTTCAACATGACAATGATCCAAAGCACACCGCCAGGGCAACGAAGGAGTGGCTTCATAAGAAGCATTTCAAGGTCCTGGAGTGGCCTAGCCAGTCTCCAGATCTCAACCCTATAGAAAACCTTTGGAGGGAGTTGAAAGTCCGTGTTGCCAAGCGAAAAGCCAAAAACATCACTGCTCTAGAGGAGATCTGCATGGAGGAATGGGCCAACATACCAACAACAGTGTGTGGCAACCTTGTGAAGACTTACAGAAAACGTTTGACCTCTGTCATTGCCAACAAAGGATATATCACAAAGTATTGAGATGAAATTTTGTTTCTGACCAAATACTTATTTTCCACCATAATATGCAAATAAAATGAAAAAAAAAACAGACAATGTGATTTTCTGGATTTTTTTTCTCAGTTTGTCTCCCATAGTTGAGGTCTACCTATGATGTAAATTACAGACGCCTCTCATCTTTTTAAGTGGTGGAACTTGCACTATTGCTAACTGACTAAATACTTTTTTGCCCCACTGTAATTTCACCCTCGATTTCTGCAAAATTAATACGTGGTAGTTAAAAATAGAATTGTTTTTTTAAATCAGGGCATGAGGAAACATAAGAATCATTCATTGGATTTGAAACACTTTTCATAAATCCAAGTTTGGTATACCTATGTAATTAATTTTAAAAACTGTCAATTCACAGGTAAAATCTGTATTCACTAAAGACTTTTATAGGAGATGACAGTTGCTACTGATAAGATTGTATGTAGAGGTGAGGGGGATGAGCCTCTAGCTGCTCCCGTCTCCTCCCCTCTACATATTTTTTTAGGACAAAAAAATATAGAAACAGCAGCAATGGTTTCATTTCTTAGGGCAGCTCATTTTTTTTTTACAAGAAAGTCCCCCAGATAATGATGTGATCACTGTGTTTTCCATTGCTAGGACTTCCAACAATCAGCTATAACTGGTTGTCAAACCTGACAGCCAGTGTTAAGATTTCCTGCAGTGCCCGACAGGACAATTTAAGTATTACACAGTTCTCATTGGAAAAAAATGAGTTGTCTGTGTACTACATGGATTTTTCGAATCCTTCCGAGCTAAAGAATGACTGGTTCGAAAAAAATATCTATAGGAATATTTATTATTGGACTTTTAGTGCATCAAATTGCTTTGTTTGTTTTCTTTACATCTATTTTCCACATGGTGTGAAAAAATGGAATCTCTAGTCCTATACACAATTCTGCCTCTGTCTGAAAAGTCATGCCGAGCATTCTTATTAGTGTTGCAGGTAATCAGGTATTGATCATGAACCTAGAGATGTTTATGGTGTGGAGCCTGTCGAATGCCCATAAGTGTTTTATTGTCAATACTTCGCAATAATTCCTTGTCTGTGTGTCCGCATGCGGTAAAGTTGCAGACTGAGAAATAATTAGCCACCGGTCACACTGGAGCTTGACTGCTGATTTTGGACATTTGGAATTTTGCATTCATTTGAAAAGAAGCCTCTTTTTAATGACAGGACATCAATGAAGATTCATTAGTCATATGACTCATAACAAATACAGGGTATTTAGTCGATATGTTTTTTGCAAAAAATGTATACCAAGCCGCTTCACCACGTCACGGCCCTTCACAAAGCAGTCCCTATCTAATGTATTTAAAACCTGAACATGTGAACAGTGTCTAAATGAACAGGATACAGACAGGCGCCTCCTGGGCTTGTGGTGTAAGACAGCTCATTTACATTTTTAATCCTCCTAAAATGCTAACAAAATAAAATAACATTTTACAAATGGTGCTGATGTAAAGCCGACATGTGGGAAATGTTATTTATTAATGTTTTTCTATAGTATAATTATTTGGATTAAAGGGATAATCATTCAAAGTATGAAAATGGCTATTTTTTTTTTACATTTTTGTAAAATTTCTGATTTTTATATATCGACCTAAACTTACCATTGTCATAAATTATAATGTGTTACGAAAAACAATCTCAAAGTCAGTGGGATTTGTTGAAGCATTCCAGAGTTATTACCACATAAAGTGACACTGGTCAGACTTAAAAACTGTGTCCTGATCATTAAGGGGATAAACATCTCTTGCAGAGTATCACAAAGACTTGTTTTTTTTTTCACAACTCTCCTCTCAGGAAATGTTGAGCCAAGAGGAAGGATGAGGATGGACATGTCTGTACCATTTTGATTTTCCACTCTACCATAATCACTATACATTATGCATAAACCATAGCTCTCTCTGTGCATACGAATATGATCTCATGATGATTGATTTTTGCCCTGACAATTATTTTGCAAGGTATGCTAAGTATAGGAACCATTATATATTATAATATGATGCGCTGTTAACACTTCATGGTTATTCCCTCGAAATGCACATTGCGGTTCTGTTAAAATTACCATACGTTTCATCATAATGTGTAATGGCTGTCATTCTCCACCAGCTTTTCAGAAAATGTATTTTCTATTCAAATATGGAGGCATAACTGTGGCGATATTCTATAGTATTCTGTTCAGTAATATTATGCGATACTGGGTTATTACATCTCCATTAAATATAAATTCATGCGTATAGTTCCATTAAAATCTCTGGAACTGAGCTAGCTTAGGGAGCAATTAGGCCTACAGTATGGCAGACATATCTCCCAGAATCTGTGTTTGCACCTGCAAACTGTTAGCATTTACAAAGCAGATTCATCACTGCCTGGGCGCTGATAACACATTTATTGCAGTGTGGTTGGCTGGGTTTTATGGGAACTTGAAATGACTTTCCACTGACTTCTGTCTGCAAATATTTACTGTTATTGACTGTGCGGTGAGCGTCGTTGTGCATGCAGTCTGTGCACCTGCTCAAGTTAAAAACCCTGTTAAATTGTTTTTTATGCATTGGCCACAATTTCTTCACCCACCTATGAAAAATTGTTCACAATCTACAATAACTAAAGGAAAAATTGAATGTTATTGATGCATTATGAGTGACCTCATTTTGGAATTCGAGCTGAACATCAATGCTCCTGACGTACAGAATTATGAGTTTCTGCCTAATTTGGCCTACTGTCCAATTTCTTAAAGGGGTTTTCCTGGACTTTATAATTGGTGATGATGACCTCTGTTTCGGGTTGTCCCACAAACAAAAAACATTTTAATTAATAGATCTTCCTGCCTTTTTTATCACAGGAACAAGTGTCTCTGCTGCTTCTCCAGCCCTCTAAGATCTTCATAAATCAAGTCATTGATGTTGGAGTTCAGTAGCTGTCGGAACTCATATGTCAATGACTTGATTTACGGTGAGCTCATATCATCCAGAAACATTCTCTCCTGTGCTGAAACAGGCAAGAAAATATGTTACCTCAGAAAGCAGCTGCTTTGCCAAGCCTCTGCCGTTTAATCTGTAGAGATAGAAGAAACACACGGTCTTAAAGGAGCGTTGAGGTCGAGATGGAGGAGGCAATGGATGATTAAAAGGTGCCAACCTTTATTGAACGATGTAATATCCACAACGTGTTTCAACGGTGATCTGTCGTCTTCATCAGGTGGCATAAGAAATGAGGGGTTAAGGGTGTATTTAACCCCTTCCTGACATCTGACATACTATCCCATCCTTGTGACCCGGGCCCCTATGCCCATGGACGGGATAGTACGTCATAGCGATCAGCGGCGCTCGGGGGGAGCGCCGCTGATTGCGGCCGGGTGATCGCTGATCAGCGATCTGACACATGACAGTGATGTCCCTCCTGGGACAATGTAATAAAGTTAAAAAAAAAGTGTAAAAATAATTTATAAAAAAATCGCTAAATAAAAAAAAGTGTAAAAATAATTTGTAAAAAATCACTAAATAGATTAAAAAAAAAATTCCCAAATAAATTCATTTTTTGGAAATAAAAAATAAAAAAACAATAAAAGTACACATATTTAGTATCGCTGTGTCCATAAGGATCCGTCCTATAAAACTGTCCCATTAGTTAACCCCTTTAGTGAACCCCTTAAAAAATAAAAATAAAAAACAAAGCAAAAAATAATGCTTTATTATCTTACTGCCGAACAAAAAGTGCAATAACTCGCGATCAAAAAGACAGATATAAATAACCATGGTATCGCTGAAAATGTCATCTTGTCCCGCAAAAAACAAGTCACCATACAGCATCATCAGTGAAAAAATAAAAAAGTTATAGATCACAGAATAAAGCGATGCAAAAATAATTATTTTTTAGATAAAATTGTTTTCATTGCATAAAAGCGCCAAAACATAAAAAAATGACATAAATGAGGTATCGCTGTAATCGTACTGACCCGAAGAATAAAACCACTTCATTAATTTTACCGCACGCGGAACGGTATAAATGCAGCCCCCAAAAGAAATTCTTGAAATGCTGTTTTTTGTTCATTCTGCATCCCAAAAAACAGAATAAAAAACGATCAAAAAAGTCACGTGCCCGAAAATGATACCAATAAAAATGTCAACTCGTCCCGCAAAAAATAAGACCTCACATGACTCAGTGGGTCAAAATATGGAAAAATTATAGCTCTCAAAATGTGGTGATGCAAAAACTATTTTTACGATAAAAAGCGTCTTTTAGCGTATGACAGCTGCCAAACATAAAAAGCCGCCATAAATAGTAAATCAAACTCCCCTTTATCACACCCTTAGGCTGGTTTCACATTTGCGTTTTTTAGCGCTGGAAAAAAACGCATATGTGCGCATGCGTTTTTTCCCCTATATTTAACATGGGTGCGCATACCTGCGCGCTTGTAAGCGCATGTATGCGATTTTCATGCGCTGCGTTTTTTTGGGGTGTGCGTTTGTATTTTCCAGACGCAGCATGTTGCATTTTTTGGCCCTGCAAAAAAGCGCATGCGCACATATGCGCACGTTTTGCGCTAAAAATGGCCATTATAGCCTATGGATGCGCATATGTGCGCACTGGCATGCTCATGTATGCGTTTTTTTGCATATGCGTTTTTTTTTTTTAACCATGGAATTTAGGGGTTTGGGTTAGAGTTAGGGTTAGTTAAGGGGGTTTAGGGTTAGGGTTAGGGTCAGGGTTAGGGTTGGGGTTTGGGTCAGGGTTAGGGTTAAGTATGGTTTGGTTAAGGGTTAGGGTCAGGGTTAGGGTCAGGATTAGGGTTAAGTATGGTTTTGTTAAGGGTTAGGGTCAGGGTTAGGGTTAGGGTTAGGGTTAGGGTCAGGGTTAGGGTTAGGGTTAGGGTCAGGGTTAGGGTTAGGGTCAGGGTTAGGGTTAAGTATGGTTTTGTTAAGGATTAGGGTTAGGGTTAGGGTCAGGATTAGGGTTAAGTATGGTTTGGTTAAGGGTTAGGGTCAGGGTTAGGGTTAGGGTTAGGGTTAGGGTCAGGGTTAGGGTTAGGGTTAGGGTCAGGGTTAGGGTTAGGGTTAGGGTTAGGGTTAAGTATGGTTTTGTTAAGGGTTAGGGTCAGGGTTAGGGTCAGGATTAGGGTTAAGTATGGTTTTGTTAAGGGTTTGGGTCAGGGTTAGGGTTAGGGTTAGGGTTAGGGTCAGGATTAGGGTTAAGTATGGTTTGGTTAAGGGTTAGGGTCAGGGTTAGGGTTAGGGTTAGGGTCAGGGTTAGGGTTAAGTATGGTTTTGTTAAGGGTTAGGGTCAGGGTTAGGGTTAGGGTTAGGGTCAGGGTTAGGGTTAGGGTTAGGGTTAGGGTCAGGGTTAGGGTTAGGGTTAGGGTCAGGGTTAGGGTTAGGGTTAGGGTTAGTTAGGGTTTAGGGTTTGGGTTAGGGTTAAGTATGATTTGGTTAAGGGTTAGGGTCAGGGTTAGGGTTAGGGTTAGGGTCAGGGTTAGGGTTAGGGTTAGGGTCAGGGTTAGGGTTATTAAAGTCATGGTTTGGGTAGTGTGAGGGGCCACCTAAAAATGTTGGAAAAAAACGCAAACGCGGTAAAAACGCACTAAAAACGAATACAAACGCATAAAAACGCTGCGTTTTTTTCATGCATGCTCATAAAAATGCTTGAAAAAAACGCAGCAGTTGTATGCTTTTGTATGCGTTTTTTCAATGCGTTTTTTTGCGGGAAAAACGCGCTGCAAAAAAAAGCAAGTGTGAAACTAGCCTTAGTTAGGAAAAAATAATAAAATAAAAAAATGTATTTATTTCCATTTTCCCATTAGGGTTAGGGTTAGGACTAGGGTTAGAGTTAGAGCTATGGTTAGGGCTAGGGTTAGGGCTAGGGTTAGGGCTGAGATTAGGTTTAGGGGTTAGTTGGGGTTAGGGTTGGAGCTAAAATTGGGGGGTTTCCACTGTTTGGGCACATCAGGTGCTCTCCAAACGCAACATTGCGTCTGATCTCAATTCCAGCCAATTCTGCATTGAAAAAGTCAAATGGTGCTCCTTCCCTTCCAAGCTCTGCCATGCGCCCAAACAGTGTTTTACCCCCACATATGGGGTATCAGCCTACTCAGGACAAATTGCAAAACAACTTTTGGGGTCCAATTTCTCCTGTTACCCTTACAAAAATAAAAAATTGGGGGCAAAAATATCATTTTTGTGGAAAAAAATATGATTTTTTTATTTTCACGCCCGGGCGTTATAAACTTCTGTGAAGCACTTGGGGGTTCAAAGTGCTCACCACACATCTAGATAAGTTCCGTGGGGGGTCTAGTTTCCAAAATGGGGTCAATTGTGGGGAGTTTCAACAGTTTAGGCACATCAGAGGCTCTCCAAATGTGACATGACACCCGCAGACCATTCCATCAAAGTCTGCATTCCAAAACGTCACTACTTCCCTTCCGAGCACCAACGTGTCCCCATACAGTAGTTTTATCCCACAAAAATGTCCAGGAAGGATGGGAAATCTTTAAAAATGAAATTCTCAAAGCACAATTGTTAACAATTCTGAAAAGAGTGAAGAATAGGAAGCATTTAAGGAAACCAGGATGGATGAATACAGAACTTAAGCACATGCTAAAAAGGAGCAAAAAAAGTTTATAAAATGGAAAGAGGGAGGCATATCTAAAGAAGAATATAATTCTGTCTGCAGAACCTGCAGGGCACAAATCAGATTATCTAACGCTGACAATGAACTGAGGCTTGCAAGAGATGTCAAAAGCAATAATAAAGGATTTTGGGGCTATGTCAAAAGTAAAAGAAAAGTCAAAGATGCTATAGGATTTTTACAGGATGAAAATGATGAAATGGTAAGACAGGATGTTGAGAAGGCCGAACTTTTAAATTCCTATTTTGCATCTGTTTTCTCTCAGAAAGGAAATGTAACATCAACTGTTCTTCACTGTCCTATTAAGGGAATAGAAGAATTCAGAATATCTATAAACAAAAAGATAGTGAGGAAACACTTAACTAACCTAAATGAATTCAAGTCTCCAGGTCCAGATGAAATACACCCCAGAGTACTGAAGGAGATAGCAGAAGAAATTTTTGAACCCCTCTCCATAATCTTTGAAAATTCTTGGAGAACAGGAGAAGTCCCAGAAGACTGGAGAAGAGCAAATGTTGTTCCTATCTTCAAAAAGGGGAAGAAGGTGGACCCAGGCAACTATAGGCCGGTGAGTCTGACTTCTATACCAGGAAAGATCTTTGAACAAATTATTAAACAACATGTATGTCAGTACCTGGATAAGAATGAAGTGATTAAACAGAGTCAGCATGGGTTTGTAACTAATAAGTCATGTCAGACTAACTTAATTTCCTTCTATGATGGAATCACTGATTGGGTGGATCAAGGAAATGCTGTAGATATAGTATATCTTGACTGCAGCAAAGCATTTGACAAAGTATCTCATACAATCCTTATTGAATAAAATGACTAAGTATGGAATGGATAAGGCAACTGTTAGGTGGATTCATAACTGGCTTAATGATTGGACCCAAAGAGTGGTCGTAAGTGGCTGCACATCCAGTTGGAAGAATGTTTCAAGTAGGGTACCACAGGGCTCTGTCCTGGGCCCTGTATTGTTCAACATCTTTATCAACGATTTAGATGAAGGAATTGAGGGTAAGCTGATTAAATTTGCTGATGACACAAAGCTAGGAGAGATAGCTAATACTAGAGAAGAGAGGATTCAAAAAGATATAAATAAACTGGAGCAATGGGCAGCAACTAACAGAATGGTTTTTAACAGGGAAAAATGCAAAGTACTACATCTGGGCAATAAAAATCAAAAAAGCATATACAGAATGGGAGAAATAGAGCTAAGCAACAGCACATGTGAAAAAGACTTGGGTATACTAATAGATCACAGACTGAATATGAGTCAACAGTGTGATGCAGCAGCAACAAAGGCAAATGCAATTCTAGGATGTATTAACAGAATCATACAGTCTAGATCACGTGAAGTCATTATTTCCCTCTACTCCTCTTTGGTCAGACCTCATCTGGAATATTGTGTCCAGTTTTGGGCACCACATTTTAAAAAAGACATCAACAAACTGGAGCAAGTTCAGAAAAGAGCGACCAGAATGGTGACCGGTCTGCAAACCCTGTCTTATGAGGAAAGGTTGCAGGATTTGGGAATGTTTAGTTTGCAAAAGAGAAGACTGAGAGGAGATTTAAAAGATGTCTACAAATATCTAAAGGGCTATCACATTGTAGAAGGATCATCTTTATTCTCTTTTGCACAAGGAAAGACTAGAAGCAATAGGATGAAACTGAATGGGAGGAGACACAGATTAGATATTAGAAAAAACTTTTTGACAGTTAGAGTGAGCAATGTGTGGAACAAGTTGCCACGAGAAGTGGTGAGTTCTCCTTCAATGGAAGTTTTCAAACAGAGGCTGGACACACATCTGACTGGGATGATTTAGCGAATCTTGCTTTGAGCAGGGGGTTGGACCAGATGGCCCAGGAAGTCCCTTCCAACTCTACGATTCTATGATTCTATGATTCTATATGGGGTATCCGCGTACTCAGGAAAAATTGGACAACAACTTTTGGGGTCCAAATTCTCTTGTTACCCTTGGGAAAATAAAAAAATTGGGGACTAAAAGATCATGCTTGTGGGAAAAAATATGATTTTTTTATTTTCACGCCCGAGCGTTATAAATTTCTGTGAAGCACTGGGGGGGTGCAAAGTTCTCATCACATATCTAGATAAGTTCCTTGGGGGGTCTAGTTTCCAAAGTGGTGTCATTTGTGGGGGTTTCCACTGTTTAGGCACATCAGGGGCTTTCCAAACGTGGCATGGCGTCCGATCCCAATCCCAGCCAAAAAAGTAAAATGGCGTTGCTTCCCTTCCGAGCTCTGCCATGCGCCCAAATAGTGGCTTACCCCCACATATGGGGTATCAGCGTACTCAGGACAAATTGCACAATAACTTTTAGGTCCTGTTACCCTTGGGAAAATAAAATTTGAGGGTGAAAAGATCATTTTTGTGGAAAAAATATGATTTTTTAATTGTACGGCTGTACGTTATAAACTTCTGTGAAGCCATTGTGGGTTCAAAGTTCTCACCACATATCTAGATAAGTTCCTTGGGGGGGTCTAGTTTCCAAAATGGGGCCACTTGTGGGGGGTTTCCACTGTTTAGGCACATCAGGGGCTCGCCAAATGTGACATGGCGTCCGATCTGAATTCCAGCCAATTTTGCATTGAAAAAGTCAAACTTCGCTCCTTCCCTTCTGAGCTCTGCCATGCGCCGAACAGTGGTTCCCCCGACATATCAGGTATCAGCATACTCAGGACAAATTGCACAATAACTTTTTCAGTCCAATTTCTCCTGTTACCCTTGGTAAAATAAAAAAATAGGACCTGAAGTAATTTTTTTGTGAAAAAAAGTTAAATGTTCATTTTTTTTAAAACATTCAAAAATTTCCTGTGAAGCACCTGAAGGGTTAATAAACCTTTTGAATGTGGTTTTGAGCACCTTGAGGGGTGCAGTTTTTAGAATAGTGTCACTTTTGGGTATTTTCTATCATATAGACACCTCAAAGTGACTTCAAATGTGATGTGTGTCAAGAATACCGCACTGCACTTGCTCACTGAGCAAGTGCGCCTGTCCTAAGTACAAAAACAGTGCTCAAAAGATACCTGTGGAGCTGGCAGCAGCGGTGATGATGCATGCTCCAGGACCTGAAGCATATGACTGCTGGGGGCGTGACCTAAGCTCCACAGAGCTAGGAGCTGCAGGGAAACTCCTAGAAAGGTAACTACAGGACAATGTTACCAAGGGGCATAGACAGAGACAGAAACCAGATCAAGCCGAGTCAAAGCACAAGATAGCACGACAGTACCAAAGGGTTAGACAGAGCGAATAGTCAGGACGTAGCAATAGATCAGAATACCAGAACGGGCAATGGACAGTACAATAGGGACAAACTGCAACGGGGTATCAATAGCCAAGCCAGGAGGTCAGAACCGGAGAAGACAATAGTACCAAAATGAGAGACGGAGTACAGAGCAAGGGAACAGGCCGGGTCATACACGGGAATCAAACAAGCAATGCAGATACATGCACACCAGGGGGGTCGGTCAGACACACAGCCAGAATAACAGTATAGCTGACAGAGAATGCTAGTCTGGAGTGAGTATAAATACCCCTCCCAGATCCAAAATGAGGCCGGCAAAAGTTAACCCTGTGAGAACAGGACATTAACCATGTCCTAACCATGACAGTACCCCCCTCTTCTCAGGGTATCTGGCATGAAAAGCCCGCGCCAGTCGATCAGCGTGCACCGAACTGGCCGGAACCCATGACCGATCCTCCACAGAATATCCCTTCCAATGAATAAGGTACTGAAGTCTCTGGCGCACCCACCGTGAATCAATGATGCGCCCTACCTCGTACTCCAGTTGACCCTCTACCAACACTGGTGGAGCCACAGATGAGGGATCTTCTCTAACTGTCCCCACAGGTTTTAATAGGGACCTGTGGAAGACATTAGATATTTTGAAGGAGTTGATCACCTCTACAATCTTATATGGGCCAATAAATTTTGGGCCCTACTTCGTAGAGGGTATTTTAAGTTTGATGTTACGGGTGGACAACCAGACTTTTTCCCCCACTGTTAATGCAGGACCCAACCCCCTCCTCCTGTCCGCAAAATGTTTATACTTCTTCTGGGCTTTGGAGATGTTCCCTGCACCTCCCTCCAGAGGGTTATTAACTGTTGTACCATCCCCTCGGCACCAGGGCAATCCGAATCCATACGGGAAAATTCCCCAAACTGCAGAACGAACCCATAATTGACCTGAAAGGGAGACTTTCCGGTAGACTGATCAATACGACAGTTGAATGCAAATTCTGCCATGGGCAATACCTCACACCAGTCTTCCTGTCTGGAGGAGGCCAGGCATCTCAGAATCTGCTCCAACGACTGGTTGGTGCGTTCAGTCTTTCCATTGGATTCCGGGTGATAGGCAGAGGAGAATGACAACGTGACCCCCAACTTCATACAAAACGCTCTCCAAAATCTGTCCACAAATTGCACACCCCTGTCTGACACCACGTTCATGGGCACTCCATGCAATCGAACAATGTGCTGTATAAACAAGAGGGCCAAGGTTTCAGCAAATGGTAACGCAGGTAATGGCACAAAGTGAGCTTACTTAGAAAATCTATCAACCACTACCCATACCACTGAGTTGCCCTTGGAAGATGGAAGATTAGTGATAAAGTCCATGGACAGGTGTGTCCATGGTTTATCCGGAATTGGCAAAGGCACCAATTCCCCGGCCGGCCGGACATGAGAGCTTTTAGAGCACGCGCACACCCCACAAGAATTTACAAAACTTTTTATATCAGTACCCATAGAGGGCCACCAGAAACCCCTAGCTACTGCCCCCGGATAGCTGCAATACCAGGGTGTGCACTTAACACAGAATCATGAAATTCTTGAAGGAGTGTGAGACGGAATTGTTCGGGTACAAACAAGCAATTTATTTCTGGGAGCTTGTGCTTGTGCTTCCAGAATCTCTCTCTGTAACTCAGAGGAGATTTCAGCTACAACCACTCCCGGTTGAAGAATGCAGAAAGGAGGTTCTGGAGGGGACACAGAATCAAAACTTTGAGACAAAGCATCTGCCTTTACATTTTTAGACCCTGGTCGGAACGTGATGGTAAAATGAAATCGAGAAAAAAAAAGTGCCCACCGAGTCTGTCTGGGGGTCAATCTCTTAGCAGACTCGATATAGGTCAGGTTTTTATGATCAGTGATGATGTTAATGGGATAAGCGGCCCCCTCCAAAAAATGCCTCCATTCTTCGAAGGCCAATTTAACCGCTAACAATTCCCTGTTACCGACATCATAGTTTCTCTCGGCCGAAGAGAACATCTTAGAGAAAAAGGCACAGAGTTTGAGGTTAGTCAGGGTAGAGGGGCCCTGTGACAATACTGCCCCCACCCCCACCTCCGAAGCGTCGACCTCGACGATAAAAGGTCTTGACGAATCGGGTTGTACCAACACAGGGGCTGTGGTAAAACACTTCTTTAGTGTAAGGAAGGAATTTTTTGCGGCCACGGACCAATTTTTTACATCTGCCCCTTTAAGAGTGAGGTCCGTCAAGGATTTCACCACCTGCGAGAACCCTTTAATGAATTTCCTATAATAATTAGCGAAGCCCAGAAATCGCTGCAACCCCTTCAGGTCATGAGGCTGCACCCAATCGGTAATGGCCTGAACCTTCCCTGGATCCATGCGGAATCCCTCCCCGGATACAATTACACCCAGAAAAGACAGTTCTTGCATAAAAAATGAGCACTTCTCCAGCTTAGCATACAAATGGTTCTCCCGGAGTCTCATAAGAACCATACGTAAATGGTGTAAGTGTGACTGACTGTCCTCAGAGTATATCAAGATGTCATCCAAGTAGATGACTACATAATGCCCAATCAAGTCAGAAAAAACAACATTAATGAAGTTCTGAAAAACAGCAGGAGCGTTAGTGAGGCCGAAGGGCATAACCAGGTTTTCAAACAGCCCCTCAGTTGTCAGGAACGCTGTTTTCCATTCGTCCCCCTCCCGGATCCTTATAAGGTTATAGGTCCCTCGTAGATCGAGCTTAGAAAACCATTTGGCCCCCGTGAGTTGATTGCATAGATCAGGAATCAATGGGAGAGGGTACGTGTTCTTAACAGTAATTTTGTTCAGTTCCCCAAAGTCGAGGCACGGTCGCAACCCACCATCTTTTTTCTTTACAAAGAAAAACCCTGCTGCCATGGGTGAGACCGAGGGATGAATATGCCCCTTGCGAAGGCTCTCTTTGATGTACTCTTTCATAGCTTGGCGCTCAGGCTATGACAAATTAAACAAACGAGCCTTGGGTAATTTGGCTCCAGGTACTAAATCGATAGCACAATCAAATGGTCAATGTGGTGGGAGCACCTCAGCCTCGCTTTCGGAAAATACGTCTTCAAAGTCTCTCAGGTACTCCGGAATACCCTCCAGACCTACAGACGACACAGATACAGATCTTATCGGATTGACAAAAGGAACCGGGTTACAGCACAGACCATTATCATTACATCCCCATCGGATGATCTCCCCCTTCACCCAATCAATGAGAGGATTGTGGCGTTGCAACCAGGGCATCCCCAATACCAGTCCTGCAGGCAGATTATTCATAATAAAACAACTTAACTTCTCCACATGAATGGAACCCATTTTCATAGAAAAAACTTCAGACATGAAGAAAATTCCATCCTGGGAAAGTGGGGATGAATCAACAGCCACAATTTTAACAGGGTCTTTTAACCTGACTGTCCCTATCTTATTAAGAGTCACAACTTGGGCATCAATCAGATTAATGGAGGAACCACAGTCAACAAAGGCGGTAGTCATAACAGGACCACCAGCAAGTTCCAATTCAACCTGGAGCACCATCTTTGTACATCAGAAAAAATGTACCTGGAAGTCTGGACAACCTCCTCGATTGTTGCCCAGACTCAGTCGTTTCTCTGATGGTTTCTCTGAAGAAGGGCAGGAGGGGCAATTCCTTTTCCAATGTCCAGAGGCTCCACAGTAAAAGCATAGTAGGTTGTCTCTATGGTGCCTTCTCTCTTTCTCCTTAACCGAGACTGATCCAACCTTCATGGGCTCAGATACAGTGTCACACAATTTGGGGTAAAAGGGAGAGTCTTGTTGCATAATTCCTCTAGCACGGAGTCACCAGTCCATACGGACCGCCTGCATCATGGCATCCTCCAGGGAATCAGGGGGAGGATGTAATGCCAGAGCGTCCTGCAGATGGTCAGACAGGCCCCTGCGGAACAACCCCCTCAGGGTGGCGTTGTTCCAGGATACTTCGGCGGTCCAATGTCTAATCTCTGAGCAGAACCATTCAGAAGAGTGCCTCCCATGTGTCACACTCATCACCATATCCTCTGCCAGATGCACTCTATCAGGCTCATCATAAATGTGCCCCAGAGCCTCAAAGAACAAATTCACAGACATATGTTCAGGAGCAGAGGAAGAGGGAGAGAAAGCCCATGCCTGTGGAGCCCCCCGAAGTAGAGAAATGACGACCCCCACCCTCTGGAACTCATTCCCGGATGAGCGGGGCCTCATCCTTCTCTGAACGACCTGTACTCTGTACTTTTATCCCCTGAGAAAGAAGGGACTGGCAATTTGACCGGAGATTCGGGGGATGCCAATGACACATCTCTATCCCCAGCACTAGAAGCCCCTGCAGTGACAGCCCCCTGCACAGTATCCACCAACTGTTGCTGGGTATGAGCCATCGTGCGCTGTTCCACATTAAGTTTGTGGAACATTTGGGTCAGGTGCTTGACCTGATCAGCCAAAGCTTGTATGGGATCCATGAGGATAACACACACTTTTTTTTCTTTTCAGAGAAAAAAAAACTGAAATGGTCACCTATAATGTCAAGAACACCGCACTGCACTTGCTCACTGAGCCAGTGCGCGTGTCCTGAGTACAAAAGCAGTGCTCAAAAGATACCTGTGGAGTGGGCAGCAGCGGTGGCGATGCATGCTCCAGGACCTGAAGCATGTGACTGTTGGGGGCTTGGCCTAAGCTCCACAGAGCTAGGAGCTGCAGGGAAACTCCTAGAAAGGTAACTACAGTACAATGTTACCAAGGGGCATAGACAGAGACAGAAACCAGATTAAGCCGGGTCAGAGCACGAGATAGCAGGACAGTACCAAAGGGTTAGTGTTGTGAGTTCATTTTCTGGTCTACCAGTTGTGAGTTCTCCTTCCAGGCTCCCTCTGGTTGTAACAGGAGGTAGTGAGGCTGATTTAATCAGTGGAGATCTGCCACCTGATAAGGAGGATGACGATTGGACCTCAGGATCCCCCGACGAAGGAGTTCTTCCAAAACGCGCGTCGGGGCGCGTTCTTCTGGCAACCCGTTTCTCACCACTGTTTCCTATCCAGCCTTGGGTAATATGTTATGCTTTGTTCGGTTACATGCACTTTTTTCTTTTGGGTGCTAGACATTATGTATATTGCTCCATATGAGTGATTGCCATTCTTTGCTGGCCCATTTTTACTTCATAGCGCTACAAGGCGGTCTTTTGTATTAAGCCATATGTTTTACTATTGAGCGCCAGCTATTTCGTTCACTGCATAGTGTTTTGCACAAGCCCTTTTTTGAGCTGGCTCACTCGCTATAATCAGTGCCATATGGCAGCCCATTTCAACACATCGGGTCATATACTTTTTGTATTATAAGAGCGCTGGATTTCCTTTCTATTGCGCATTGAGTGCGCTGGATTTTATTTCAGAAAGGGCTTGATATCTCACTCATTTCATAGTATTCAGTGTCCAAGTTCCCCATGTATTCCGTATTTCAGCACTCATTTGTGAGTTTTTTATTTTACACTCTATCATCCTAGCAGTTTAAACTTTGTTCACATTTTGTGTATATACACATTTTGTATTAATATATATGTGTTTTTCATATATTACAATTTTTTTGTTACTTTGTTCTTTTAGTGCATCACATTATATATTTGGATACAGTCACATTTGTCAATTTTATTATTGCATTTATAAATATATATTTTTCTTTGCACTTTTACACATTTCTGTTGCTGTATTTGGGGACTTTACTATTTATGCCGAACTTACATTCTATACAAAAACCCCTTGTGTACAGTGGTGAGATTAATATAATATGTTATTAGAGTATTAATACACCTACGGGTGCCTTTTGTCATATTATAACATTTTTACATGTTTTTTATTCATTGTAGTCGCATATTGTGTCTGAATTTATAATAAATATTATTTTTGTTATATTTTCTTTGGTTTTTATTTATATTGTTTATATACACATTCATCAACTGTGGTTCGTGTACATCACTTGGTAATTTTTCTTTGATAAGAAGATGTTTAGCAAAAATTGGGTCACCTTTCAAAATGAACCAATATTTTTTAAGCAAATTTTGGACAGATACATGTGAATAATTATATGTAGTGACAAAACTCCATTTAGCAAATTCAGAGGTAATGGTGCGACTATTTGCTTTAACACTAGTCTTGTTGATACAGTCCTCCTGGGAGAAAGATTTATCTTTAAGAAAGGCGTCCCGGAGTAACTTCTTGGAATAGCTTTTCTTGCTGAAAACGCTTATTAAGAATCTGAGACTCATATAAGAAATCACATTGTTTCGTGCAATTTTTATGAAATTTCCAATATTGACTGTAGGGTATGTTAATGATCCATTTCAGGAGGTGGCCACTATTAAAACGAAGGTAACTGTTTACGTCAACACATTTAAAATGCGTGGAAGTAATAAATCTACCTGTTGCATCCACTCGCACCATTAAATCTAAGAAATGAATGGCTGTGTCAGACAAAGAGGCTGAGAAAGTAAGGCCCCAAGAATTTTTATTAAGTGTTTCAATGAACTCAAGGATTTCATTTTTCAAACCAGTCCAAATAAAAAATAGGTCATCAATAAAGCGACGATAAAAAGCTATTCGCTTAAAAGCCAGGGGGAACTGCGTGATGAAGACAAACTCAAAAACCCCCATGAAAAGATTTGCATAACTTGTGACGAATCTAATCCCCATCACGCAGCCCCTCACCTGGCGATATATGGAATTTTCAAATGAAAATACATTGTTATTAAGAATAAAATCAAAAGCAGTTTTCAAAATTTCTTTTTTTACGACGGGCATTTGGTCGTCTGAAGATAAAAAATGGTTAACAACATCCAAACCAAGATTGTGGGGTATATTGCTATACAGTGCGTTGACACCCATAGTAAGGAGGAAACAATTCAGTAAAGGAGGGATTGATTGAAGATATCCTATCAATTGGGAGGAGTCCCTTAGATAGGAATCCAATTTTAAAACATATTTTTGAAGAAACAGGTCGATGTAATTGGATAAATTACAAGTTATAGACCCAATACCAGAAATTATAGGTCGACCAGGGGGATTTTTTGTGTCCTTATGTAATTTAGGGAGAAAATAAAAGAAGGGGGCTTTAAAATGAGGAATACTGTATATACTCGCATATAAGCCGAGATTTTCAGCCCATTTTTGGGGGCTGAAAGTCCCCCTCTCGGCTTATACGCGAGTCATATACCAGGGGTCGGCGGGGGAGGGGGAGTCAGAGGGGGTGTCAGAGACCATACTCAGCCCCTCCTGGCACGACTCTATGTTCAAAAAGTCAGTGTATGGTATGTTTCTCCTGGTTGTGCATCACAGGCCCTATTTTCTTTGACACCACTGTAAACACTGATGTGTTCCTGAAAATTTTTGAACAGTTCATGAATCAACTGCATGATCATGAGTTAACAGAAGGTTACTTCAAGCAAAATGGTACGGCGCGTCACATATCAGCAAGGAGTATGGCAAAAATTGAGTCATTTTTTGGCAACAGGATCATTTCAAAGGAACTTTAGCCATCACTGGATTTACAACTCAATGTTCAGGGACTCTTTTGAGTGTATTTCCCTGTGACTTATCAAAAAAATGCACTTCTCCCTCCTGGACTAATCTTTCGCTGTTATTTCATGAGTAAAACCTGTGTTCATTGAAGACAGATTGTACCATTACTGAGATAGGAGATGATAGTTGGAGGATTAAACCCCTTAATGACAGTCAATACATATTTTTACTGACCTGAGATATAAGAGAATATCATCCCCATACAGGTGACAATCCAGCAGCTGTCGGCTGTACACTATAGCTGACAACTTGCTGTATCACCAGCGATCAGTGTTGGAACCGTCCATATCTGTTTAACCCCTTAGTTGCTGCTGTCAATAGTGACTACATCAAATAAATGGTTAATAGATTGTGGGGGCTTCTGCTTTAATCTAATTGACACACCGAGATCATGATTGTATGGTCCTGATGTTTGTCATAGCAGTTTATGGCCAAATAGCGGCCTTAGAGTCTCCTGGCTATACCTGTCAGTTCAGAAGTTAGCGACATTTAGGTGGTAAACATATGCACTTTTTCATTCCTACTATACCACTTTGTATTAATTCCTGAAAAGCACCTGAAAGGTTAATAAACTACTTGACAGCAGTTTTCAGTATGTCAGGAGGTGCTGTTCTTAAAATGGTATCACGTTTGGGGTTTTCCAATATATAGGACCCCCAAAGTCACTTCAAACCTGGATTGGTCCCTCAAAAATGTAAATTTTGTAAATTTCCTTGAAAAAATGAAAAATTACTGCTACATTTTCAAACCTCCTAAAAGGCTAACAAAATAAATTAGCGTTTTAAAAATGGTGCTGTTGTAAGACAGAAATGTGGGAAATGTTATTTATTAATGTTTTTGTGTGGTATGACTATCTCCATTAGGGTGGAGTCACACACAAAGTATAAAAATATGGTCCATTTTTCAAGGACCAGAATCACACAAATGTTTCATGAAAAGTGATTCGTATGTCATCCGATTGTCATGCGAGAATGCAATTTTCTCGAATCAAAGCATCCGTGTGACATCCGTATGGCTTCCGTATGATGAGATTTTCTTGCCGGCTTGCAAAATGGACATCTAATGGAGCCCTATGACAGGTTAAAACACAAACTAAAGAATATATATATACACATAGAATACATATATATATATATACATATACATGTTATGGAGACACACACATATATATATTTATTGTTTATAGAGTTCTACATAGCATAATAGCCGCTAAATCAATTGCCGGCTTCTGTAAAATCAATACAAAACTCGACTTGAAATGACACATGGTTTACATACAGTAAACCATTTCATTTAATTTAGTTTTTTATATGTCTTTGACTAATAATTAGATTAGAGTATGTGTGTAAAATTTTGGACATTTAGGTGTTAAATTAACGGGTAAATTTGTTGAAAAAAATTGCATGGTCTCCCACGGGAACTTCTCCGCCAGAGAGGGAAAGCCAGTGAGTGAGGGCAGATATTACTAGCCTAGAGAGGGACCATTGTTTTGGGCCCCTTCATGGCTAAAAAAATCTGCCCCCAGCCACCCCAGAAAAGGCGCATCTATAAGATGCGCCTTTTCTGACACTTAGCCTCTCTATTCCCATTGCCTTTAGCGGTGGCTCGTGGATTAATATAACATTGCTATTGAAAGGTGACATTAAGCCAGGTGAATAATGGAGAGGTGTCAATAAAACACCTATCCATTATTAATCCTATAGTAGTAAAGGGTTATAAAAGACACACACACATTAATAACAAATTCTTATAATGAAATAATCACACAACGTTTTTGACCAAATTTACAATATCCATACCTCTCCGCCTTTCAGTCTGGTCCCCCACTGCAATCCATTACAAGGGGTTAACTAGTTTGCAACAGGGACCGGTGCTAATGCTACCGGTCCTGCTATAAACCACTGCAGAATGAATGAAATCATGTCTGTGCAGGTGCCCCAGCTGAGCAGAGATGAACTAATAAGCATGGGAAAGTTTCTGAACTTTTTCCCACACTGTCAGTTCACCTTTGGTCAGCCGGGGACTCCGCGCAGCCTCAGTGATGTCAGCAGTAGTCAGTGAGGCTGCGCGGAGTCCCCGGCTGACCTGAGGTGAACTCAGGAGCGTGGGAAAAAGTTCAGAAACTTTCCCACGCTTATTAGTTCATCTACGGTCAGCCGGGGCGCCTGCGCAGACATGATTTCATTCATTCTGCAGTGGTTTACAGCGGGGCTGGTAGCATTAGCACCGGTCCCTGTTGTAAACTAGTTAACCCTTTGTGATGGATTGCAGCGGGGGACCTGACTGAACGGTGGAGAGTTATGGATATTGTTGTTTTTTCATTTTTTGTTTTTTTTACAGGACAACAAGGGATTCTGTTGGATTAGCAGAATAATAAATTTGGCAAAAACTTTGTGTGATTATTTCATTAAAATAATGATTAATTAATGTTTGTGTGTCTTTTTTAACCCTTTACTACTATAGGATTAATAATGGATTGGTGTCTTATTGACATCTCTCCATTATTAACCCGGTTAATGTCACCTTTCAATTACAAGGTAACATTAAGCCATTATTATTAACCCATGAGCCACTACTAAAGGCAATGGGAATAGAGAGGCTAAGTGCCAGAAAAGGCGCATCTTATAGATGCACTTTTTTGCTGTGGCTGGGGGCAGGTTTTTTTAGCCGGGGGGGCAAAAACAATGGTCCCTCTCTAGGCTATTAATATCTGCCCTCACTCACTGGCTTTCCAAACAAATTTATCCGTTAATTTAACACCTACATGTCCAAAATTGTACACACATACCCTAATCTAATTATTAGTCAAAGACACATTCAATGTTAGCAAGCAGTGTGAATGGTAACCATGTCATTCAACTTCTTTGCTATAATTCATCTGTTACATTGTTCTTAGTACTTACTGTTGCATATCCATTGGGGAACTCTGTAGATGTTATCTCAGGAGAGGTGCTATAGCATAGAGATGGAATCAGGACTGCATCTTTGATCATCTTTTCCACACCAGAATGTGTGGAGCAGCTGTTGCTAATTTATAACTAAGCAGCTCCCACAATCCCTCTCTCCTGGCCCTATAGTGGGGTGTATAAATTTAGAATCATTCTTAGGGGAACATGCATCTAGCAAAGTATCGCATTAGCTAAGCATCCAGCAAAAGACAATTACTCCATGACAGTTAGTCAGGACAGGAGTCAGGTAAACCACACTGCTCTCCCTTTTATCCATGTGCTTTATTTCTATCCTGTGTTCTCTTTCCTTTCATATTCACCGCCCCACCCCCCCTCCATCACCACTCATACACATCAGCCCCTCTATACTTCCCTCTCCCATGTACAGTTCCCATGCACTTCTCACCTTCCTGAAAAACCTCAGCCCATCTTGCCCAAAAACACTGCACAAAAAAACTTCTAACATTTCAAAGAACTACTTGCACTTTATGTTCCTACTCCTACTGATTTCAGGGGACATCTCCCTCAACCCCGGTCCACCATCCCCCATCCTTAACCCCTACCCTACCCTATATCAAAACCATAATAATATTATTAATATTGCTTGCACTCCTTCATCTCCTTCTTTCAATTGTGCGCTCTGGAATCCATGGTCTGTATGTAACAAACTTACTTTCCTGCACAACTACTTTCTGAACAACTCTCTGAATCTGTTGACCCTCACTGAAACCTGAATTCAGGATTCTGACACTGTCTCCCATGCTGCCATTTCCCAAGGTGGCTTACAATTTACCCATTCCCTGAGACCCACAAACAGACCTGGTGGTGGAGTCTGCATACTCCTGTCCCCACAATGCCCCTTCCAGGTCATCCCTCCAGTTCATCACTCTCATTCCCTTCTTTTGAGGTCCACACCATCAGGCTCTTCCGTCCCCTCCTCCTCAGAGTAGCGGTCATATACCGGCTCCCAGGCTCACCCACTCAATTCCTTGAACACTTCTCAGCCTGGCTGCCGCACTTCATGTCCTCAGAACTCCCAACCCTTGTCCTGGAAGACTTCAACATCCCCATTAACAGCCCCACTTCCACATCTGCATCCCAGCTTCTAACACTAACCACTTCTCTTGGCCTCTCATAGCTCTCAACCTCTGAGACACATAAAGACGGTAACACCCTTGATCTGGTCTATGTCTGGCTCTGCTCAATCTCCTACCTAAATAACTCACTGTGTAATGATGTATAGTGGGTTTCTATGAAGACAGTGGCTAGATGATAGAGTCACAGACACAGGTATACGTGAAAGTAGTTTGTATTAAACAAGCAGCACAGAACAGCACAGGTGCTGGCGGAGCCAGATAATGACAGCAGTGGTAACAGCAGCAGAACTCAGTCCAGTAGATAGCAAGTTGTACACCGGCACTGTGTAGATGTAAGCAGACACAGTCTGAAGAATGCAGGCAAGGACAGTCACTTAGCCCTCTCCCTTGCGGGAGGGGAATCTTCGGGCACAGTGCAGTGGCAGAGAAAGTCACTAGGTAATTGATACTGGATGTGCAAAGGTAGCAGGGATAGTCTCTCAGGTGGAACGCACACAGCAGTCAAGATCTTCAGCGCATACCGTGAGTGCTGTAGTAGCGGTGAGCGGTGGAGGCAGGGCTGGAAGGAGCCTTCAGGCCGACCCCGTCAGAAGGTCCAGGCAGCGGCAGTTAGGCAGCAGGTAATCCAGGTGGATTCAGCAGGAAGGAAGGAGGTAGCACAGCGTGCAACTCCCAGCTAGCAGATCAGGTACAGGACGAGATATACAAGCAAGGTAGTCACGTCCAGGATAGCTATTTAAACCCGGCGGGCGGGACCAACAGGCGGTGATGTCACAGGAACCAGTATGGCCGAACGAAGCCAGGCTTAAGGGCAACAGTAAGGGCAAAGTCCGGAACACAGCAGAATAGGAACGATGCTTACATTATTCCCCCCTTAAAGAATGTCCTCCGGACAATCTTCGACCAGGCTTGTCCGGGTACCTTAGATGAAACTGCTCCAGCAGCCGCGGAGCACAGATATTCTCCACCGGTTCCCAGGAATTCTCCTCGACAGAGTATCCTTGCCACTTGACCAGATATTGCAACTTCCTTCTGAAGATCCGTGAATCCAGAATCTTCTCCACGACATATTGTTCATGTCCATCAACGAGCACTGGAGCTGGAGGAGAGGAAGTACGCCCTGGGAAAGAATTTGGTACAACTGGCTTTAGTAGGGAAACATGGAACACCGGGTGAACCTTCCAGGCAGGGGGTAATTTCAGACGCACCGCTACCGAATTCACTAGAGCCACGATCTTGTATGGCCCTACAAACTTCTGCCCCAGCTTGACAGTCGGTGCCCTCACCCTCAGATTCTTGGTAGACAACCAGACCGTATCTCCCACCCTATACACCGGAGCCGGCCTCCTGGTACGATCTGCTGCTCTCTTATACCTTTCCTGCGCAGTCGTCAAGGTGGTCTTCAGAGCTTCCAAATTCTGCTGTAAGAAAGAAAGATGGTCAGACACAGCAGGCACTGCAGCCTCCTTGGGGAACTGCGGCAAGATGCTTGGGTGGTAACCCTGATTAGCAAAGAACGGTGACTGCTTAGTCGAGGAGTGCTGCGAGTTGTTATATGTGAACTCTGCCAGGGGAAGCAGATCTACCCAATCGTCCTGCAGATGACTTAAGTAGCAACGGAGGTACTGCTCCAGGGTCTGATTCGTACGTTCCGTCTGTCCATTAGTCTGTGGATGGTAAGCCGAAGACAGACTTACTCTAATATCCAGAGCCGCGCAGAAACACCTCCAGAACCTAGACGTGAACTGCACCCCACGATCCGAGATCACCTCATCCGGGACTCCGTGCAGACGGACCACCTCTTGAATCAACAAGTCTGCAGTCTGTTTTGCTGTGGGTAATCCAGCGCAAGGGATAAAGTGTGCTGCCTTAGTGAGGCGGTCCACGACCACTAGAATGGTGTTCTTACCCTTGGAGACCGGTAGTTCAACAATAAAGTCCATTGAGATGGATCTCCAGGGACGAGATGGTATAGGCAAGGGTTGTAACAACCCGGAAGGCGACGCACGAGGCGTCTTGAACCGAGCACATACCTCGCAGGATGACACGTATCCCTCCACGTCCTTCCGGTACGAAGGCCACCAGAAGTACCGAGCCAGGAACTCTTGGGTCTTCGTTATTCCACGATGTCCCCCAATCTTAGAATCATGGATCAGTCGGAGGACTTCAAGTCTTGTCACCTCTGGTACATACAGCCGATTCTCCTGTAACCACACTCCTCCATTGTAATTTAGGCTTACTTCGGGGGTAGGTTGCCTTAGCAACGGATCTGCTGCGTATGCTGCTTTGATCTCAGACAGAAGATCCTGATGATGGATTGCAGAGATGAAATGAGCGGGAGACACAACAGTACTAGGAGACGACTTAATCACTTCCTCAGGAGCAGCAATCCTAGATAGCGCATCTGCCTTACCATTCCGTGCCCCCGACCTGTAGGAGATGATGAAGTTGAATTGGTTTAGAAACAAGCTCCAACGTGCCTGACGTGGGTTCAAACATCTTACGGACTGCATGAATTCCAGGTTTCGGTGGTCGGTAAGAACTGTAATCGGAGTTGAGGACCCCAGCAGCAAGTGTCTCCACTCCTTGAATGCCGTCACAATCGCCAGTAACTCCTTGTTCCCTACGTCATAGTTCTTCTGCGCCGGGGATAGCTTCTGAGAAAGAAAGGCACAAGGATGAAGAACTGCCTTCTCACCTCCTCTCTGTGACAACACTGCGCTGATGGCGACATCCGATGCGTCCACCTCAAGAGTAAAGCTCAGGTCTGGGTCTGGATGTCTTAAGATGGGAGCCGACACAAATTTGTCCTTCAGCCGTGTGAACGCCTCCTGGGCTTGCGGAGTCCACCGGAACGGTACCCCCTTCTTGGTCAGTTGGGTGATGGGAGCCACAATCTCAGAGAAGTTACGGATGAAGCGCCTATAGAAGTTGGCGAATCCCACAAACCTCTGAACTTCCTTCACCGATCCTGGCGCTGGCCACTCCTGGATCGCTCTGGTCTTTTGATCGTCCATCTGGAGACCCTGTGGAGAGATGACATAACCGAGGAACTGCACTGTTGCCCTGTGGAACTCGCATTTCTCCAATTTGATGTAAAGATGGTTATGCAGCAGGCGTTGCAGCACTGTCCTCACGTGGAGCCGATGTTCCTCGAGATCACTGGAAAAGATTAAAATGTCATCGAGATACACAACCATAAATACATCAAGCACATCTCGGAAAATGTCATTAACAAAATGCTGAAAGGTTGCAGGAGCATTTCGTAGTCCGAACGGCATGACCCGTGATTCGAAGTGTCCATAACGGCAGCGGAAGGCCGTCTTCCACTCATCTCCAGACCGAATTCTCACGAGATTGTAGGCTCCCCGAAGATCCAGTTTGGTGAATATCTTAGCCTGCTTCACCCTCTCCAGTAGTTCAGAGATTAAGGGTAGCGGGTGCCGATTCATGACCGTTACCTTGTTTAAATCACGGTAGTCCATGCAAGGACGCAGACCCCCGTCCTTTTTCTTCACGAAGAAGATTGGTGCACCCACAGGAGAAGTAGACGGTCGGATGAAGCCCTTGGCGAGATTCTCATCGATGAAGTCCTTCAAGGCCTTTAATTCAGGACCAGACAAAGGGTAAATACGCCCGAATGGGATCTCCGCCCCAGATATCAGTTCTATCGGGCAATCATAAGGCCGGTGGGGAGGTAACATATCTGCCCTCTTCTTATCACATACCTCTGCCAGATCCTGATACTCCATTGGTAATTGTCCCTCAGTCGTAGCTACTACCTTGGGGATAGCAGCGACCTTAGGAATAGCGGGGTTGCTGTTAGAACTTGGAGGGAACTGCACTTCCCTGGTCTCCCAGTTGATGCGAGGATTCTGAACCTGGAGCCAAGGTAACCCCAGGATAATAGGAAAGTGAGGAGAAGATATTAGTAAAAAGGACAAATGTTCCACATGTTCCTCTCCAATGCATACCTTCACCGACTCAGTCTCCATGGTTACCGGTCCCGATGTAAGTGGTGACCCGTCTACTGTCTCCATCAAGACTGACGACTCCCTCTTCACTGCCCTGATTCCATGCTTCCTTGCAAACGCGATATCCATGAAGTTTCCACTGGCCCCGGAGTCCAACATGGCGGCGCTCTCGACACACCGACCCTGGAAGCAGACCCTCAAGGATAGGTAATAGTGGGAATTCTTCTTAGCAGCGAAGGAGGAAACGACGGATGTCATCGAGATCACCACTGCGTTCAATGGAAGAGATGCCAGCGAATTCATATCGGCAAAGTCCAGGTCTCTCTGATTGTCTCTGCCCCCCGAATTGTTCAGATCTAGGATGCAGGACTCCCCCGCCTCGGAGTTACAATCAATGATAGCTGCAGCCGTCTTACGTCTCCTGACTGGACACTCGGAGATGAAGTGACCGGTCCCCCCGCAGTAGAAGCACAGGTTTTCCTTAAAGCGATGCTCCTTGCGGGCGTCAGGAGGATTTCTACGTACGGCATCCACCTGCATCGGTTCGGGCTCGGGCTCGGGATTCCTCCTGCTGGTGACATCTCTGGAGGGAGAAGAGAACGGAACAGTGTTATTAAACCGTAGATCAGACCAGCGCTCCTGTCTGCGCTCAGAGAGTCGATTGTCAATGCGGATGCAGTGGTTGATGAAGTCCCCAAGAAGCACGGGCGAGTCCCCGCGTGCCAGTTCATCCTTAACTGCCGTAGACAATCCCCTGCGGAAGATGGCCTGCTTGGCTGCCCCGTTCCAGGTGGTGTCTAAAGCCCATCTACGGAAGTCCAATGCATACTCCAGCACCGAACGCTTCCCCTGCCGAAGGGTCAGCAGCGTCGTCTCAGCAGTATTAGCTCGGTTCGGGTCATCAAACATCTGCGTCATTGCGGCAATGAAATTGTCCATAGAGTTAAGCAGAGGGTCGTCGGTCTCAATCAAAGGGTTGGCCCACGCGAGCGCCTTACCAGACAGCAGCATGACTATGGTCAGAACTTTGGAGCGTTCCGTAGTGAACTGTGGGGCATGAGCAGCAAAGAAGATCCGACACTGGTTCAAAAATCCTCGGAATTTATCCCTCTCACCAGCGAACCGGAAGGGTGGAAGCTTCGGGAAGGTCGGTGTAGTATCCCGGGCAACACCTGCTACCTGCGCGGCTGGGGCCTGTTCCAGAGCAGCAATCCGATCGAGCTGCATAGGAATCGCTTGCTCCAACGCCAGAACACGCTCACCCTGAAGAGGAGCTGCTTGTTCCAGCGCCGTAATCCGATTTGCCAGTCGTTGCAACTGTGCCTCTGCTGCCCCGGCGTTGTGTTCGATACGTTGCTCCAGCGTGTCCAGCTGGGTCCTAATGCCTGCCACATCCTGCCGTATCAAAGCAAGCTGCTTGCTTACACGTTTCTCCAGGGACTCTACACCTGCGGTCTCCATATTGGTGGCTTGTATATCCTGTAATGATGTATAGTGGGTTTCTATGAAGACAGTGGCTAGATGATAGAGTCACAGACACAGGTATACGTGAAAGTAGTTTGTATTAAACAAGCAGCACAGAACAGCACAGGTGCTGGCGGAGCCAGATAATGACAGCAGTGGTAACAGCAGCAGAACTCAGTCCAGTAGATAGCAAGTTGTACACCGGCACTGTGTAGATGTAAGCAGACACAGTCTGAAGAATGCAGGCAAGGACAGTCACTTAGCCCTCTCGCTTGCGGGAGGGGAATCTTCGGGCACAGTGCAGTGGCAGAGAAAGTCACTAGGTAATTGATACTGGATGTGCAAAGGTAGCAGGGATAGTCTCTCAGGTGGAACGCACACAGCAGTCAAGATCTTCAGCGCATACCGTGAGTGCTGTAGTAGCGGTGAGCGGTGGAGGCAGGGCTGGAAGGAGCCTTCAGGCCGACCCCGTCAGAAGGTCCAGGCAGCGGCAGTTAGGCAGCAGGTAATCCAGGTGGATTCAGCAGGAAGGAAGGAGGTAGCACAGCGTGCAACTCCCAGCTAGCAGATCAGGTACAGGACGAGATATACAAGCAAGGTAGTCACGTCCAGGAAAGCTATTTAAACCCGGCGGGCGGGACCAACAGGCGGTGATGTCACAGGAACCAGTATGGCCGAACGAAGCCAGGCTTAAGGGCAACAGTAAGGGCAAAGTCCGGAACACAGCAGAATAGGAACGATGCTTACACACTGCTTCCCCTCTGTGACCACAACATTCTCTCCTTCACGCTTACAAATCCTCGCCCACTCTAGCACACTCCTACCTATCACACATTCAGAAATCGACAAGCTATTAACCATCAGACACTTTCAGACTCCCTACAATCTTCCCTGTCCCCAATCTCCTCTTTTTCCTGTCCTGATCTGGCTGTTCATCACTACAACACTCTTAGAAGCACCCTTGACCAGGTAGCACCCCTCACCCTCAGAACCTCCAAACACAGAGTAAAACAGCCCTGGCTCACATCGCAAACTCGACTTCTCCAGCGATGCTCTAGGAGTGCTGAATGCTGATGGAGAAAAACCTGCACACCGGAAGACTTCATCCACTTCTAATTTATGTTAAGAATATATAACTCTGCCCTTAACCTCGCCAAACAGACCTACTTCACCACCCTGATCTCCTCACTAGCCAACAACCCCAAGAAACTCTTTGACACCTTTCACTCCCTCCTCAGGCCAAAAGCACAAGCCCCTGTCACAGACATTTGTGTGGATGACCTGGCCTCCCACTTTATAGAGAAAATAGATAATATCCATCAGGAAATACGTTCCCAGCCACCAAGTTCTGTGTCTCCCATCCCTACCTGCATTTCCCTTTGCTCACTTTCCACATTTAATCCCATCACAGAACAAGAAGTCTCCAGACTCCTCTCGTCTAGTCCGACTACATGCATTACCGACCCCATTTCCTCACATCTCCTCCAGTCTCTCTCTCCAGTCATCACAACTCATAACTATAATCTTTAATCTCTCCCTCTCCTCTGGCATTTTCCCATCTTCCTTCAAACACTCTATCGTTACTCCATTACTAAAGAAATCCGCTCTCAACCCATCCTGCACAAACAACTACAGACCAGTCTCCAATCTCCCCTTCATCTCTAAACTTTTGGAGCACCTAGTCTACTCCCGCCTTACCTGTTACCTCTCCACTCACTCCCTCTTAGACCCTTCACAGTCCGGCTTCCGCCCCCTACATTCGAGTGAAACTGGACTCATCAAAGTTACCAATGACCTTCTGACAGCAAAATGTAATGGTGAACACTCTCTGCTTATTCTTCTCGACCTTTCTGCAGCTTTCATCACTGTTGACCACTGTCTCCTACTCTTTAGGCTCCAGTCACTAGGCATTAAGGACAACGCTCTCTCCTGGTTCTCTTCCTATCTTTCTGACCGCTCCTTCAGTGTTTTGTTCGCTGGCTCCGCGTCTTCTCCTCTTCCTCTCGCTGTCGGGGTACCTCAGGGCTCAGTCCTTAGCCCCCTTCTCTTCTCTCTATACGGTTCCAATTGGACAGACCATCAGCAGATTTGGCTTTCAGTACCATCTTTATGCTGATGACACACAACTATACACATGATCCCCTGACCTTACCCCCGCTGTACAACAGAATGCCAGTGACTGTCTTTCTGCAGTCTCCAACATCATGTCTGCTCTCTATCTGAAACTCAACCTCTCAAAAACTGAACTTCTTCTGCTCCCTCCGTCTACTAACCTCCCTAAATCTGACATTTCCCTCTCCATGGGTGGCACCATTATAATGACCCGACAGCAGGCGCGCTGTCTGGGTGTTATGTTTGACACCAATCTCTCCTTCACATCCAATATGCAATCTCTTGCCGCTTACACCTAAAGAATATCTCCAGAATCTGCCCTTTTCTCACCATGAAAGCAACAAAACCCCTCACTGTCGCATTGATCCACTCCCGCCTGGACTACTGCAATGCTCTATTAATCGGCCTCCCCATTACTCGACTTTCCCCTCTTCAGTTCATACTTAATGCAGCAGCCAGGGTCGTCCATCTGGCTAATTGGTATTCGGACACGTCCGCTCTTCGCCAAACATTACACTGGTTGCCCATTCATTATAGGATCCAATTCAAAGTACTTGTTCTCACCCACAAAGCCCTCCACAGTGCAGCACCCCCCTAATCTCCTCCCTCATTTCTGTCTATTGGCCTAACCGACCACTGCGCTCTGCAAATGACTTTCGACTAACCTCTGCACTAATCCACACCTCCCACTCTCGACTCCAAGACTTCTCCCGTGCTGTGCCAATCCTCTGGAATAGAGTTGAGCGAAACGGGTCGAAAAATTTCAAAAGTCGCCGACTTTTAGCAAAGTCGGGTTTCATGAAACGAAACCCGACCCTAGGATGAGGTCGGCCACGAGGTCGGCGACTTACGCGCCAAAGTCGCGTTTCAAAAGTTTGTTTTGCGCTCTTTTTCAGCCAATCAGGATCCACGGACACTGTGGGCAACGTGATGACATAGGCACGGGTCACCACCATCTTTCAGAAGGGCATGCAAGTGATTGGCTTGCTTTGGTGGGCGTCACAGGGGGTATAAAAGGGCGTGCACGCCGACCGCCATCTTACTTCTGCCGATCTTAGTATAGGGAGAGGTTGCTGCTGATTCTGTAGGGAGAGCGTTAGGCAGGGAAGAAGACAAAAAAACTGCTTCTGCTGCTAGCGATTTTGCCTGTACAACACACCAGTCACTGTGTGTGCAGTGCAAGGGGAGGCTATATTGTGGTGGATCAGCGGTCTTGGTTGTTAGGCTGCCTTCTAAGGCTTCCTGACAGCTGCATTGCTGTTTACCCACTGCTCTGCAAACTGCTTTTTTAAAAGCAATCACAATTTTTTTTTTTGTCCTGCTGAGATACTGAGCGTGCATTTTTTCACACCATACAGCGGTGTACGCTCCTCACACAGTACCGTGTAACGGCTGTTATCACAGCCACAGTGAAGCTATCTGTGTGTCACTCTGTGAGAATAAGTCGAGGACATGTTCCGTTCTTACAGACCTGCACCTACTAGTTTTGTCTAGCTTTAAAACAGTTAAATATATTTGCTGTTTGATCACATTCAAAACTATAGAGAGACAGCGTGTCAGTCCGTATACTTAAAAAACACGGAACTTGACAATTTTACGTACACCGGACAGCCGTGTACGTGCACGCTCCTCTCAGTACCGTGTAACGGCTGTTATCACGGCCACAGTGAAGCTATCTGTGTGTCACTCTGTGAGAATAAGTCGAGGACATGTTCCGTTCTTACAGACCTGCACCTACTAGTTTTGTCTAGCTTTCAAACAGTTAAATATATTTGCTGTTTGATCACATTCAAAACTATAGAGAGACAGCGTGTGTCAGTCCGTATACTTAAAAAACACGGAGCTTGACAATTTTACATACACCGGACAGCCGTGTACGTGCACGCTCCTCTCAGTACCGTGTAACGGCTGTTATCACGGCCACAGTGAAGCTATCTGAGTGTCACTGTGGAAGGATAAGTGGAGGACTTGTTCCGTTCTTACAGACCTACACTCTAGGGAGATTCCTATTCTGCCCAATTCTACATACACCTTGTAGTTTGTGATACACTAGCCAATTTCTGCCTGTGACATAGCGCTCTGATATTCAGTGGGCCTCACACAATCCAAAAGTGTCCAGTGTCCACAAGTGTCTGCAGAAATTCAAAATCTCCCTTATCCTCTAGTCACTTTGGTCACAGCTGTGCCATCGAGCCTGTGACATAGCGCTCAGATATTCAGTGGGCCTCACACAATCCAAAAGTGTCCAGTGTCCACTAGTGTGTGCAGAAATTCAAAATCTCCCTTATCCTGTAGTCACTTTTTTCACACCTGTGCCATCGAGCCTGTGACATAGCGCTGTGATATTCAGTGGGCCTCACACAATTCATAAGTGTCCAGTGTCCACAAGTGTGTGCAGAAATTCAAAATCTCTGTGATCCTGTAGTCACTTTTTTCACACCTGTGCCATCGAGCCTGTGACATAGCGCTCTGATATTCAGTGGGCCTCACACAATCCAAAAGTGTCCAGTGTCCACTAGTGTGTGCAGAAATTCAAAATCTCTGTGATCCTGTAGTCACTTTTTTCACACCTGTGCCATCGAGCCTGTGACATAGCGCTCTGATATTCAGTGGGCCTCACACAATCCATAAGTGTCCAGTGTCCACAAGTGTGTGCAGAAATTCAAAATCTCTGTGATCCTGTAGTCACTTTTTTCACACCTGTGCCATCGAGCCTGTGACATAGCGCTCTGATATTCAGTGGGCCTCACACAATCCAAAAGTGTCCAGTGTCCACTAGTGTGTGCAGAAATTCAAAATCTCTGTGATCCTGTAGTCACTTTTTTCACACCTGTGCCATCGAGCCTGTGACATAGCGCTCTGATATTCAGTGGGCCTAACACAATCCAAAAGTGTCCAGTGTCCACTAGTGTGTGCAGAAATTCAAAATCTCTGTGATCCTGTAGTCACTTTTTTCACACCTGTGCCATCGAGCCTGTGACATAGCGCTCTGATATTCAGTGGGCCTCACACAATCCATAAGTGTCCAGTGTCCACAAGTGTGTGCAGAAATTCAAAATCTCTGTGATCCTGTAGTCACTTTTTTCACACCTGTGCCATCGAGCCTGTGACATAGCGCTCTGATATTCAGTGGGCCTCACACAATCCAAAAGTGTCCAGTGTCCACTAGTGTGTGCAGAAATTCAAAATCTCTGTGATCCTGTAGTCACTTTTTTCACACCTGTGCCATCGAGCCTGTGACATAGCGCTCTGATATTCAGTGGGCCTCACACAATCCAAAAGTGTCCAGTGTCCACTAGTGTGTGCAGAAATTTAAAATCTCCCTTATCCTGTAGTCACTTTTTTCACACCTGTGCCATCGAGCCTGTGACATAGCGCTCTGATATTCAGTGGGCCTCACACAATCCGAAAGTGTCCAGTGTCCACTAGTGTGTGCAGAAATTCAAAATCTCCCTTATCCTGTAGTCACTTTTTTCACACCTGTGCCATCGAGCCTGTGACATAGCGCTGTGATATTCAGTGGGCCTCACACAATCCATAAGTGTCAAGTGTCCACAAGTGTGTGCAGAAATTCAAAATCTCCCCTGTCCTATAGACACCTTGTACCTTGTTTTACATTACTATATAGTTTGTTGGATTTTGTCTACATTTCTACCAAAAATGAGGAAGGCTGGTGGAAGAGGCCGTGGAATTGGGTGGGGGTTGGCAGCTGGTAATGATGGTGTTGGTGGTGGATCTGATGGTAGTGGCAAGAGCAAAATAGGACCGAATGCAGGAGGTGTTGAGCCTGCGTCATCGTCTGGCTCCATAAGGCTTCGAAGGCTTCGTTTTCTAGGAGTTGGCAAACCGCTTTTAAAGCCAGAGCATCAGGAAAAAGTTTTGTCTTACATTGCTGACTCAGCCTCCAGCTCTATCGCCTCCTCTTCTTCAGTTGTAAAAAGTAAAAGCACTGAGTCGTCATTGGAGGCTCATGTTCATGAACCACACCTTTCCTTGTGTCCTTCACCCCAACCAAGATTGAAGGATGACGCAGGCCATACTACTGATTACTCCATGGAGCTGTTTTCACATACCATGCCTGGATTATCATGTGAAATGGTGAATTACCCAGGCCAAGATGAATCTGACATGGAGTGCACTGATGCACAGCCGCTGATAGATGATTCTGCTGGTACATTCACTCAGAGAACTACATTGTCCTCGCAGTGTACAGAGCCAGATTCTGACCCTGATAAGACTCAGGTGCCCCTTCCCGCACACTATACCACCATACACGGTGACACAGAGGAAGGTGCACATGACATTGAAGAGGAGGTGATGGATGACCCAGTTGTTGACCCAGATTGGCATCCATTGGGGGAAGAGGGTGCTGCTTCCAATAGCTCAGATGAGGAGCATCCACAGCAGACATCGACATCGCAACAGCTGTTATCTGGCAGGCCCGGAGCACTCCAAAGACAGGTTCCAAAAATCAAAAGAGTTGCTGGACAGCTTGTCCAGAGGGTCAAAAGATCACAGCGTGCTAGGCCGCAAAATGTCTGCCAAAGTAGGAAGAGTGCAGTGTGGCACTTTTTTTTAACAAAATCCTCATGATCAGGCCAAGGTTATCTGTAAGAAGTGCGCAAAGACCTTTAGCCGAGGGAAAAATCTGAAAAATTTGAATACCAGTTGCATGCTTAGACATTTAACCAGCATGCACTTGCAAGCGTGGACACAACACCAAACCTCAAGTGCCACATGTGCAACTGATCACAAAGAAGGTAGTCAGCAACGCTACATTGTTTCCCCCACTGTAAGCCCACCGGTTAGCACAGCAGCAAATGTTGAGGTGTCGTTGCAAGGCCACAGCAGTCAGGGAATCCCACTGTTATATCAATGAAATACTGAATCTAGGCCATCAGAAAGAACACCAACTCCATCACCATCATCAACCCTCTGTCAGTCCACCCTGTCCACTGCTACTTCCACCATATGCAGCTCTCAAGTCCAGCTCACCCTCCCAGACACTATGAGTAGGTCAAGAAAGTACTCAGTCTCTCATCCGTGTACACTGGGTTTGAACGCCCACATTGACAAACTAATCTCGTTTGCGATGATGCCCTATCGGTTGGTGGAAAGCGCAGCTTTCCGAGAACTCATGGCCTATGCAGTACCACGCTATGACCTACCCAGTCGCCACTTCTTCTCTCGCAAAGCCATCCCAGCCCTCCACCATCATGTAAAAGACCACATTGTCCATGCACTCAAGCAGTCAGTGAGTGGAAAGGTGCACCTCACAACTGATGCATGGTCCAGTCGGCATGGCCAGGGCCGTTACGTGTCCATCACTGCGCACTGGGTTAATGTGGTGGATGCAGGGTCCACAGGGGACAGCGGTGGTGGGACAGTGCTGCCTAGCCCACGGTATAGGAAACAGTTGGCTGTAGGCGTTCGACCCTCCTCCTCCTCCTCCAGAAGCGAAAGCTCGTCCACAGAGAGCAGTCGTATGAGCACTCCATCTGCAGCTGCCACTGTTGCACACGAGGTGTCCCCCTATCGAGCAGCTAGTGGAAAGCGTCAGCAGGCTGTGTTGCAGATGATGTGTTTGTGCGACAGACACACCGCCGAGGTGCTGGCGAGTACTTAAGCGACAAACTGAGTCATGGCTGGGCAGTGTACATCTTGAGGCAGGCAAGGTAGTTAGTGATAACGGCCGTAATTTTGTGGCAGCCATAGCCCTTTCAAAACTCAGCCACATACCTTGCTTGGCTCACACCTTGAACCTGGTGGTGCAGTGCTTCCTCAAAAATTATCCGGAGTTAACAGCCCTGTTCCAGAAGGTGCGAAGACTGTGCGCGCACATCCGCCGGTCGCCTGTACACTCCGTTCGTATGCAGAAGCTGCAGCGATTGCTCCACCTTCCCAACCACCACCTCATTATGGACATTGCAACAAGGTGGAACTCCACCCTGCACATGGTGGAGCGGCTGTGCGAGCAGAGGCAGGCCATAATGCATTTGTGGGAGGATACACGGCCAGGCACTTTGAGAGCAGACATGGAGTTGACAGGTGTGCAGTGGTCGAAGCTGAAAGACCTCTGTAAAGTCCTTCAGTGTTTTGAGGAATGCACACGGCTGGTAAGTGCAGACGACGCCATCCTAAGCATGAGCATCCCACTTATGCGTCTGCTCATGCAAACTTTGACACACCTTAAGGAGCAGGCGTCTGCAGCCAATGTTGATGAGGAGAAAGAGGAGGAGGGAATCCTTGATGACATTCAGCCATTGTCTGCTCAGGGACCTCTCCTGGATGAGGTGGAGGAAGAAGAGGAGGAGAAGGATGATTATAGGGAAGATTACTTAGGGGAGGAGGATGCATCTCGTGGGGCAAGTGAAAATGTTGGCGTGGCAAGGTCTGGTACAGGGTTTGTGCGTGACTGGAGGGATGTGGATTTGCCAGAAAGTGCTCCTCCAACCAGCACTCGCAGTGCATCATTGACACCGGGAACATTGGCCCACATGTCAGATTATGCCTTGCAGATCCTAAAAAGGGACCCCCGCATTGCCAAAATGATGAACGATGACGACTACTGGTTGGCCAGCATCCTGGATCCATGCTATAAAGGCAAATTACAAAACATCATGCCACAGGAGAACCTTGACCTAATATTGGCTAATAAACAAGCAACTCTGGTAAATCGGTTGCTTGAGGCATTCCCAGCACACAGCAGTGGTGATGGTTCTCACACGAGCCGTACGGGCCGGGGGCAGCTTGGCAGAGGTGTTCATGGTGCACACAGCCGAAGTGGCATTGGAGACAGGGGTTTCATGACAATGTTGTGGACTGATTTTTCAAGTACCGCTCACACAACTGGTAATACTGCATCGATGGAAAGTGACAGGAGACAGCAGTTGTCAACTATGGTTACAAGCTACTTTTCCTCCCATATCGATGTTCTCCCACACAGGTCATTCCTCTTTAACTATTGGGCCGCTAAACTGGACACCTGGCCTGAATTGGCACAATATGCCTTACAGGAGCTCGCTTGCCCAGCTGCAAGTGTGCTATCGGAAAGAGTCTTCAGTGCAGCTGGATCAATCCTGACAGAAAAAAGGACCCGTCTGTCAACCCAAAATGTGGATGATCTAACCTTCATTAAAATGAACCATGCATGGGTTTCCAAGGATTTTGTCCCACCTTCCCCTGATGACACATAGGGTAACAGAAAAATGGCTTGCTTTGGTCCACCTCTTCCTGGGACTTGACCTATTTCGCCTTTTGCATCAGCTGAATGTCCAACATCAACATATGCCACTTTCTAAAACTCCCTAATTGTGCTGCCTCCCCCCCCATGGCCGGGGTCACCACCTAGCGCACGACACCGTGCGAGTGCCGTTGCCCTGGACAGGTGGGTAGGCCGACTCTTGGGCGCGGGCACTGGCACAGGGTCCCTCATAGTGCAATCAAGTGTCTCTGACGGTGGTGGTGCACACCCGCCGTCAGACACACCGCCGTACTATGAGGGGCCCAGTGCCAGTACCGACGCCCACGAGTGGGCCCCCCTTGCTTGGGCAGGGCCCCAGCATTTGCAATCTTTACCTCTCCCTGCTCCTCCGCTGTGTAGTCTGGGCCGTCAAATCCATACTGTGCCTGACACCATCAGAGCCTGCCTCCTGATGTATAGACATATATTTTGAATGTGTACGCTATCCATACATGTTATCCGGGGATACGGTACCCTTTCTCACCTTTGTGCAATCACGTGCAATCCATACTGGGCCTAACACCGTCTGAGCCTGCCTCCTGATGTATAGACATATATTTTGAATGTGTACGCTATCCATACATGTTATCCGGGGATACGGTACCCTTTCTCACCTTTGTGCAATCACGTGTAATCCATACTGGGCGTGAGAACGGCTGGCGAGCTGTTAAGCAAGCTACAGCACCTGTGGTTTGCACACGTAAGTTTTTCATTTTTTCAGGAATGACGGTTAGGCCTAATTCCGGAACTGCGGTTGACCTGCACTTACTGGGAAATCATCGTTCGCGGGTAATAATTGTAATCAGTGATCCCCATCACTAACGTTGTTCAGCGGGTTATCTGCACCTGTAAGCGACAAACCCTGGCCTTTTCAGTGTAGCGCACATGCAGCCACGGACATGTAAGGGCATGACACACCAGTTATTGGCCAATCTCATGTGCCAGAGCCTCACGTGTCCCTCTAGTAAGCCGGACTCGGACCGCGGGGCATGACTGAGTCTCGTTCGTTAATGGAATTAAGCTTGCAATGTGTGCATCTTTTCTGTAGCTGGCATGGTTGAGGTTTCCCAGGTGGAGTCGAATTTAACCGTAGGCTCCACTCCTGGTGGTGCCCTTCTGGACATTCCTTTAAGGTTCAGCTTTGCAACCATACTGCCCACGTAAAACAAACACTTTGCCTTCATGAACGTTGTTTGGAGGGTCATGACTCGTGGGAATAACGCCGCCCAATCAGTTAACCTGCTAGAGAGATCCTTTGTTGCTCCCAAGCATGACATCACAGTCCCTAGGAGAAAAGTAATGCCACTGTGGCGACCGTACTCCTGGGGGCGACACAAGTGCACTGATGCCCAGCCACTGCTCGATGAATCTGCTGGTACATTGACCCAGACCACTACATTCCCCTCGCACGCTACACGGCCTGAATCTGACCCTGATGAAACTCAGGTTACCCTTTCCATATACAGTTCCATCTTACACGGTGACAAAGAGGAAGCTGCAGATGAAAGTGCAGGTTCGGCCCACCCGCCATCAGACCCACCACCGTACTATCAGGGGCCCTGTGCCAGTGCCGTCGCCAACGAGTGGGCCCCCCCTGCTTGCTCAGGATCACAGCACTTGCAAGGTTGAAATACTGTGCAGTGAGATGGAAGATGGGGACGACGAGGAGTCCAGACTAGTACAGGTATTCCCTAGCGAGGAGACTTATTTGATTGTTTTCAATGTTGGGACAGCAATTTTTGGGGAGCACTATACTCTGGAGAATGATAGATGGGGCCCACCATACACTGGAACATTCCAAAGGTGGACATCAGACACTGGAGCAGCATTTACAGGGCCCATTATACACTAGAGCATTAGAAATGGGGCCCATTATGTTTGGAGCATTATTTGGGCCCATAAGACAGTGGAGCTTCATCCATGGGGACCAACATATACTGTAGCATTATGTGGAGCTCATCATATACTGTTTCAAACATTATATGGACCAATGATTCTGTATGGAGAAATAGATGGGCCTCGTCATGAGATGTAAAAAGTGAAGTATTTTTCATTGTACTATACCGCTATTTCTCTGCCGTATCGGAGCATGATGAGCTGTGGTATGTGTTAAAGGGGCGCTCTTTCGCCCAGGGCACATGAAAACCTGGAGCCAGCCCTACCCCCCACAACTTTAGCCAAATAACCCCCATTTTTCAGTGCGTAACTTGTATTATGAAGTTAATTAAGGTTGACAAGCTTAAGTAAGAAGAATTGATGCTTTTGGCATTCAAATGGGCACTGTAGGTGTGTTTCCTGTCCTCCTCTCACTGCCGACTTTTATTCCCCATTGACTTACATTGGGTTTCGTGTTTCGGGACGACCCCGACATTTCCCTATAATCGGCCGATCTTGCTCGACCCGACTTTTGGAAAAGTCGGGTTTCACGAAACGAAACTCGACCCTAAAAGACCAAAAGTCGCTCAACTCTACTCTGGAATGCTCTACTCCAAGAAATTAGGACTATCCACAATTTGCACAGTTTTAGGCGCTCCCTCAAAACGCATCTGTTCTGAGCCTCCTATCATGTTCACTAATCAAAGTCATTTTATGTGTAAGTGTGCATGTGTAGCCCATTCACTATCTCCATCTATATCTCACTCCCTCAAGATGGCTGGATCATCATTGTAAATACATCATTGTAATACACACCTGTACTCTGTATCTCCCCCACCTCATTGTAGATTGTAAGCTCTCACGAGCAGGGTCGTCTTATTTTGCTTTAATTATTGTATTGTTAACGTTATTACTTATGACTTGTGTTTAGAAACTGTTAAACTGTAAAGCGCTGCGGAATATGTTGACACTATATAAATAAAGATTATTGTTATCATATAAAAAACTAAATTAAATGAAATGGTTTACTGTATGTAAACCATGTGTCATTTCATGTCGTGTTTTTTGTTTTGTTTTAAACATCTTTTTATTGGTGTAACAAAGAGAAATAACATTACATGTGACTGATATGATCAAGCATTATTAGTTTCTCACATCTCCAGTTTGATCTTACTAATCGTATATTCATATCTCATATATTACTGCTTGATACTTGTTGCTATGCAGTAAACCAGGTAGTATCCGTCTAAGTTTTATTGCTTAAACTCATGAGTCCCAGACAGAATCTTTGACGTAGATCCCTGGAAAAAATGCACACATCAGTCGTAACAAAATACAAACTTTTAACTGAGTAGAAAGAATAAAAGTTAGATAGAGAAGTAGAGTGGATAGAAGGGGGAGTAATTAAGGGTGGGATGGAGTAGGAATTCCAGTCAGGGGGGGTGATGTCCATTCGGCAGGGGGTTTTGCCCTATTGTCTGAATGGTCAACCAATGTTGCTCCAATTTTAGTTGGTCTTAGGGTACCGTTACACTTAGCGATGCACCAGCGATCCCAACCTGTTGAAGTGCATTGTGCATGAAACGGCTGTCGTCCGTCTTTTTGCATTTCTCCCGAGCCATTGCCTATGCTTTATTAACATGAAATAAAGTGAATCATTTCAAGAGAACGGTGAGTGCCATCCTGCTGTCTTTTTCTACTATGATATTTCATGTTTTTTCTTCACATGGATAGAGCACCCGTTCAGCAAGGGTTACAGGTGTCACACTGATAGCGGTTATAAGTGGCTTTGCGGGTATTTCTTTCTCAGGGACAGTGCCGGATGTTTCTTTTTTCTTTGATTGACTATTGTGAAATACATAAGAAATTTTTTATGTTTGTATTGTGCAAGATCGCTTGACCAGTTTAGAAAAATCAATTTTAAGGATGGGGGTTTGGAAGCTGACAAAGTCTTGTTGCAATTTTAAGCACTTTCCTCCAGAATGGTTGAATATTTTCGCACTGCCACCATATGTGTAAATAAGATCCCCTCTCCCCGAAACATCAACAATTAGAGGGTGCATCAGGCTGCCACTTCTTTCTAGTGTCAGGGGTGGTGTACCACCTAGTAAGGACTTTGTAAGAATTTTCTTGGACTCCCACACAGCCAGAAGGACCATGCAAGCTTTTATATATCTTTTCAACCTCCCAATCTTGCATTACACCCTCAAGGTCCCTTTCCCATTTCATTAAAAACGCTCGTTTAACCGAGGTTGAGTGGGCCAGGAGCATCCAGTAAAGCTTACCCAACACGCCCCTTGGTTTATTTCTCTGAGTCAGCAACTTTTCAAAAGCGGTCAACTCTCTGTGCGGAAGTCCAGATTGTAAATCCGATCTGATTGAGTTTTTGAGCCTGTTGTAATGAAGAAAGTTAATATGATAGTGTGGAAATCTCATTTGTAAATCTTGCAGAGGGATGATCACACCATCATCCATGAAAGCATCTAGACTTTCGTTTATTTTATGTAGAGAGTGTGTGTCCTTAAGAAAAGGGCGATCTTAATAGAGGCCAGGTAGGTCCCCTACTTTTATCAGGAGTGATGGAAGTGGCATTAGTGAGGATGAGAATCTGGCCCAGGTCCTGATTAAATTTTTTGTTATTGCATTTGGGGAGAGAACCTTCTTTATAAAACCCGTTGGCGAGTGAAGGATAGTAGAGATTGGTACTGACAGTGACTCGCTAGCAATCCTTGTCCAAAGTTTGTGATTACTCTTTCTCATCCAATCGATTAATAGCGACAAAGTTGCCGCTGCGTGGTATTTTTGTGGGTCCGGTAATCCTATACCCCCCTTTATGTTTAGGTAGGGAAAGAGTATTATAGCTTATTCTAGGTCTTAAGCCCCCCATATATACTTCCCAAAAAGAGATTGGACCTTCTGAATAAACGTGTCAGAGACTTTAATTGGTAGCATTCTGGATATATAACTATACTTGGGTAAAATAAATCCTTTGATGAGATTTTTTCTTCCTATCCAAGAAATATAGGGTGCTCTCCACGACTTAATGGCTTCAAGAGTATCATCGAGAAGGGGTAGAAAGTTGAGTGAGAAAAGTGAGTTCCAGTGAGGACTCAGTTTAATACCTAAATACTTAATATATTTAGAGTTCCATTTTATTGGGAATTTAGCTTTCAAATTTTGGATTGTTGTATGTCGAATATTTATCCCCATCACCACAGACTTCTCTAGATTAATCTTAAAGTTCAATAACTCTCCAAATGCCTCAAACCTCTCCAACACCGCCGGAATTTCATTTTCAGGGATCGATAGGAGCAAGAGAAGGTCGTCTGCGAATGCTGCTACTACATGTGAGGAGTCCGAGATCTCGATACCCCCTATTGCTGGATGCTGTCTAATACTCTGAATTAATGTCTCAATGGTTAGGACAAATAAAGCTGGTGAAAGGGGGCAGCCCTGACGTGTGCCGTTTTTGATCTCAAAGGGTAGAGAAAAATCCCCGTTTACTCTTACTTTCGCAGACGGTGACTTATACATTTGAAAAATGGCGTCTATAACTGTGGGAGGAAAACCAAACCTCGCGAGAGTCTCACGCATGAATGTCCAGTCCACCCTGTCAAACGCTTTCTCTGCATCGGTGCCCATTAAGACTAGGGGTTTGTGGTGGCTGTGCGCAAGCTGCATCAGGTACAGTACTCTAAGGGAGTTGTCTCTTCCCTCCGTACCCCTGACAAAACCTACTTGCTCAGGCGAGATAAAAGTCTTATAATAGGATGCCAGGAGGCCATCTGGACTAGGGCTCTTGCCCATAGGACAGTCCGACAGGGTAGACTCGAGTTGCCTTATCGTGAATGGGGCTGTCAGTTCCTGTTGTTGGGTTTCAGATAAGGTAGGGAGGCTTATAGATTGTAGGAATTCCTTTATATTCATTTGTCTTTTTTCTAACTGTTCTACATTCTCTCCCGGTCGCAAATCATACAAGGTGGAATAGTACTCCCTGAAAGCTGAAGCTAGCCCATCTGGGTTTGTAATTTTGGCTGCATCGGACCCCTTTACCGTATATATAAGAGACCTAGCCTTACGCTTTTTAATCATGGTTGTCATAAATTTTGACATTTTGTCTCCATGAGCAAATACCCTGTGTTTCCATCTAGTATAAATTTTTATTGAGTCTTTGTTTAGTAAGTCTCTAAGGCTACTTTCACACATCAGGTTTTCGGCGTCAGGCGCGATCCGGCGTCGTGCCAGAATGCCGGATCCGGCAAATGTTTTGTAAAACCTGATGTGCCGGATCCGGTTTTCTGCCGGATCCGTCTTGTTCTTGACAGACAAAACCGGATCCGTCTCATCCGGTTCATCCGTTTTTCTATCCGTTTTTCGACGGATTACGCTGGATCTGGTTTTTAAAATTGACCCTTGTGGCCTTCCGAACGGGATTGGCTACTGGAAAACTATATATAGCATGTTCCTACAGCCCTTCTTTGACAGGTTGTAGAGGAGAAAGTGCAGGTTGGAGAGAAGAGCAAGTTACTGGCGAAGATGGATGTTGTCATTGGAAATATTTTGAAGAATTTGGCGGATTTTATAGCGGAGGCGAATCGTTTGAGGGTGATTGTTCTGGAGAAGGAGAGAGCGAGACAGCAGCGCATCAGGCATCGTAGACGACGTTTGTGGATCCACCCCATCATAGCCAAGAGAATGACGCGTGGGGTCTATTCTACACTCTGCATGGACCTTCGACGAAACCCGGATAAATTTTTTGGATATGTTAGGATGAAAATGGAGAATTTTGATTACTTGGTGGAGCGCATTGCACACCTCATAAGAAAAGCGGACACCTATTGCCGCTTCTCTGTTTCACCCGCAGAGCGTCTGATGGTGACTTTAAGGTAAGCCACATTTATTGGATGTGATCGCATCAGAGCACACTTTCACTGCAATCTTGTTGGTGGTAGTTTGTATCTCCAAGTGTTATAGCTCAGTTTTGGTATGTAATGCTGTGATTTAAAACTATTTATTGTTTTTTAATTCCCCACAGATTTCTTGCAACTGGAGAATCCCTTTCGTCACTGCATTTCCAGTACAGACTCGGGATTTCCACCATATCTGGAATTGTGAAGTACACATGCCGTGCACTGTGGGACTCCTTAGCTGAAGAGTTTTTACCAGAGCCCACAACAGAGAGGTGGATTGAAATTGCTGACAAGTTTCAACAGATATGTCAGTTTCCCAACTGCTTGGGCGCTGTGGACGGGAAACATATCCGCATTGTAAAGCCAGCCGGATCGGGATCGGAATATTTCAATTACAAGAAATATTTTTCAATTGTCCTCATGGCCATCGCTGATGCGGAATACAAATTTATTGCGGTTGATATTGGGGCCTATGGCCGCTCCAATGACTCTCAAGTTTTCAAACTGTCTGCCATGGGGCGTAAACTGTATGGAAACACCTTCCAGTTCCCACCACCTAGACCGCTGCCGCAAACATCTGGTCCACCTATGCCATTTGTCTGTGTAGGGGATGAAGCCTTCCAGCTGTCAGAACACCTTTTGAAACCGTACTCTAGCAGAGGATTGACAAGACCAAAACGCATTTTTAATTACCGCCTCACAAGAGCAAGAAGAATGGTTGAATGTACCTTTGGCATTCTGACAGCCAAATGGCGGGTCCTATTGACTGCGATCAACCTCAAGACAGAAACTGTGGACGAGGTGATCAAAGCTTGCGTGGTACTCTACAATTTTGTTATCTGCAAGGAACCCATTTCCATTGAGGACACCTCTGAAGAAACCACCTTTCAAGATTACCATGACATTACCACTAGAAGTTCTGTGACGGTTTCAGTAATGAGGGACAATTTTGCACTATACTTTGTCACCTCAAGGCAGAGTACACTGGCAGGATGACAGAGTGTGAAAGATTTGTGCCCTAACCAAACTTGTGTACCTTCTGTACCAACAGTATATACAGTGGGGAAAAAAAGTATTTAGTCAGTCAGCAATAGTGCAAGTTCCACCACTTAAAAAGATGAGAGGCGTCTGTAATTTACATCATAGGTAGACCTCAACTATGGGAGACAAACTGAGAAAAAAAATCCAGAAAATCACATTGTCTGTTTTTTTTTCATTTTATTTGCATATTATGGTGGAAAATAAGTATTTGGTCAGAAACAAAATTTCGTCTCAATACTTTGTGATATATCCTTTGTTGGCAATGACAGAGGTCAAACGTTTTCTGTAAGTCTTCACAAGGTTGCCACACACTGTTGTTGGTATGTTGGCCCATTCCTCCATGCAGATCTCCTCTAGAGCAGTGATGTTTTTGGCTTTTCGCTTGGCAACACGGACTTTCAACTCCCTCCAAAGGTTTTCTATAGGGATGAGATCTGGAGACTGGCTAGGCCACTCCAGGACCTTGAAATGCTTCTTACGAAGCCACTCCTTCGTTGCCCTGGTGGTGTGCTTTGGATCATTGTCATGTTGAAAGACCCAGCCACGTTTCATCTTCAATGCCCTTGCTGATGGAAGGAGGTTTGCACTCAAAATCTCACGATACATGGCCCCATTCATTCTTTCATGTACCCGGATCAATCGTCCTGGCCCCTTTGCAGAGAAACAGCCCCAAAGCATGATGTTTCCACCACCATGCTTTACAGTAGGTATGGTGTTTGATGGATGCAACTCAGTATTCTTTTTCATCCAAACACGACAAGTTGTGTTTCTACCAAACAGTTCCAGTTTGGTTTCATCAGACCATAGGACATTCTCCCAAAACTCCTCTGGATCATCCAAATGCTCTCTAGCAAACTTCAGACGGGCCCGGACATGTACAGGCTTAAGCAGTGGGACACGTCTGGCACTGCAGGATCTGAGTCCATGGTGGCGTAGTGTGTTACTTATGGTAGGCCTTGTTACATTGGTCCCAGCTCTCTGCAGTTCATTCACTAGGTCCCCCCGCGTGGTTCTGGGATTTTTGCTCACCGTTCTTGTGATCATTCTGACCCCACGGGGTGGGATTTTGCGTGGAGCACCAGATCGAGGGAGATTATCAGTGGTCTTGTATGTCTTCCATTTTCTAATTATTGCTCCCACAGTTGATTTCTTCACTCCAAGCTGGTTGGCTATTGCAGATTCAGTCTTCCCAGCCTGGTGCAGGGCTACAATTTTGTTTCTGGTGTCCTTTGACAGCTCTTTGGTCTTCACCAGAGTGGAGTTTGGAGTCAGACTGTTTGAGGGTGTGCACAGGTGTCTTTTTATACTGATAACAAGTTTAAACAGGTGCCATTACTACAGGTAATGAGTGGAGGAAAGAGGAGACTCTTAAAGAAGAAGTTACAGGTCTGTGAGAGCCAGAAATCTTGATTGCTTGTTTCTGACCAAATACTTATTTTCCACCATAATATGCAAATAAAATGAAAAAAAAACAGACAATGTGATTTTCTGGATTTTTTTTTCTCAGTTTGTCTCCCATATTTGAGGTCTACCTATGATGTAAATTACAGACGCCTCTCATCTTTTTAAGTGGTGGAACTTGCACTATTGCTGACTGACTAAATACTTTTTTCCCCACTGTACCTTTGCCAACCAAAGTTGGCTATCTTGTCATGGTCTCTATTTTTAGCTTTAGGCCACAGGTGTGTACCTGGTTGTGTTTTATGCAAAGTATTTCACCTTTTAACAAAAGTTGTGTACATTGTTAGGAAATCACCAACAATAAACACAACTTTTCAGGTGAAATACTTTGCTTCAAACACAACCAGGAACACAACTGTGGCAAAAAGCTAAAATTTACCCACAGTTATATACCTGGTTTTGAATACCTTTTTGCCTTTTAAATACCCTGTATTTAACCTTTTTTTTAAACATATTTCGCCGCAGAAAGAAATGACAGACAACCAGTGTAAACAATAATTTAACTTTTATTTAAAATATTTTTTTTTTGTAAACTGTTTTTAAAGTTAAAAAAACTTTTTTAATAAAGGTTTGAAACCAACCAAATGGGCATTTTTATTACAAAAAAACATTATAACTCGGTGTAGTGTGGGGTGGAAATACTGCTGGAGGGGCTGCGGGACACTTCGACAATGGGAGTGTGGAGAGAGGACTGGGATCGTGGTGGGGAAGGAACAGTTAGAGGTGATGGTGTGGAAAAAGCTACAGAATGGGTGGACATGTGGGAGGCAGAAGAGGTGGTGGGCGGTGGAGTGGAGGGTTGGGCAGGGACTGTAGGAGCAGATGATGTTGATGGAAAGTTGTATGGGGAAGGAGTTTGGTACGGGGAAGGAGTTTGGTACGGGGAAGGAGTTTGGTACGGGGAAGGAGTTTGGTACGGGGCAGGTTGCTGGAAGTGGGGAGATGTCTGGTACTGGGGAGGTTGCTGGTACTGGTGAGGTTGCTGGTATGTAATAGGAGGGGGAGGATGGAAAGTGGCTGGAGGGGGTGCAGATGTAATAGGAGGGGGAGGATGGAAAGTGGCTGGAGGGGGTGCAGGTGGAGGAACTACAGTGGTGGGAGGTGGAGGTTGGGAGGTAACCTGCTGTAGAGCACCGTGGCAAGAATGCATTACATGCATCTGCTGGGTAGGAGATAGTGTTGCCATGCGCTCCACAACAGACCTGAAAAAGGTGTGGTTTGGCGAAGATCTTGCTTCTGAATGCATGGTTTGCAGAAGTGTCTTCACCTCCAGAATGCTGGAGTTGATCTGCTGAAAGCCTGCGGAGATTTGCTCTGACAAGACTTTTAGACAGTTCTGGAAAGATGCATTCAGATGCAAGAACTCTGGCGCATAACTCTTTTCCTGACCCCTCTGCCGCTGCCGCCCAGTACCCGCAGGTGTACTAGAGGTGGCAGGGGCAGAAGGGTGGGGTAAAGGGAAAGCGATCTCCTCACCAGCAGCTTCATGTAATGTAGGCGGCCACGATGCTCCTGTGCTGGTGGATGGGACAGATGGGTCGAATGTGTGGGAAGGCTGGGAAGGTGAAGATGTACCGGGGCGGTCGAAGTGTCCCTCGGTGACGGTCTCCTCAGGGATTGCCTCAGAAGGGTCCAATTGTGCAGGCTCCCGAGTGCTGCTCACCGTGCTGTGGAATAAAGAGAAAAAAAAACAATTAAAATAGTGACATGGTATGGCCCTGGCTGAAAAAAAAAGTTACATCTAAACATTTTTTTGTCACATGTGGTGTGTAATATTTACCTTCTGGTGAGCATTGTTTCCCGGAGGAACGACAGGGCTCGTGAGTACTTGTACTTGCTCCTGCGTCCTCCAGATCCACTCGGGGCCCGCATCTCTTTATTGAACTCCTTCTTGAAACGATCCCTCACAGACCGCCACCGCTTCACAATTCTCTCCCCTGAAACGAGAAAGGACAAAGTGGTTAGTATACAACATCAGTGTTTCCCAAACTCCAGTCCTCATGGTCCCCAGGGGTCATGTTTTCAGGATTTCCAAAGTAAATAGAAATCCTGAACACATGATCCGTGGGGACCACGAGGACTGGAGTTCGGGAAACACTGGTTTAAATCAAGCAACCGGTACTGTATATACTTACGCTCTTTAATCTGGGCCCGAGCTTCGAGGTCCTCCCAGCGGTCCACAAGGAGCGAACAGATTTCCTCCCAGAGTCGTCGGGTAACGATAAGGTCAGCATGGCGGCGGTCAGCCATATTCCAGAGCGGCTCCCTTTCTCTGACGAGATCGATGAGGTGGTCCACATCGAGTCCTCCATCCTCACCGTCAGAGTCGGGAGCACGCTGTGAAGGCTGTTAAAGAAAAAGACAAAAATAACATAATTAGCCTCCACAAAAGAAATGAAATAAAAAGTGCAAAAAAACAAAGCAAAAATATTTATACTTACACGCTGGTGACCGCCGCGTTGCTGTCGCTGACGACCCTGGGAGGCACTGCGAGGACCTCTTGGCCGAGCACCAGATTTGGAAGACTAGAGAAGAAAACAAAAAATGTTATGTCTTTGGATGTAGGCATTTGTTTGCTGTGTGTGGTCTGCAGAACATTGTTTTCTATGTGTTGTGTGTAGTGTGATGTTGTGTTTCTGCGTTTGATGCAAAAAACTTACCAATTGTGAGCCCACTCCAAGTGTCTGTCCACCCCTTCCTTCTTCTTCTGGGAGCTCCTCTTCATCTTGTGATTCCTGTTTTGAAATAAAAGGCAATGAATAGACATATATTACAGAGATGATGGATTTTGGAAATAAAAACTTACCGTCAAACGCTGACGATGCGAGGGAGGGCTCCCAGAAGATGATGTGCTGTCTTCCTGGTGGCCAGACTCCATGGCTGTGGGTGGTGTTCCAGCTGCTGCCATTGCTGCTGCTGCTGCTGCTGCATCTATTGGGCGGCTGTTGAATAAAGAGAAACAAAGGGCCAATGAATATCTTGATATTCAATAGCCCTAGTTTGGAGGAATGGGGGATTTGATAATTACCGTCTCTCATCTGCTGCTGGACTCCCCTCCCATTGTTCAGCATGCTGCTCCATTTGGGGTGGTGCTGATGGTGCTGCTGCAGATGTCTGCTGCCTTCTCCTGCTCCTGGTTCTTGGCTTGGGTGGCATGTTGGGTGTGGCTGAGGGTCCCACTGTCTTGCTTTTATATATGTCTTGTGGGCAGAGCTACTGAGCATGCTCAGACCAAAAAAACCGGATCCGGCCACCGGATACGGCTTTCGCCGGATCAGGCGCATTGCAGCGCTCATAGGCTTTCATTGTATGAAAAAGCCGGACACGCCGGATCCGGCGTGTCCGGCTTTTTCGCCGGAGACAAAAAACGTTACAGTAGCCGTTTTTTCCAGACGCCGGATCGCGTCACATTGCCGGATCCGGCGAAAATCGGATGAAACGCATGGCCATCCGGCTCGATCCGGCTCTAATGCAAGTCAATGGGGGGGAAACCGGATCCGGCATTGCATTTCGCCGGATCCGGTTTCTGTCAAAAGCGCCGGATCGCGCCTGACGGCGAAAACCTGATGTGTGAAAGAGGCCTAAGAGATTGTCTCTTCTGTGAGAGGAGAGCTAAGGCATCAGGGTCCAGTGTCATTCTATGATCTCGTTCTAGTGTTTGGATCTCTTTATAAAGAGTGTCGTTTTTTCCTTTTCTGCTTTTATTCTTATGCGAGGCCATAGAAATCAATTCACCTCTTATTACGGCCTTGTGAGCCTCCCAGATAGTAGAAAATTGGACATTTTCACTCAAGTTGATCTCAAAGTACTCTTGAATTTTCTTTTTTATTTTATTTCTGGAGGGTTCATCTGCAATTAAAGTTTCATTCAACCTCCAAGGGATATTATTTGGTCTATGGCATATCATAAGTTTGTTTATTAAGATGGAGTGGTCGGAGAGAATGCTCGGAATTATTTGTGAGTCTTTCAGATGTAAGGACATCTGAAATGGAATAAAAAGATAATCAATTCTACTATAAGACGATTGCGCTTGTGAGAAATGTGAGAAGTCTCGTACAGTGGGGTGGAGAAATCTCCAAGTATCAATCAGTTGGTTCAGATGTAGGGTTGTTCGGATGCGTGTTAGTTAGAGTTGAGCGATACCAGCCGATACTTGAAAATATCGGATCGGAATGGATCGGCCGATCTTAAAAAAAAGTATCGGTATCGCCGATTCCGATACCGGGAACCAATGCAAGTCAATGGGGCCAAAATATCGGAATTAAAAAAAACCCTTTCTTTCCTTGTAGGTTAATTCTACATGAAGAAAAACAACTAAGAATAATGTAGAATGTATTGTGGGAGGTGGAGGAGACATTAAAGCCATAGAGGTTTAGCCCAATCAAATGGAATAGCAGGAATTAAACTTTTTTTTTAAAGATGTTAGGAGTTACAAAGATATTGACTATGTTAGCCTCATTTATATTTTGCCAGACATGTATGTCTTCTTCTTCTTTCTTCTTTCTTCTTCTTCTTCTTCTACTTCCTTTTTTTACATTCTTCTTCTTCTTCTTCTACTTCCTTTTTTTACATTCTTCTTCTTCTTCTTCTACTTCCTTTTTTTACATTCTTCTTCTTCTTCTTCTACTTCCTTTTTTTAAATTCTTCTTCTTCTTCTTCTACTTCCTTTTTTTACATTCTTCTTCTTCTTCTTCTACTTCCTTTTTTTACATTCTTCTTCTTCTTCTTCTTCTTCTTCCTTTTCTTACATTCTTCATATTCTTCTTATTCAACAATTATTATTCTACATATTCAGCTTCTTCATCTTCTTCCTATTCTTCTTCATCATATTCTTGTTTGTGTCAGGCATTCCTGTAGTTGTTATCTAGAAAAGTTAGAAGTTTACACCTTCCGTTCTGCCTGTCACAAAAGATTTACAACAGGATTTGTCCGCGTTCAGTTTGGCCTGCAGCAGCAGGCCTTTTCCAGGGGCACCACGAGGAGGAACGGACTCACCCCCATACACTGCTTAGTCTTCTTCTGCTTATAAATAAGATAATATCATTTGCTCAGAGTATTAGTCTTATGCTTAATGTTCTTCTGCTTTGTTTTTTTTATGCTTCTTTGTCTTCTCTCTCTTGTTGTTCTGCATCTTGGTGGTTGTCTTCCTGTTCTTTGTCCTCTTGAACCAGCTGACGGTACTGGCACCCGGAGGGGCAGCAGAAGGAACAAGAGCCAATGGCACTACCGAGGACCAGCTGACGGTGCTGGAACCCGGTTACTAAGCAGGAGGTACCTGTGCTACAAAGCACTACCAAGGACCAGCAGACGTTGCCGGAACTCGGATACCGAGATGGAGGCACCTAGGCCAAAGGCTCTGACGAGAACCAGCTGACGGTGCTGGAACCCGGAGGGGTAGCATAAGCTGCAAGAGCAAATGGAAATAGCGAGGACCAGCTGACAGTGCTGGCACCCGGAGGGGCAGCAGAAGGAATAAGAGCCAATGGCACAACCGAGGACCAGCTGACGGTGCTGGAACCCGGTTACTAAGCAGGAGGTACCTGTGCTACAAAGCACTACCAAGGACCAGCAGACGTTGCCGGAACTCGGATACCGAGATGGAGGCACCTAGGCCAAAGGCTCTGATGAGAACCAGCTGACGGTGCTGGAACCCGGAGGGGTATCAGAAGTTACCCCTGAAAAGCAAAGTTGGCATGCCGCAAGCTGGCCGCAGTTACCGAATCACACAGTCCTACAGGGGGTGCTTGTCCTACTGGCACTATGGAACAAACCTTTCTTACCAGAACCCGCAGTCCACATAGGAAGCACCTAAACTGCTGGCACCCTAGCCTCGGCTAACCCAACCGCAACACGACATGGCAACTTGGGGTGGCAAACTGACATTGACACTTCCCGGAAACAGCAGGCAGGGCTGGAACCAAGCTGGGCAGGAGGGAGTACCCGTGCCAAAGTCAGTTATGAGCAGCAACTGGCGATGTTGGAGCCCAGGACAAGCACTTAGCAGGCTGAGGCCTGATGTGCTCTCAATTGGGAGGCAGCAGGACAGATTGCCATCAAAACAGCAGGGGAACAGCTGACGTTACTGAACCCCACAAACACAGGAGCTAGTGTTTTACTCTGTGAAGACGGCACTTCCGAGCAACAACTGGCTGTGTTGAAGCCCAGGGACAAGCACGGAGCAGGCTGAGGCTGCATTGAAGAAATTTTAAGATCGGTTGTAGACTACTAATTTGAACCAAGCTCCACTTAGGCCTGTGGCTTCACTGATTTTTGTATTTCCCCTGTCCTCCAACCCCGCCAGTTACAGCTCCGAAGTGGCGTCTGCACAATCCACACTTGTTCCTGTGTTACAGGTGTTCAGTCCGGTCAGTTAATCCCCTGATGTGTGTCCGGCAATGTCGCCTGCTCTGTCCACATTCCCATAATGGGAATGTGGACAGAGCAGGCGACATTGCCGGACACACATCAGGGGATTAACTGACCGGACTGAACACCTGTAACACAGGAACAAGTGTGGATTGTGCAGACGCCACTTCGGAGCTGTAACTGGCAGGGTTGGAGGACAGGGGAAATACGAGAGACAGTGGAGCCACAGGCCTAATTGGAGCACGGTTAAAAATCAGTAGTGGTACGACTGTGTAGGCAGCAGGAGACTTTGCCATCCACACAGCAGGGGATCAGCTGACATTACTGAACCCCACTGAGACACGGGAGCAAGTATCTCTTTCCGTGTGGACGGCACTTCCGAACTACAACTGGCTGTGTTGAAGCCCAGGAAATAGGAGGGTGTAGGCAGAGGCCTACTGTATTTTGAATGAGGTGACAGCAGGAGAGACTGCCATCCACACAGCAGGGGATCAGCTGACATTACTGAACCCCACTGAGACACGGGAGCAAGTATCTCTTTCCGTGTGGACGGCACTTCCGAACTACAACTGGCTGTGTTGAAGCCCAGGAAATAGGAGGGTGTAGGCAGAGGCCTACTGTATTTTGAATGAGGTGACAGCAGGAGAGACTGCCATCCACACAGCAGGGGATCAGCTGACATTACTGAACCCCACTGAGACACGGGAGCAAGTATCTCTTTCCGTGTGGACGGCACTTCCGAACTACAACTGGCTGTGTTGAAGCCCAGGAAATAGGAGGGTGTAGGCAGAGGCCTACTGTATTTTGAATGAGGTGACAGCAGGAGAGACTGCCATCCACACAGCAGGGGATCAGCTGACATTACTGAACCCCACTGAGACACGGGAGCAAGTATCTCTTTCCGTGTGGACGGCACTTCCGAACTACAACTGGCTGTGTTGAAGCCCAGGAAATAGGAGGGTGTAGGCAGAGGCCTACTGTATTTTGAATGAGGTGACAGCAGGAGAGACTGCCATCCACACAGCAGGGGATCAGCTGACATTACTGAACCCCACTGAGACACGGGAGCAAGTATCTCTTTCCGTGTGGACGGCACTTCCGAACTACAACTGGCTGTGTTGAAGCCCAGGAAATAGGAGGGTGTAGGCAGAGGCCTACTGTATTTTGAATGAGGTGACAGCAGGAGAGACTGCCATCCACACAGCAGGGGATCAGCTGACATTACTGAACCCCACTGAGACACGGGAGCAAGTATCTCTTTCCGTGTGGACGGCACTTCCGAACTACAACTGGCTGTGTTGAAGCCCAGGAAATAGGAGGGTGTAGGCAGAGGCCTACTGTATTTTGAATGAGGTGACAGCAGGAGAGACTGCCATCCACACAGCAGGGGATCAGCTGACATTACTGAACCCCACTGAGACACGGGAGCAAGTATCTCTTTCCGTGTGGACGGCACTTCCGAACTACAACTGGCTGTGTTGAAGCCCAGGAAATAGGAGGGTGTAGGCAGAGGCCTACTGTATTTTGAATGAGGTGACAGCAGGAGAGACTGCCATCCACACAGCAGGGGATCAGCTGACATTACTGAACCCCACTGAGACACGGGAGCAAGTATCTCTTTCCGTGTGGACGGCACTTCCGAACTACAAATGGCTGTGTTGAAGCCCAGGAAATAGGAGGGTGTAGGCAGAGGCCTACTGTATTTTGAACGAGGTGACAGCAGGAGAGACTGCCATCCACACAGCAGGGGATCAGCTGACATTACTGAACCCCACTGAGACACGGGAGCAAGTATCTCTTTCCGTGTGGACGGCACTTCCGAACTACAACTGGCTGTGTTGAAGCCCAGGAAATAGGAGGGTGTAGGCAGAGGCCTACTGTATTTTGAATGAGGTGACAGCAGGAGAGACTGCCATCCACACAGCAGGGGATCAGCTGACGTTACTGAACCCCACTGAGACACGGGAGCAAGTATCTCTTTCCGTGTGGACGGCACTTCCGAACTACAACTGGCTGTGTTGAAGCCCAGGAAATAGGAGGGTGTAGGCAGAGGCCTACTGTATTTTGAATGAGGTGACAGCAGGAGAGGCTGCCATCCACACAGCAGGGGATCAGCTGACGTTACTGAACCCCACTGAGACACGGGAGCAAGTATCTCTTTCCGTGTGGACGGCACTTCCGAACTACAACTGGCTGTGTTGAAGCCCAGGAAATAGGAGGGTATAGGCAGAGGCCTACTGTATTTTGAATGAGGTGACAGCAGAAGAGACTGCCATCCACACAGCAGGGGATCAGCTGACATTACTGAACCCCACTGAGACACGGGAGCAAGTATCTCTTTCCGTGTGGACGGCACTTCCGAACTACAACTGGCTGTGTTGAAGCTCAGGAAATAGGAGGGTGTAGGCAGAGGCCTACTGTCTTTGTAATGCGGAGACAGCAGGAGAGACTGCCATCTCCACAGCAGGGGATCAGCTGGCAATGATGAACCCCACTAACACTTGAACGAATGTGTTTGGCTCTGTGGAGACGACACTTCTGAACACCAACTGACGCTGTTGGAGCCCAGGATTAGGCGAGGAGCAGGCTGTGGCCTACTGGATTTTGGCAGGTGAAGGCAGCAGGAGACTTGCCATCTCCACAGCAGGGGAACAGCTGGCAGTGCTGAACCCCACTAACACTCTAACGAAGGTGTTTGGCTCTGTGGAGACGACACTTCTGAACACCAACTGACGCTGTTGGAGCCCAGGATTAGGCGAGGAGCAGGCTGGGGCCTACTGGATTTTGGCAGGTGAAGGCAGCAGGAGACTTGCCATCTCCACAGCAGGGGAACAGCTGGCAGTGCTGAACCCCACTAACACTCTAACGAATGTGTTTGGCTCTGTGGAGACGACACTTCTGAACACCAACTGACGCTGTTGGAGCCCAGGATTAGGCGAGGAGCAGGCTGTGGCCTACTGGATTTTGGCAGGTGAAGGCAGCAGGAGACTTGCCATCTCCACAGCAGGGGAACAGCTGGCAGTGCTGAACCCCACTAACACTCTAACGAATGTGTTTGGCTCTGTGGAGACGACACTTCTGAACACCAACTGACGCTGTTGGAGCCCAGGATTAGGCGAGGAGCAGGCTGGGGCCTACTGGATTTTGGCAGGTGAAGGCAGCAGGAGACTTGCCATCTCCACAGCAGGGGAACAGCTGGCAGTGCTGAACCCCACTAACACTCTAACGAAGGTGTTTGGCTCTGTGGAGACGACACTTCTGAACACCAACTGACGCTGTTGGAGCCCAGGATTAGGCGAGGAGCAGGCTGGGGCCTACTGGATTTTGGCAGGTGAAGGCAGCAGGAGACTTGCCATCTCCACAGCAGGGGAACAGCTGGCAGTGCTGAACCCCATTAACACTCTAACGAATGTGTTTGGCTCTGTGGAGACGACACTTCTGAACACCAACTGACGCTGTTGGAGCCCAGGATTAGGCGAGGAGCAGGCTGTGGCCTACTGGATTTTGGCAGGTGAAGGCAGCAGGAGACTTGCCATCTCCACAGCAGGGGAACAGCTGGCAGTGCTGAACCCCACTAACACTCTAACGAATGTGTTTGGCTCTGTGGAGACGACACTTCTGAACACCAACTGACGCTGTTGGAGCCCAGGATTAGGCGAGGAGCAGGCTGGGGCCTACTGGATTTTGGCAGGTGAAGGCAGCAGGAGACTTGCCATCTCCACAGCAGGGGAACAGCTGGCAGTGCTGAACCCCACTAACACTCTAACGAAGGTGTTTGGCTCTGTGGAGACGACACTTCTGAACACCAACTGACGCTGTTGGAGCCCAGGATTAGGCGAGGAGCAGGCTGTGGCCTACTGGATTTTGGCAGGTGAAGGCAGCAGGAGACTTGCCATCTCCACAGCAGGGGAACAGCTGGCAGTGCTGAACCCCACTAACACTCTAACGAAGGTGTTTGGCTCTGTGGAGACGACACTTCTGAACACCAACTGACGCTGTTGGAGCCCAGGATTAGGCGAGGAGCAGGCTGTGGCCTACTGGATTTTGGCAGGTGAAGGCAGCAGGAGACTTGCCATCTCCACAGCAGGGGAACAGCTGGCAGTGCTGAACCTCACTAACACTCTAACGAAGGTGTTTGGCTCTGTGGAGACGACACTTCTGAACACCAACTGACGCTGTTGGAGCCCAGGATTAGGCGAGGAGCAGGCTGGGGCCTACTGGATTTTGGCAGGTGAAGGCAGCAGGAGACTTGCCATCTCCACAGCAGGGGAACAGCTGGCAGTGCTGAACCCCACTAACACTCTAACGAAGGTGTTTGGCTCTGTGGAGACGACACTTCTGAACACCAACTGATGCTGTTGGAGCCCAGGATTAGGCGAGGAGCAGGCTGGGGCCTACTGGATTTTGGCAGGTGAAGGCAGCAGGAGACTTGCCATCTCCACAGCAGGGGAACAGCTGGCAGTGCTGAACCCCACTAACACTCTAACGAAGGTGTTTGGCTCTGTGGAGACGACACTTCTGAACACCAACTGACGCTGTTGGAGCCCAGGATTAGGCGAGGAGCAGGCTGGGGCCTCCTGGATTTTGGCAGGTGAAGGCAGCAGGAGACTTGCCATCTCCACAGCAGGGGAACAGCTGGCAGTGCTGAACCCCACTAACACTCTAACGAAGGTGTTTGGCTCTGTGGAGACGACACTTCTGAACACCAACTGAAGCTGTTGGAGCCCAGGATTACGCATGCCGCATGCAGAGGCCAATGGGCAGCGGTTTTTATGGAGGTTGTGGACTACTACTGATTCTAACCATGCTCCACTTAGGCCTCTGGCTCCACTGTCTCTACTATTTACCCTGGCCTCCAACCCCGCCAGCTACATCTCTGAAGTGGCGTCAGCACAATCTACACTTGTTCCTGTGTTACTGGTGCTCAGTCCCGTCAGTTGATCCCCTGATGTTTGTCCGGCAAGTTCGCCAGCTCTGTCCTCATTCCCACTACTGGTTATGGGAATGTGGACAGAGCAGGAGACCTTGCCGGACACACATCAGGGGATAAACTGATGGGACTGAGCCACAGGAACACAGGAACAAGTGTAGATTGTGCTGACGTCACTTCAGAGATGTAGATGGCGGGGTTGGAGGTCAGGGGAAATAGTAGAGACAGTGGAGCCAGAGACCTAAGTTGGGCACGGTTAAAAATCAGTAGTGGTTTGAATGTTGATGGAGCTGGTGACTTTGCCGTCCACACAGCAGGGGATCAGCTGGCATTACTGAACCCCACTAACACAGGAGCTAGTGTGTTTCTCTGTGCAGACGACACATCTGAGCGACAACTGGCTGTGTTGAAGCAAAGGGATTATAGTTCAGGTGGTAGAAAAATGAACACACCAGCAGACCTGGATACAGTTGCCAACCACTAATTTAGTCTGTAAGAGGAATGGCAAAGTCTTTGGAGATCCAGGCCTTGTTCATTTTCAGAAAAGTCAGCCGGTCAACATTATCGGAAGATAGTCGCGTGCGACGGTCTGTTAGTACACCACCTGCGGCACTAAAGACACGTTCCGATAATACACTGGCAGCAGGGCAAGCCAGCACCTCCAATGCATACTGGCTAAGCTCTGGCCATGTATCCAGCTTAGAGACCCAAAACTTGAAGGGGGAAGAGCCATCTGGGAGTACAGCGACAGGGCAAGACATGTAGTCTGACACCATCTGACGGAAGCGTTGCCTCCTGCTGACTCGAGGCGTCGCTGATGGTGTAGACAATTGTGGTGGACACACAAAACTTTGCCACATTTGGGCCATAGTGGTCTTGCCTTGTGCTGCGGCGCTGCCTCTGCTCCCTCTTTGTGCAGAGTTTCCTCCACTGCCTCGACGCACAGAGCTGCTTTGTAAAGCACTAGCAACAATGCTGTCGGGTGGAATGGAAAACATTATGGACTGCACCAGTGACTCTTCGTACTCCCGCATTTTACGCTCCCGGTTCAACGTTGGTATGAGCCTTTGTACGCTGTCCCGGTAGCGAGGATCTAGGAGGGTGTACACCCAATAATCAGCCGAGACGAGAATGTGGGCGATGCGGCGGTCGTTTCTCAGGCACTGCAGCATGAAATCAACCATGTGCTGCAGACTCCCAACTGCCAAAGAACCGCTGTCCCCTGTTTGAGGCGTGACCTCGGCCTGCTCTGCATCACCCCACCCTCGCTGTACATACTGAGTAGAGGTTTGTGTACCTCCCTCCTCTGGAGAGATGTCTTCCTCCTCCATCGACTCCTCCTCATCCTCCTCACAAAGTGTCCCCTGCCTAGGCCTTTGTGAGGAAACACGTAGCGCAGACTGTCCAGAAGCAGATGGCATTTGGGACTCCTCATCCTCCACCTCTTCTGAAACCTCATCCCTTAGTGCTTGCAGTGTTTGTTGAAGCAGGCAGATAAGGGGGACAGTCATGCTGACTAGTGCATCATCTGCACTCGCCATCCGCGTGGATTCATCGAAGGCACGCAAAACGAGGCAGATGTCCTTCATAGAGGCCCACTCAATGGTGCTGAAGTGTGAACGGCGCACAGTGCGACTTGTTTGCGCCTGATGCAGCTGGTACTCCATGACTGCTGCCTGCTGCTCACACAACCGCTCCAACATATGTAACGTTGAATTCCACCGGGTGGGTAGGTCACATATGATGCGATGTTCCGGAAGGCCAAATCGTCGCTGCAGAGCAGCGAGGCGCGATCTTGCCGTGCTGGAACGTCGCAAGTGAGCGCACTCTATGCGGACCTTGTGCAACAGTGCAGCAAGATCCGGATAGTCCCTCAGAAAGCTCTGCACGACCAAGTTAAGAACATGTGCCAGACATGGGATGTGTGTGAGGTTGCCTAGGCCAAGAGCTGCCACCAGATTTCGGCCATTGTCACACACTACCAAGCCCGGCTGGAGATTCGCTGGCCCAAACCACACATCGCTCTCCAGCTTGATAGCATTCCAGAGCTCCTGCGCTGTGTGGCTTCGATTCCCCAAAGAAATTAATTTGAATACAGCCTGTTGACGTTTGGCCACGGCTGTGCTCATATCGGTCGTAACAGGCTCCTGCTCTGCTGTTTCTGAGGAACTTGAGTAGGAGGAGGAGTCTATGTGTACAGACTGGAGTCCTGCAATCCGTGGCGTTGGAAGAACACGTACAGCGCCACTCTCCAGATCCGTACCCGGCTCCACAACATTGACCCAGTGGGCAGTGAGGGAAAGGTATCGTCCCTGTCCATGGTTACTGGTCCACGCATCGGTGGTCAGGTGGACCTTGCTACTAACGGCGTTTAGTAGCGCATGTTTTATTTTGCCCTCAACATGTTTCTGCAGGGCAGGGACGGCTCGCCTGCTGAAATAAAAGCAGCTGGGCACGTTGTATTGGGGGACTGCCAATGCCATTAAGTCCCGGAAGGTGTCAGTGTCCACCAGCCTGAATGACAGCATTTCAACTGCCAGAAGTTTGGCAATGCCAGCATTCAGAGACTGTGCTCGGGGATGGTTTGCCGAGTAAGGGCGCCTTTTATCCCATGCCTGTGCTACCGATGGCTGTGATGGATGGGAACGTGCTGCTATGGGTGTAATCTGACAGGGTCTCCGGACAACAGTGGCAGAGGTTCTTCCTTGGCGATCCTGTGAGGAAGCCGAACCAGCAGTGTGTGAGCTGGAGGAAGAGGGCCCAACACGAACTGAAGAGGTGGTAGGTGGTGCTGTACGTTGGCCTACGTCTTCAGGGTGTCTCTGCAACTCCAACTCGTGCTTGGTGCGCACATGTTTCCACATATTTGTGGTATTGAGGTTGCTGACATTTCTCCCTCTTTTGACTCTCTGATGACACAGCTTGCATTTGACAAAGCAAATGTCATCTGCAACTGTGTCAAAAAAGGACCACGCACTGCAACTCTTGTGAGCGCCCGGTTTGCCTTTGGAAGGAGGAATGCTCCTAACGGGTGCCGAAGTGGAGGGTACAGGCAACCAAGTCTTCCCCCTCCCTCTGCCTCCTGTTTTGGCCGGTAGGGGAATCTCTTCCTCCGAGCTGCTCCCACCACCTTCCTGTTGCTCACGCCATGATGGGTCAAGGACCTCATCATCTTCCCTCCCCTCTTCAAACAGCTGCTTCTCCGGGGTTGTCTCGCCAGCACCGTACGCACCAGAAAGTGGCAACTGAGTCTCGTCATCATCTGATGCGTACTGAGGTGTGCTGACCATAGGCACTGGCCCACTCGCCTCTTCAGATTCAGAGGGACAAAGAAGTTGCGCATCACTGCATACTCCCTCTTCTTCACATTCAGGAATGCTGCTTGGCTGGCCCCCTCTTTCCAAGCCAACAGATTCTGAGAACAGAAGTAGAGACTGTGATGGCTCCTGTCCATGTCTCTCTGACTGCCTGGGCACTTTGGCAGGTGGTGAAGAGACAGATGGTTGCTCTTCGGTGCTCTGACCCTGAGAGGATGCGGAAGTAATTGAAGTCGATGCGTTAGCTGCCATCCATCCGACAACGGCTTCAATTTGTTCCTCCCGCAGCAGTGGGGTACGTTGAGGTCCTACAAAGCTGCGCATAAAGGACTGTTGCCTGCTAAAACTGGGGGATGCTGATCCACTGGTGCCCGCAGCAGGCCCAGAATCCCCACGTCCTCTACCTGTAGAATCCCCACGTCCTCTCCCTGCAGAATCCCCACGTCCTCTCCCTGCTGAAACTCCACGCCCACGCCCACGCCCACGCGCCTTACTCCCTGCCTTCTTCATCTTGCAAGACTGCTTAAGATAGGCAAAAAAGTACAAAGGGGGGCCTTAGTGTGCTTATTCCTGAACAGCTGGTTACAGGTACAAGAAACACTAATTTTATGAAGTGTGTGTGTGTGTGGACTAGACTTTAATAGGAGCTGATGTGGCCTACACAAGTTCAAAATGTAGTGTTTGGTGAACTTTTTTTGTGGTTTCTTTGTTGGAAACAAACTCAAAGTATGTGAACAAAGAATTGAAACTGATAGTATCACCAACTTTTTGGAGCTATTACAATGCAGGCAGGTAACCTACAATGCAAAAGATGAGGCTCCAAAAAAATTGGGTAATACTAATCTGGCTGCGCCGGCAGGGCACAAGCCAGAAAAAAAGGCTCCTCTATCTACTCCTATATAGTGTTTGCAACCAACCAATGTTGATGGATACGGATGGATGCACACTAATAGGAGAAGAAAAAATGAGCTGCACTCAAAGACAAATATGTGTGAGGCAGTGACGCACGTTGAGCGTCCTACAACCAGACGTAGCTGCAGGACACTCTACTCAGCGTGAGCTGCACTCACACACAGTCAGAGGCCTCTCAGACAGCCGTCAACAGTGCAGCTAAGTGGGCACTGGCACTGACAGGCTGCAGAAAGGCTCCGCTGTGTACTCCTTTATAGTGTTTGCAACCACCGTAGATGGAGACGGATGGATGCACACTAATAGAAGAAAAAATGAGCTGCACTCAAATAAAAATATGTGTGAGGCACTGACGCACGCTCAGCGTCCTACAGCCAGACGTAGCTGCAGGACACACTACTCAGCGTGAGCTGCACTCACACACAGTCAGAGACCTCTCAGACAGCCGTGAACAGTGCAGCAAAGTGGACACTAGCACTGAAAGGCTGCAGAAAGGCTCCGCTGTCTACTACTAGTGTTTGCAACCAACGTATATGGATACGGATGGAAGCACACTAGATTGAAATTATGTAAAAAATGCAGCTCAAAAAATAAAAGATGTATGAGGCAGCAGTGATCACATTGGGTGGCCTACAGCCTGACGTGGCTGCAGGACCCACTCCACAGCGTGAGCTGCACACACACAGCCCTTGCAGACAGCTGTGAACACTGCTGCTAGGGCAAAGAAGGCTACAGTGGTGGTTTATGTAGCCTGGGTAAAGCACTAGATGTTTGGTGGAATCGCTATTTCTAACTGTCCCTCACAGTCTTCTACAGCAGCCTGTCCCTAACTGAATTCACAGCAGAGTGACCAGAAATGGCGGCTGCGGTGGCTTTTATAGTGCATCATGACATCATTTCGGCAGCCAATCACAGCCATGCCAATAGTTAACATGCCTACATGCCTAACAGGATGTGCCCACACTTCGGAGGATTCCCATTGGCTTAATCAAAGCAAGCAGGCTCATAGCATGATGGGAACTTCCTATTCCGATTCCGATTCCGGAATCCGATATGACAAAAGTATCGGAACTAAGTATCGGAATTCCGATACCGCTAATATCGGCCGATACCCGATACTTGCGGTATCGGAATGCTCAACACTAGTGTTAGTGCATTCTTAGGAACACTAGATTTCCCAGTAGAGGAGTCTATTGGTGGTTCAAGAGGAACATTTAGGTCACCTCCCAGGATCAAAGTGCCCTCTACAAATTGACTTGTCTCTCTCATAATTCTGGAAAACCAGGTGTCTTGTTTTGTGTTGGGGGCATATACACACCCTATCGTAACCAATTTGTGTGCCAACTTCCCCTTTATGAAAATATATCTACCATCTCTGTTATGGACCATGTCGAAATACTGAAATGGTGTATTTTTTGCAAGAGCGATTGCCACTCCCCTCCCCTTCCTGGAAGAGGAAAATGAGTGGAACCATGTATTATATTAGTGTTTCTCAAAACTCGGGGTTTTTTCCTGTATAAAGTGGGTCTCCTGCAGGAGTGCAATGTCAGTCCCCAATTTCTTCATATGTGCCAATACCTGAACTCTTTTAATTGGCACGTTCAGTCCTCTTACGTTGTATGATGCTATTGTCGCTTCTTGCATATGATCAGCCATGTCGGGTCAGTGGGCGCCGGGGCTCAGGACAGGATGAAAGGTGATTCGCCGATGGACATGGGAAAGGTTGGGGAGGGGAAGAGAGAAAGGTAAAAGACAAAAACATTAGCATATATTCAACAAAAAGGGCTTGTTGCCCTAAATTAACCACGTTCTTTGTAATAAGCAAAATTACAAATACCACTGTAATACCCATCAGGGAGTGAAAAGGAGAAAACATGACAATTTTTCAATTTGTTCCATATGTTAACTAGGCAGTCACTGTGGATCAGCTTAAAGGATCCATACAGAGATGGTTAGGAGACAAGGGTCCTCAATTCAATCCCTGGAGGAATGCTGCTTCCCTGCTTGTCTTTTTCTGCTTCTTTGTTCTTTAGAGTTGCTCGCTCTTCTCCAGGGTTCTTGCAATGGCAGATCCGGAAGACTGAAATTAGTGCGGGCGAGACGAAGATCAGGCAGAGAGTCGGGTTGAATACCCAGCTCTGCACATACTTTGGCAATATCGGAAGATGACTTAACTGTAAATCTCTTGCCGTCTGCTGTGATGAATAGACAAAATGGGAAAAGCCATCTGAAAGGAAACGGTCTCTGCTTGAGGGCGTCGGTAAAGGGTTTCAATAGGAATCTTTTAGACAAGGTTGATGGTGCCAGATCCTGGAAAACACGAATTGTAGAGCCTTTATATTCCAATGAGCTTAGTGTCCTTGTCTTTTTGAGAATTTTCTCTTTCATGCGGAAGTCCAGAATTCTGCAAATTATATCTCTAGGGAATTCTGATTGTTTAGGCTTCGGTTTTAGTGCCCTATGTGCTCTCTCAAGAATTAACATCTTTCCTTCTTCTGTGTCCAGCATAGGCAGAAAGTGTTCATAAAGAATGGCTGGTACATCCTCTCGGTCGGTCGCCTCCAGCACTCCCCGGACTCTGAGATTGTTTCTTCTGTTCCTGTTTTCAATATCTTCCATTGCAGTATAGAGGGAATTGATATGATCTTCCTGTTGCTGAAGGCCCGTTTTTAGATCCCCAGCAAAGGCGGACAGCTTCGACTGCGCCTCCTCCAGCTCCTGCACTCTGCTGCCAATCTGCTGAATGTCCTTTTTAATTGTAGATAAATCTTTCGCAAGGGGGACCAAGGCTGAGGACAAAATACTGTTAATGAATTCATGTCGTATTTTGTAATGATTTTACAGAAGCCGGCAATTGATTTAGCGGCTGTCAGGCTATGTAGAACTCTATGAACTAAAAAAAAAAAGTGTCCCAATGACATATATATATATATATATATATATATATATATATAGTAGTGTTCCACCATGTGAGTGGACGGGGATGACCCACTTTGCAGGTCTTGGAGGTAAACACTGGCACATTCAGAGTTAAAACGAGTCCTTTCGGTTTATTTGCTCCATAGACCTCACAGTAACAAAACACGGTCTCCAGCCTTCACAGCAGTCAAAAGCAACATAAGCAGTCCTTAGCTGGGCTGTGTTCCCTCAGACCCTGTTAACACACAGGCCAGGGCAATGTCCATAGCAGAGCTCTATCTGCAGCCAGACACAGGAATAGCCTTTAGCTCAGGCGAAAGCAAGCATAAAAATTTCCATTACTTCAGGCTCAGTCCTGGAGCCTCAGCAAAACACAGGATGCTTATCCCTCCTCACATACAGCCAGCATACATAGGCCTCACCAGGTCAGCAGCCTCAGCATGTGGTCTTCAGGAAGGTAGCCCACCTTCCTCCACCTAGGCCTGCTGGGACCTTCTACATGGCCCAATCAGATCCATGCGCTCTCTCTCATGTGACTGGGTCTCAGGTACCTTATATGGTCCATAACCACACCCACAGGTGATCACATGGCTATGACCTCACTAAAGGTCCTATTACACACAGCCACACATATACTTTATTATGGCATTCTACGCACCGCCCCTAGGTGGGTTTGTAGGTAGCTCTCGCTGACGCAGTGTAACAACAGCTCAGCAGTGCCTCTGCTGATCAACACACATATTCCAGCTTCCATCCCAAGGCTACCTACCTTGGGATACATAACGGTCATTCAGCATCTTATACCCATTACCACAATGGATATGCCTGTAGGCCTGTCCTGGGACACCCACACAGCGCCCCCTAGTGGACATAGTGGTCAATGCACCACAATATATATATGTACGCTATGTGCTTATATCTATTCTTTCTATTCTTTATTAAACATGTCAGTGTGATTTTACTGTATCGCAAAATGAATTGCCGGCTTTTGTTAAAGGACACCGGTGCGTATTTCTCGTAAGTCACATGCCTGGTCCGTGTGTAATCCGATTTTTTTCTCGCACCCATAGACTTGCATTGGGGTGTCTCAGCCGAGAAACGCTGACAATCGCAGCATGCTGCGATTTTCTCAGCCCGTATAATACTTCCGAGAAAACATCGGCTGATTATTATTATATATTTATATAGCGCCATTTATTCCATGGCGCTTTACATGTGAAAGGGGAAATATAGACAAGTACAATAAACATGTGCAAGACAAGGGACACACAAGTACAGAAGGAGGAGGGACCCTGCCTGCCCACGAGGTCTTACAGTCTACAGGGATGGGTGAGGATACACTAGAAGAGGGTAGAGCTGTTTGTGCGGTGGTTCAGTAGACCGAGGATCATTGCAGGCTGTAGGCTTGTCAGAACAGGTGGGTCTTCAGGTTCTTCTTGAAGATTTCTGTTGTTGGTGAGAGTCTGATGTGTTGCGGCAGAGTTCCAGAGTATGGGAGAAGAAGAGATGAGGGGGGGGGTAGAGAAGGAGATCTTGAGAGGATAAAAGGTTGCATGCGGGTAGGTACCAGGAGACCATGTCACAGATGTATGGAGGAGACAGGTTGTGGATGGCTTTGTATGTCATGGTTAGGGTTTTGAACTGGACCCTCTGGACAATAGGAAGCCAGTGAAGGGCCTGGCATATGGGGGAGGCTGGGGAAAAGTGAGGAGATAGGTGGATTAGTCAGGCAGCAGAGTGTAGGATGGACTGGAGTGGTGCCAGAGTGCTAGAGGGGAGGCCAGAGAGTATGAGGTTGCAGTAGTCGAGGCGGGAGATGATAAGGGCGTGCACTAGTGTTTTTGTGGTTTCATGGCTGAGGAATGCACGGATTCGGGAAATATTTTTGAGTTTGAGGCAGCAGGAGGAGGCAAGGGCTTGGATATGTGGTTTGAAAGAGAGGGCAGAGTCGAGGATCATCCCAAGGCACTGAGCTTGCGGGACTGGGGAAAGCGAGCAGCCATTGACATTGATGGATAGGTCTGGTGGAGGGGTAGAGTGCGATTATTACTGAACTTTCGTTCGTCCCTGACCTACCCTTCCACTCTCCCAGTTCTGCCCCCAATCCTTATAGTCAGCATACAATCCCTCACTCCCTGCGTGGAGTACATTCCCCTGTAAATAAACCTGTTAACCCTTGTTCTGCCTGCATCCCGTCACTGCATCCCTCGTTCTTGCTCGTACCTTTACAGGGCCGTCTGATGGGAGCTGCTCCATAGTTTAACATTGGTCCAAGTGCTATGCGATTTTTTTCTCGCATAGCACTAGTCCGTATTTCTCGCTAGTGTGACGCCAGCCTTAAAGGGATTGAAAATTGCAAATTTTTTTATATTTTTGTCAAGTTTCTGATATTTTTTTATATATAAACACAAAACATATCAACCAAAATTTACCATTATCATAAATTATAAAGTGTCACGAAAAAACAACCTCAAAATCAATGGGATTTGTTGAAGTATTCCAGAATTATCACCACATAAAATGACATTGGTCAGAATTTAAAAAATTGGCCCCGTCACTAAGGGGTTAAAATCCTATGATTTGAGGCACTAGATGAGAAAGAAGAGGATTTCTCTAATAAGATATATTACACAATTTCTTATTTTCACTTGTACTAATGATTTATGGAAACAAAAATTACTCTATAAATAAATGTAAAGAAAAATTTTCTGCGGTCTTTCTATGTAATTTAACTAATAATCAATTATATTTAAACATTTGTGTTGTGGTCTTTTACCTAAAACATAAAGCAAATGAAATATGTAAAAGGAATATTTACAAAAATGATTCAGCGCCTCCCATATGGGTTGTGAAGAGCAATGTCTCAAAATAAACTTGATGTGAATATTTCAGTCTTGTGTTGTTGTGTAACATGTTCCTTTGAAATCATGTGTATTGCCAGAGGTGGAATAATCTCATTTGCTGTCCATTTCAGGGTTTCCAGTGGGTCATGGCACCCGCAAACCAAAACAGTAAAATTTTCACTATAATATAGCACTCCTTCCCTTCTGAGATTTGTACTGTGCCTGAAAAATAGTTTCCGATTACATGTAGGGTGTTGTCGCACTCAGGAGAAATTGCACAACAAACTGAGAGGTCAATTTTTTATAAGCCCTTATAAAAATTAAAGATATGGTGCTAAGACAACATTTTAGCAGTAAAAATGTAATTACTAGTGATGAGCGAGTATAATCGTTGCTCGGGTTTGGCGTGCTCGGAGATTTTCTTTTTGATGACGCAGCTGCATGATTTGTGGCTGCTAGACAGCCTGAATACATGTGGGAATTACCTAACAAACAGGCATTCCTCACATGTATTCAGGCTGTCCAGCAGCCGCGAATCATACAGCTACATCAACACAAACTAAATCTCCAAGCACGCCAAAATACTCGGAGGACACCCGAGCATGCTCGGGAAAACCCGAGCAGCGAGTATACTTGCTCATCACTAGTAATTACTCTTTCTTTACCACCCAATGGTATAAATTTCTGTGAGACACATGTGGTGTGGACATGCTCACTGCAACCCTATATGAATACATTGAGAGGTGTAGTTTATAAAATGATGCCACTTATGGGGGGGCTTCTGTTGTTCTGGCACTTCAGAGGCTCTGCAAATGTGACCTGGCACCCTCAAACCATTCCAGAAAAATGAGGACTCCAATATGGTGCTTCTTCCCTTCTGAGCTTTGCACTGTGCTTCAAAAGCAGTTTTTGACCACATACGGTATCGGTGTACTCAGGAGAAATTGTGCAACAAATTATATGACTGATTTTGCTCCAGTTACCCTTGTGAAAATGAAAAATTTGTGGCAAAACCAACATTTTTTAAGGAAAAATATATTTTTTCATTTTCACAGTTCAACCTTATAAACTTCTGTGAAGCACGTGGAAGTTCAAGGTGCCCACCACACATCAAGGTACATTTCTTGAGGAGTCTAGTTCCCAGAATGGGGTCATTTGAGGGGAGTTTCAACTGTTGCGGCACATCATGGGCTCTCCAAACGTGACATGGTGTCCGCTAATGATTTCAGCAAATTTTGTGTTCAAAAAGTCAAATGGTGCTCCTTCCTTTCCAAGCCCTACCGTACACCCAAACAGTAGTTTTTCCACATATATAGGTTATCTGCACCCTCAGGAGAAATTGCAAATAAAAATTGTGTTTTGCAATTTCTCCTCTTACCCTTGTGAAAATAAAATAATTGGGGCTAAAAGAACAGTGTTGTGGGAAAAATATGATTTTTTGTTTTTCACAGCTCAAAGTTATAAACTTCTGTGAAACACCTGGTCACATCATGATCTCTCCAAATTTTGCGTTCAAAAAGTCAAATGGCGATCTTTCCCTTCTGAATCCTGTTGTGTGCAGAAACAGTAGTTTTCCTCCTTCTATTGGTATCGGCATACTCAGGAGAAATTGCACGACAAATTGTATGTCCTGCAGCCTTTGTGAAAATGCAAAATTTGGGGTTAAAATAACTTTTTTGTGGTAAAACCTAGATTTTTCTGTTTTCACGGTTTTCTGCTATAAAACCCTGTGAAGCACCCGGGGGTTCAAGATGCTCACCACACATCAAGATACATTTCCTGAGGGGTCTACTTTTCATAATGATAACAATTATGTGTGTGGGGGGGAGGGTGATTCCACTGTTTAGCCACAGCAAGGGTTCTTCAATTGCGATATGGTGTCTGCTAATGATTCCAGCCAATTTTGCGTTTAAATATCAAACTGTGCTCCTTCATTTCTGAGCCCTGCCAATCATCCAAACAGTAGTTTTTCCCCACATATCGGGTATCGGCACACTCAGGAGAAATTGCAAAACAAATTGTGTTGTGCAATTTCTCATGTTTCCCTTGTGAAAAAAATTGGGGCTAAAAGAAGTGTGAGAAAAATGTGACTTTTTTAATTTTCACAGCTCAACATTATAAAGTTCTGTGAAGCACCTGGGAGTTCAAGATACTCAGCACACATCTAGATACATTTCATTAAGGGGTCTAGTTTCCAAAATGGAGTCCTTTGTGGTGTAATTCCACTGTTTAGGCCCATCATGATCTCTCCAGGGGTCTACTTTCCAATATGGCATCACTTGTGGAAGGTTTTCACTGTTTAGGCACATCAAGGGCTCTTCAAACACAACAAGGCCACTAATGATTCCATACAATTTTGCATTCAAAGGTTAAATGGTGCTCCTTCCCTTCCGAGCCCTACCATGCGCCCAAACAGTAGTTTTCCCCCACTTATGGGGTATCGGCATACTCAGGAGAAATTGTAGAACAATTTTTGAGTTCCATTTTTTCTTGTTATCCTTGTGAAAATAACAAATTGAGGCTAAATTAATATTTTTGTGGAAAAAATAAATTTTTTTTATTTTCATGGCTCTAAATTATAAACTTCTGTGAAGCACCTAGCAGTTCAAGTTGCTCACCACACTTCTAGATAGGTTCCTTCATGGGTCTCATTTCCAAAATAAGACACATCTGGGGCTCTCCAAAAGGTGACATTGCGTTTTCTCTCCATTTCAGCCAATATTGCGTTCAAAAAGTCATGCGATACTCCTTACCTTCCAAGCCCTGCTGTGCATCCAAACAGTAGTTTTTCCCCACATATTGACATGCTCAGGAGAAATAATTGCCCAACACATTTGGGGTCCATTTTCTACTGTTACCTTTGTGAAAAAAATTGGGTCTAAAGTAAAATTTTTATGAAAAAAGTTTCCTTTCATATTTCTTCAGTTCCTGTGAAGCACATGAAGAGTTAATGAACACTTTTTAGAATGGTGTCAGTTTTAGCCATTTTCTGTCATGTAGTCCCTTCAAAGTAACTTCAAATGAGATGTGGTCCCTAAAAAAAATAGTTTTATACATTTTGTTGGAAAAATTAGAAATCTCTCGTCAGCTTTTAACCTTTCGAACTTCCGAACGAAAAAAAGATGTTTAATATATTGTGCTGATGTAAAGTAAATATATGGGAAATAGTAACATAGTTAGCTAGGACAAAAAAAGACATTTGTCCATCCAGTTCAGCCTATATTCCGTCAGAATAAATCCACAGATCTACGTCCTTCTAAAGAACCTAATAACTGTAAGATACAATATTGTTATGTTGGTTATTTTTTAACTATTTTGTGTGACATAACTCTCTGATTTAAGGGCATAAAAATAAAAAAAACTGAAAATTTGCTTTTTTTTCCACAAATAAATGTGAGTCATATCGAATTCCTCTAATATATAAAGCTCAAGTGTGTGTATGTATGTACTGTATGTCTAGGATTGGCATCCGCACCGTCGCAGCTACAGAAACAAAATTTGGCACAGTCACACGTCTGGACCCAGACCTAGGCTATGTTCTGAGGTGAAATTTTAACCCCGCGCGTTCCAATTCACCAAACAATTTTGCCCCTATCTATATAATGGGGAAAAAGTGTGTGTGTATCAAGCCCCGCCCCTCATTATGATGTCATAATGGTTGCCATGGCGACGCTGATGTCATCATAGGTTGCAAGCCCTGCTGCTCATTATGATGTCATAATGGTTGACTATGGGAAGGAGGATGTGTGATGGGTATATGGGCACTGGACTATGGGATGGAGGATATGTATGACGGGTATATGGGCACGGGACTATGGGATGGAGGATGTGTGATGGGTATATGGGCACTGGACTATGGGATGGAAGATATGTATGACGGGTATATGGGCCCGGGACTATGTGATGGAGGATATGTATGATGGGTATATGGGCACGGGACTATGGGATGGAGGATATGTATGATGGGTATATGGGCATGGGACTATGAGATGAAGGATGTGTGATGGGTATATGGGCACTCGACTATGGGATGGCGAATATGTATGATGGGTATATGGGCATGGGACTATGGGATGGAGGATGTGTGATGGTATATGGGCATGGGCCTATGGGATCGTGGATATGTATGATGGGTATATGGGCACGGGACTATGGGATGGAGGATAATTATAATTTGCTATAACTAACCAAGGTTAGTTACTATGCCCGGGCAGAGTACTTATTTATGTTTTTCATTATCTGGGTGCACCCACTTTTTTCTTGTAACCTGCGGTGCTCTCTCTTTTATATATTATTTTTAAATGTATCTAATAAACTTCATATTTTTTAAATATTCATACCTTCGCCTTTTTGTAAAGTTTTCTTTTTCGGCGTCTCTATAAAGTTTTTTGTTTTACTGCTATTTAACAGTGGGATAATTGGTTGGTGTATGTAACTAAGTAACTACCAAAAACACGTGTTGTAGAGGTGGGTAAATTAGCAGGTAGTTATAAGGTCTTTAGGTATGTTATACCATTTTCTTCCTTTAGAGGAATTCTTTAGGTACTCAGAAAAGCCCTTAAAGACAATGGCTGGCCCAATGTCATCAAATCTCTTATGACAGAATGCTGTTGTAATACGCTTTGAAAAGTCGCAAAATTTTTGCTCAACATGAGTGTGTGAAAAAATACTGCACTTTTGTCATTTCCATGCCAGTTTTGGCAAGCTCTTGGATGTGGCATGGTGTCACCCACTCTCCTTAATCTTGACAATCTGTTGCGTATTTTGTCACAAATCTTACTCCAGTCTTTGGGGTAGCAATTGTGGCTAGGTGCATGGAGTTGCACATCTCTTTAAAGACGTGCCTTATTTATTAAGAGAGTGAGAATAAATCTGTGCAAAGACCAACCCTGATATCACCACTATATGTTGACCATATAGTGGCAGATACCAGTCTTGCACAACATATAAAAAATTACAGCACAGTTATAGTGACTCACAGGTAATGTTCTTTCTCATTGAATCGTTCACTTTTCTCGTCTTTTCCATCTGGCCCAGACCGACCTGACAGCTTCTAGCCAAGACTCGTCTGCATAGTTTACAACCAAAACATATTTGACTTCTCACATTTTCTGCATTGTTTCCATCTATTCCCAACTTGCACAAGCTCCTTATCCTACTGTCATCCCAATGCTAAGCCTTCTGTTGCCATATTTGTTGCTGTTACTGCACCTGTTGTGTGGCACAGATATAGTGGTCCTTAGTGCCCCACCTAATAATGCCTACCACTGTGCCCCTTACAAAGAAAATGCCCTCCTGATGGTAAACTTGATCTCTAGAAAATATTATTGTGCTCTCCTAGTGCCTTAGAAAACAATACCTACATTTTGCCCTTTAGAAACTATTAATGCCCCAGTGTTCTCCTTTGACGATCGCACCCATAACCATAATCCTTCTTAAGTACCCACTTAACTTTTAATAATGTCCCCTGACTCCCCTTCACCCCCTATAGTAATAATGTTCACTAAGTCTCCCGTACAACAATAATGTCCCGAGTCCACAACCGTATAGCAATAATGTCCCATGAGTCCCCACATGTACAGCTTCCCTACACACAGTATGATTCTACCCACAGCTCCTCTATATAAAGTGTGATGCTCCCTCTGCTCTCCTGTACAGTGTGATGCCTCAACTGCTCCCTTACAAATAGTATGATATCCGCACAGCTCCCCTATACACAGTATGATATATTCACAGCCCTCAACATACAGTATGATGGACCCAAAGCTCCCCTATATACAGAATGATCTTCTCACTGATCCGCTATAAACCTTATGATGTACTCCATAGTCCTTTATACAAAGTATGATCTGCCCCAACTCCCTATATACAGAATGGTGGCCTCCACAGCTCCCTGTAAACAGTAGTATGATGCCCATACAGCTCCCCTATACACAGTATAATGCCCCCACAGCTCCCTATACACAGTATGATAGCCCTCAAAGCCCCCATATATACAATGTAATGCTCCCCTATGCACAGTATAATGCACCAATTCCCCCTGTAAAAGCATAATGCACCATACACTGTATGATGGCCCAAACAGTCATCACACAGTTTAATGCCCCCAGAGCCCTGCTATAATTAGTATAACGCCCACCTATGCACACTATGATTTCCTGACAGTAGTCCTAACAGTATAATGCCCCCTATACCCCACGATAGCAAAATGCCTGTCCCACTGAATGATGCCCCCTAGGCTCCCCTGTACACATTATAATGGCACTTACACAATTTGTTGGTTTCCACAATAGTCCCCACATCGTATGATGTCTCACTGCAGTCTCCACACTGCTTAATGCCCTCACAGCACCCTTACAAGTACTATTATAATACCAAATAAACATCATATATGTATTTAGCCCTGGTTCCTTGCGAGTCTGCTGGCAGATGGCTTCAAAGTGCATGTGGACCAACACAATGCATGCTAAAGCGACCTGCGGTCTCCAGAACAGAGAGCGGTAGTGTAGTGATGCAACGCATCCTAATTCTACTGTAGAGTTTAACTGTCACTTCCCCCTCCCCCAGTTGATACGCTATTGATCTAGATATCTAGATACATTCTTTGTGGGTAGGAATGCCTCTCTGTTAAAGGGTTTAGTGTGACTCTTATCTTGAATACCTGTCCTTAAGATCGGTCATGAATACCTAATTAAGAGTTGTCCAGCTGTTTGTCCCGATATTCAGTTAGCTTTTTAAGGGGTCCACTGTATACAATTTGTAGTGGCTTTGCCAGGTATTACAGCCACTGCTGTTCAATCTCAAAAGTGGGACTTAGCTGCAATACCAAGCACTGCCACTAAAAAATCTATGGCGCTGTGCCAGGTAAGGCCTGTTTCACACTTCAGTTTTTTTAGATCAGTTGAAATCCGCCAAGGATGAAAAAAACGGATTTGTTTCCATTTTGGAACAAACTGATGTCAGCAGACAGTTTTTTGGACGGATTCGCCGAAGTTGCAAAGGGCAGGAAATTTAAAGGAACCGCCGTCTGCTCCGCCCGGGAACCGCTACAATTCAAACGGATCCGTCCAAAAACGGATGCAACGGACGACCGTCAGTCAAAATCTGCCACTAATGCAAGTCTATGGGGGAAAAAACGGATCCGCCAAAAAAGGGGCGGATCCGTTTTTTTCTAAAACTGGCGGATTTTGACTAACGTCAAAAAACGGAAGGTGAAACAGGCCTAAGCAATAAAGACACAGACTTCCTCAATCAACTTCCTCAAGTTGAAACCCCTTTGATTTGATATTGATAACCTGTCTTAGGTTTTTTCACACATCAGTATTTTTGATCAGTATTTCATCAGTATTTGTATGGCAAAATCTGGAGTGTCTCAGGTGTCAATCTTTTAGTTACAGTTTTTCTCTGTAAGTTACACTTGGCTTACAAACATTGATGCAAAATACTGACCAATACAGGCCCTTAAATACATAATAAAAAAATTGGAAAAATAGAAATCTATGAAATAAGTATAAATCTTAAAAACTGCACACAAGCAGTGTAGTAAATACTCGAGTTCATGTACATTCAGTAAATCTAGATTCACATTTTAAAATAATTTTTATTATTTTCAACTATTTTTTTTCCTCGTTCCAAATACATATTGTATATTCTATGTGTCAATTTTCATGCATTAATGAAAAGAAACCACTTTATCAATGCATGTTTTAATGTCGAAAACAATGTTTTATGACAAAAATGTAGAACAGTGAATGTCTCTTCTTGTCACAAAGTTTAAGGCCATTTATTGTTATATTCCACCTAGGAAACCTCTTCAGTTCATGTAAGTTTAGCTGATGCAGCCAGAATTCATTTTCCTCAGCTTTGCTGGTAGATTACTATCCAGCATTGTCCCCAAGGTTAGCATGCCCTGTGTCTTCTTCTGAAGCTGGAGGTTTCCAGTAGACTGTGTCATACACTCAGGTTTCACCTTGAAATATTTCAATGGTGTATTCTCCTCGCTGTCTTCACATGTGGAAACTGTGATCCGTTGTATCTTTAATGGGAGATCCCCGGTGCTGCATGCTCTTTCCACACTATTACTACACATTCTTAGTAATTTTCTCTGGGCGTTGTCACTGCCCCGACTGAGTTTTTGAAGCTTGGATGGAAGTAAACTGCTGCCTACTTCAAACACATTGAGGTAGTCCAATGAGCAAACCCTATCCCGATTATATTTATCACTGCAGAGAGAGGTTAGGGGAGAACTTGGGGCTTGTTTCTCCTCTAATTCCTTTACACTGTAGTAAGGAGTTGGGACTTCAAAGGTGGCGTGAAACTGGGAGTAGTCCACCCTGAAGAAGCCCTCTTCTAGGGACATGACTGGAAGAAATCTATGTCCCCAAAGTACTTCATCCTCAGTATAAGATGTTCTTGCTTGGCAAGTCATTCCTGCAAGATAATTAAGATTTTACTGATTAATTAAATTCTATAAAAAACATATGATATACTGTATGTATTAAAGGGAACCTGTCAGGAGCTTTAGGACCGCCAAACTAACCACATTTCTGTTAGTACACCTATAAACCAAACAAGTCCCAAATAAGAATAAGAGAATAAAAGTCAATAGAAATATTATCCTACAAAAATTCCTCCTTTATTAAAGAGGTGGTCCAAAACTAACACTGATTTAATCCTAAATACCTATCTATTTAATGTAATAATCTAATTACTTTTCAAATATACATTAATTAAAAAGTTCCTATCATTTCCTCTCTACTCTCTGTGTTTTTTTTTACCATGGTTAGTAAAACAAGACGCTATCAAGGGGGAGAGACTGCGGTCACTGATGTCTATTCTGGGGCAGGGCTAGCCCCTGCTCTACTGAGTATTTGTTGGTTGTCAATTCTGAAGTGTGCACAGTAGGATCTTGTCACTGTGCAATATTCATTTGAATGCATAGTGACAGTGCGCTCCCTCGCCAGATCTGATGAGAAGGCAAGTGAGTGTATTGTCAGTGCGAATTATAAGGCAATAAGCCGGCAAGCAGGAAAAGCAGAAACCAGCCCAAACCCCTAAAACTGACATTATGTTCAGGGGCGTTCCTCTCTACAAAGACTTATTTTAGGAATTTGCTCCTAAAGGATAGGAATCAAGATGATTACTGGAAAAAAAATGATCGAAACCAGAGTGAGGCATGACAAATGTTAAAAACTACAGAGTAAAAAAAAGTTATCCATTTGTTATTGGTGCACACTTGCAAACAATCCTGTATTTTGTGGGAATGTTCTGCATTCTGGAACTCAAATATGTGCTTAAAGCACCACTCAAGTGGTTTTTTTCAGCGCTGGAGTGGTGTTTTAAATGTTAGCCGGTCATATACTCACTCTCCGGCATCTTCACCATATTTTGGCACTGCTCTTGTCCAGCAAAACCATCTTGTGACAGTACCTTCTGACTGGCCAGAAGTCAGAGGCTTCGTCACAAGCTCTCAATGCAAGTCTATGAGAGCAGGAATGAGGCTTTCATAGTTTTGTATTGAAAAGTGACCTTCGGCGTGCTCTATGAAACACTGGAACCACTGACAGGTTACTTTTTGCCAGAGACTGATGGGAGCAGAGGCAAAAACAGATGAAAACGCTGGAAGGTGAGTATCAGACAGGGGGAAGGGGACTTACATTTAAAGCACCACTCGAGCAGTGCAATATAAAAAGAGATGGAGTGGTGTTTTAAAGTAAATTTTTCTGAAAGATCTCCGCCACTTCATCAAACTATTTCTATGGTCATCTTGTTCTGTGAAGTATATCAGACATACTTTAAAGCCCCCATCACACTAAGCGAGATCTCTAGCGAGATCGCTGCTGAGTCACAAGTTTTGTGACGCAATAGCGACCTCAGCAGCGATCTCGCTGTTTGTGACACCTATCAGCAACCGGCCCCCCGCCGGGTATCGCTGATCGTTCAAGAATGTCCTGGGCCTTTTTTTGAACGTTGATCGTTTGTTTGAGAGCTCACCAGCGATCCTGACCAGGTCATATCATTGTCGGGATCGCTGGTGCGTCACTATGTGTAACGGGACCCTTACTGATCCAATATTTAATTCCCTGGCTGAAAAAATATCTGTTTAATCCATATGTCAATTAGGCTTAAGAGCTCTTCTCACTGGCTTGTCTACACAATCAAGTAGTAGAAGATGGGGATGGGCAGAGAATTGAGCCAGGGAGACAAAGGTTTGGGAAGTGTTTTGACATTCACAGAGCACTTGAGCTCAATTTGAATATAAATTAAAATAGCAAATTTTTTTTTCAGCCAAGGAGCAAAAAATTGCATAAGTAAAAGTATGGATAACATTATTTTTGAAAGTGCAACGTGACCATGACAATTGGCTGGCTAAGATTAAGGAAAAAGAAGAAAAGTTTTTTTTTGCTTTTTTAAGAGTGCCACACTTGACTTTTTCTGTTATTGCAACTGTTTTCCATTGAATGTGGATGAACTGCAATACTACGAAAAGCCCAGTAAGAATAGTGATGCAATTCTGCTACTGGAAAAAGCAGATTCTTATTGTAACCCCAGACGACCCCTTTAATAATTTGACAGCATTGAAATGAATGAATGTTTTTCACATTTCAATTGTATAGTGATGAATGGTTTGGAGTATTCCTAATGTTTCCTTGTATTTGTCCATTCCACTGTATGAACTTCAAAAAGGAATGGTAAATTATGTCTTTTCTGCCAAAATATTATGATATAATGAGCTTTGATTACTGCCTATTACTCACATTACAGGGCAGGAATGCTGATGAATTATATGGTGAAATTACAAAGCATTAGCTAAAACATTCCATTCTGCTGCAGATTTACTAAAAGGCCTTTAATTTCAATGAAAATGCATTTAAAAAATCCAGCTGTAATACCAGCATGTGGGACGTTATGGGGCTCATTCTAAGATTTGCACATTGCTGCCTGATGATGTGTTCTTTGGACATTATATTCAGATTGTACAATGCTTATAGTTCTCGCCGTATTGACTAAAATTTCCTTTGACATTTCTGTATATTACACCAATCATTACTCTGGAGCCAGGAACATTGCTGTTTGGTAAAAGTTTCTGTTACATCTTACAACCTTTTAAAGTCAAGCGTTTTTTTAAGTACCGTACAATGTTTTCTTGGACCTTTTCCAGATATAAGTGATGCAAAAAAAGAGAAAAATGCTGGGTATCTGCAGCCAATTTTGCGGTAATAGGGAAAAAATTCTTGCGACCCCTAGATCAGCTACATATTATTTATACATAGGCCAGTTTCACACATTCAAATTTCTCAGTCCACATGTAGACCTTGATTTCTGCAGGTCTTCTGACCTTACAGCTACATAGGCATGAGGCTGTCGAGATGAGACAGGAGACCTGCAGCTGGTCCAGAAATTGATGTGAGTAAACGGACCGCCAAACTCAGTTGTGTAAAACCGACCATATGTTAACTCTTAATGCCAATAAATGTGCTACAAAAGTCAAGGATGTTTGTGTACTGGCGATTTCTGAATTTTAGGGTAGGGCATTCTAACTTCATGTGCACTAACTGTAAAGAATCCTTTCATATGCCTACACTGATTCCCCTTTTGCCCCCACACAGTTCTTGTAATATAAACATTAAGTGCCAGTTCTTTGCGTTGAAAGACTGAAACGGGAATATCTGACTGTGCAGCAGCCACAAGTAGTTAGGACTGTGGAAACAGTCAAGGAGACTGAGCTATGCTGTTTCTGTAACACCCTTCCATTTTAATGGGAATTATGGAAGAAATGTAACACCCCTGGCATGGCTGTTTCTTAGTCCTGACAGAGATTGATCCAGTTTCAAAAAGAGAAAAAGATAGAAAAATGAAAAAAGAAGAATATCCCAATTTCAGTATTGAATGGCTGAGAAGGGAATACACCTTTAACCACACATATGCTTAAATGTATATGATTCCAAATGTTAAGATCCACTCTAAATTGTTTCTTTTTTAAGTTTAATCAGTCCAGTTTTTCTAGTCTCTCAATATACAGTCCTTTTACAATTTTTTTGTGTAGTCTCCATTCTTTATAATGGTTGTCCCATAAACAACATATGTCACCTATCCAAAGGATGATAAATGTATGATTGATGGAGGTCTCCACGTATGATAAGAACTGGGGTCTCAAAGTCTCCTATGTGAGAGAAGCATTAATGAGCATTTGTGACCAATGCTTCACTAATTGCAATATTCAATAGTGCTCTCTCTATAGCTCCATTCACACAGAACTGTGAGCCCAGTGGCAGTTACAGTTGACAGACTATCAGCGATCATACCCATCCTGTGTATAGGTGAGCAATGTTTTCATGGTACAACCCCTTTTAAGTACTCTAACACTAAAATGCCCAGTTGTAAGAACCTTCTATACACAGTGCCTTGCGAAAATATTCGGCTCCCTGGTTATTTTAAATTTTTTTGGAAATGCAAAAACTGAAAAGTGGGGTGTGCAATATTATTCGGCCCCTTTACTTTTAGTGCAGCAAACTCACTCCAGAAGTTCATTGTGGATCTCTGAATGATCCAATGTTGTCCTAAATGACTAATGATGATAAATATAATCCACCTGTGTGTAATCAAGTCTCCGTATAAATGCACCTGCTCTGTGATAGTCTCAGGGTTCTGTATGAAGCACAGAGCGCATCATGAAGACCAAGGAACACAAGAGGCAGGTCCATGATACTGTTGTGGAGAAGTTTAAAGCCGGATTTGAATACAAAATGATTTCCAAAACTTTAAACATCCCAAGGAGCACTGTGCAAGCGATCATATTGAAATGGGAGGAGTATCATACCACTGCAAATCTACCAAGACCAGGCCATCCCTCTAAACTTTCATCTCAAACAAGGAGAAGACTGATCAAAGATGCAGCCAAGAGGCCCATGATCACTCTGGATGAACTGCAGAGATCTACAGCTGAGGTGGGACATTCTGTCCATAGGACAACAATCAGTCGTACACTGCACAAATCTGGCCATTATGGAGTGGCAAGAAGAAAGCCATTTCTCAAAGATATCCATAAAAAGTGTTGTTTAAAGTTTGCAACAAGCCACCTGGGAGACACACCAAACATGTGGAAGAAGGTGCTCGGGTCAGATGAATCCAAATTCGAACTTTTTGGCAACAATGCCAAACGATATGTTTGGTGTAAAGGCAACACAGCTCATCACCCTGAACACACCATCTCCATCAAACCTCACTTTGCTCGAGCTGTTTGCCAAGGAAGAATGGGCATGAATTTCAGTCTCTCGATATACAAAACTGATAGAGACATACCCCAAGCAACTTGCAGCTGTAATCGCAGCAAAAGGTGGCACAACAAAGTATTAAGTTAAAAGGGCCGAATAATATTGCACGCCCCACTTTTCAGTTTTTGAATTTCCACAAAAATTTAAAATAACCAATAAATTTCGTTCAATTTCACAATTGTTTCACACTTGTTGTTGATTCTTCACCAAAAATTTACATTTGGTATCTTTATGTTTGAAGCATGATATGTGGGAAAAGGTTGAAAAGTTCCAGGGGGCCGAATACTTTCGCAAGGCACTGTACATACATATGAGTAATAATATGTGCTGCTCTATTACAGTTGTGGCCAAAAGTATTGACACCCCTGCAATTCTGTCAAATAATACTCAGTTTCTTCCTCAAAATGATTGCAAACACAAATTCTTTGGTATTATTATCTTCATTTAATTTGTCTTAAATGAAAAAACACAAAAAGAATTGTCCTAAAGCCAAATTGGATATAATTCCACACCAAACATAACAAAGAGGGTGGACAAAAGTATTGGCACTGTTCGAAAAATCATGTGATGCTTCTCTAATTTGCATAATTAACAGCACCTGTAACTTACCTGTGGCACCTAACAGGTGTTGGCAATAACTAAATCACACTTGCAGCCAGAAGTGTTTTGAGAAACACGTGATGGTGTCTCCGCAGTGCCGGATGTTGATCTCCATGAGGTCAATCATCCTCACTTTTTCTTAGTCTTTTACTAGGCATTGCTCCTACTAGCCAGTTTCCTACTCCACACTGATGAGGGGCAATACCCCGAAACAGCTGTCTGTGGATGGATACCATGTTTTGGCATAGGTGGTTTCCTTCATTGGAGACTGCCCTTTCCCGTGGTTGTTCCTTCCCGGTGAAAGACCTGGCTAGTCATTGCTTGCGTTGAGAAACATGTGATGGTGTCTCCGCGGCTTATATATTTTGCATGTTTTACATATTTCCCATAAGGGATGGGGGCAGTGCTCTAGAATCACTGCGTTGAGAAACACGTGATGGTGTCTCCGCAGTGCCGGATGTTGATCTCCATGAGGTCAATCATCCTCACTTTTTCTTAGTCTTTTACTAGGCATTGCTCCTACTAGCCAGTTTCCTACTCCACACTGATGAGGGGCAATACCCCGAAACAGCTGTCTGTGGATGGAGACCATGTTTTGGCATAGGTGGTTTCCTTCATTGGAGACTGCCCTTCCCGTGGTTGTTCCTTCCCGGTGAAAGACCTGGCTAGTCATTGCTTGCGTTGAGAAACATGTGATGGTGTCTCCGCGGATTATATATTTTGCATGTTTTACATATTTCCCATAAGGGATGGGGGCAGTGCTCTAGAATCACTGCGTTGAGAAACACGTGATGGTGTCTCCGCAGTGCCGGATGTTGATCTCCATGAGGTCAATCATCCTCACTTTTTCTTAGTCTTTTACTAGGCATTGCTCCTACTAGCCAGTTTCCTACTCCACACTGATGAGGGGCAATACCCCGAAACAGCTGTCTGTGGATGGATGCCATGTTTTGGCATAGGTGGTTTCCTTCATTGGAGACTGCCCTTCCCGTGGTTGCTCCTTCCCGGTGAAAGACCTGGCTAGTCATTGCTTGCGTTGAGAAACATGTGATGGTGTCTCCGCGGCTTATATATTTTGCATGATTTACATATTTCCCATAAGGGATGGGGGCAGTGCTCTAGAATCACTGCGTTGAGAAACACGTGATGGTGTCTCCGCAGTGCCGGATGTTGATCTCCATGAGGTCAATCATCCTCACTTTTTCTTAGTCTTTTACTAGGCATTGCTCCTACTAGCCAGTTTCCTACTCCACACTGATGAGGGGCAATACCCCAAAACAGCTGTCTGTGGATGGATACCATGTTTTGGCATAGGTGGTTTCCTTCATTGGAGACTGCCCTTCCCGTGGTTGTTCCTTCCCGGTGAAAGACCTGGCTAGTCATTGCTTGCGTTGAGAAACATGTGATGGTGTCTCCGCGGCTTATATATTTTGCATGTTTTACATATTTCCCATAAGGGATGGGGGCAGCGCTCTAGAATCACTGCGTTGAGAAACACGTGATGGTGTCTCCGCAGTGCCGGATGTTGATCTCCATGAGGTCAATCATCCTCACTTTTTCTTAGTCTTTTACTAGGCATTGCTCCTACTAGCCAGTTTCCTACTCCACACTGATGAGGGGCAATACCCCGAAACAGCTGTCTGTGGATAGATACCATGTTTTGGCATAGGTGGTTTCCTTCATTGGAGACTGCCCTTCCCGTGGTTGTTCCTTCCCGGTGAAAGACCTGGCTAGTCATTGGTTGCGTTGAGAAACATGTGATGGTGTCTCCGCGGCTTATATATTTTGCATGGTTTACATATTTCCCATAAGGGATGGGGGCAGTGCTCTAGAATCACTGCGTTGAGAAACACGTGATGGTGTCTCCGCAGTGCCGGATGTTGATCTCCATGAGGTCAATCATCCTCACTTTTTCTTAGTCTTTTACTAGGCATTGCTCCTACTAGCCAGTTTCCTACTCCACACTGATGAGGGGCAATACCCCGAAACAGCTGTCTGTGGATGGATGCCATGTTTTGGCATAGGTGGTTTCCTTCATTGGAGACTGCCCTTCCTGTGGTTGTTCCTTCCTGGTGAAAGACCTGGCTAGTCATTGCTTGCGTTGAGAAACATGTGATGGTGTCTCCGTGGCTTATATATTTTGCATGTTTTACATATTTCCCATAAGGGATGGGGGCAGTGCTCTAGAATCACTGCGTTGAGAAACACGTGATGGTGTCTCCGCAGTGCCGGATGTTGATCTCCATGAGGTCAATCATCCTCACTTTTTCTTAGTCTTTTACTAGGCATTGCTCCTACTAGCCAGTTTCCTACTCCACACTGATGAGGGGCAATACCCCGAAACAGCTGTCTGTGGATGGATACCATGTTTTGGCATAGGTGGTTTCCTTCATTGGAGACTGCCCTTCCCGTGGTTGTTCCTTCCCGGTGAAAGACCTGGCTAGTCATTGCTTGCGTTGAGAAACATGTGATGGTGTCTCCGCGGCTTATATATTTTGCATGTTTTACATATTTCCCATAAGGGATGGGGGCAGTGCTCTAGAATCACTGCGTTGAGAAACACGTGATGGTGTCTCCGCAGTGCCGGATGTTGATCTCCATGAGGTCAATCATCCTCACTTTTTCTTAGTCTTTTACTAGGCATTGCTCCTACTAGCCAGTTTCCTACTCCACACTGATGAGGGGCAATACCCCGAAACAGCTGTCTGTGGATGGATACCATGTTTTGGCATAGGTGGTTTCCTTCATTGGAGACTGCCCTTCCCGTGGTTGTTCCTTCCCAGTGAAAGACCTGGCTAGTCATTGCTTGCGTTGAGAAACATGTGATGGTGTCTCCGCGGCTTATATATTTTACTTGCAGCCAGTTGACATGGATTAAAGTTGACTCAACCTCTGTCCTGTGTCCTTGTGTGTACCACATTGAGCATGGAGAAAAGAAAGAAGACCAAAGAACTGTCTGAGGACTTCAGAAACCAAATTGTGAGGAAGCATGAGCAATCTCAAGGCTTCAAGTCCATCTCCAAACACCTGAATGTTCCTGTGTCTACCGTGCGCAGTGTCATCAAGAAGTTTAAAGCCCATGGCACTGTGGCTAACCTCCCTAGATGTGGACGGAAAAGAAAAATTGACAAGAGATTTCAATGCAAGATTGTGCGGATGTTGGATAAAGAACCTCGACTAACATCCAAACAAGTTCAAGCTGCCCTGCAGTCCGAGGGTACAACAGTGTCAACCCGTACTGTCCGTCGGCGTCTGAATGAAAAGGGACTGTATGGTAGGAGACCCAGGAAGACCCCACTTCTTATCCCGAGACATAAAAAAGCCAGGCTGGAGTTTGCCAAAACTTACCTGAAAAAGCCTAAAACGTTTTGGAAGAATGTTCTCTGGTCAGAGGAGACAAAAGTAGAGCTTTATGGGCAAAGGCATCAACATAGAGTTTACAGGAGAAAAAAAGAGGCATTCAAAGAAAAAAACACGGTCCCTACAGTCAAACATGGCGGAGCTTCCCTGATGTTTTGGGGTTGCTTTGCTGCCTCTGGCACTGGACTGTTTGACTGTGTGCATGGCATTATGAAGTCTGAAGACTACCAACAAATTTTGCAGCATAATGTAGGGCCCAGTGTGAGAAAGCTGGGTCTTCCAGCAGGACAATGACCCAAAACACACTTCAAAAAGCACTAGAAAATGGTTTGAGAGAAAGCACTGGAGACTTCTAAGGTGGCCAGCAATGAGTCCAGACCTGAATCCCATAGAACACCTGTGGAGAGATCTAAAAATGGCAGTTGGAGAAGGCACCCTTCAAATATCAGGGACCTGGAGCAGTTTGCCAAAGAAGAATGGTCTAAAATTCCAGCAGAGCATTGTAAGAAACTCATTGATGGTTACTGGAAGCGGTTGGTCGCAGTTATTTTGGCTAAAGGTTGTGCAACCAAGTAGGCTGAGGGTGCCAATACTTTTGTCTGGCCCATTTTTGGAGTTTTGTGTGAAATGATTAATATTTTGCTTTTTGCTTCATTCTCTTTTGTGTTTTTTCATTTAAGACAAATTAAATGAAGATAATAATACCAAAGAATTTGTGTTTGCAATCATTTTAAGGAAGAAACTGAGTATTATCTGACAGAATTGCAGGGGTGTCAATACTTTTGGCCACAACTGTATATGCCTTTACATTTTACAACTGATATTCTTTAGATTTGGTAATCCTTAAACTGAAACTGTCACTAGGTTTTTGTTACCCCATCTGAGAGCAGCATAATGTAGGGGAAGAGACTCTGAATCCAGCAATGTATCACCTATTGAGCTGCTTGCTGAATTTTTTATAAAATCAGTTTTCTCTGTTGCAGATCTAGCAGTTCTCGGAATGCTAAGCTCTGTATAACCCCACCCATACCTCTGATTGGCAGATTTCTGTGTACACTCTGCATAGGCAGAAAGCTGCCAATCAGTGGTGGTTGCGGGATTATACAGATCTCAAGAATTCATAAATATGGAGGACTCTATGGAAGCAGGATTACTAGTCCTCTAGTGATAATCTCATGCTGATAAAATAGTGATTTTTACAAACACTACAGCAAGCAATCCAGTAAGTAATACATAGTTGGAATCAAGGTCTCTGCCTCTACATTATGCTGGTCTCAGATTACATGGCAAAAATTTGGTGACAGATTCCATTTAAAGGGAATCTGTCACCCCTTTTTTCGAATATGAGCTGCCGGCACCGACATCAGGGGCTTATCTACAGCATTCTGTAATGCTGTAGATAAGCCCCGATGTAACCTGAAAGATAAAAAAAAAGAGTTAGATTATATTCACCGGGGGGGGAGATCACGTCTGATGAATGTCGCATGTCGCGGTCCTGTCCCGCGCCTCCCATCTTCATACGATGTCGTCCTCTTCTTTCCTTCCTGTCATCGCTCCTGCACAGGCACACTGCTCTGCCTTGTTGAGGGCAGGGCAGAGACCTGCAGTGCGCAGGCGCCGGTAGAGGTCCGGCGCCTGCGCACTGCAGTATTCTGCTCTGTCCTCAACAGGGCAGAGCAGTGCGTCTGGCTGGAGCCACGACAGGAAGGAAAGAAGAGGATGTCACCATATGAAGATGGGAGGTGCCGGACCACAACACCCATCGGACTGGACCGCCCCCCGGTGAGTATAATCTAATTCTTTTTCTCTTTTTTCTTATCTTTCAGGTTACATCGGGGGCTTATCTATAGCATTACAGAATGCTGTTGATAAGCCCCTGATGGCGGTGCTGGCAGCTCATATTTGAAAAAAGGGGTGACAGTTTCCCTTTAAATGGAATCATTCTGTATTTGCAGACTCAATAGACACCACCTATGGATTCAACTTACTTGGACCCACAGTTATACAAGATGGTCCCATGACAAAGAATCAAAAGGGTTTGCTTCTAAGGGGTGCTAGCCACCACTGTATGCTTAACCACATACAACTGTTGCCCCCTGCCCATTTTTATGACCTTTGTACATATTCCTATGCTATTCTTGCTACCTATTATTATAAATCTGTCGCCATTGGCCCCAAAGCAGCCACGTTCTCTAGCTCTGCGTAGACATGAATATATGTAGGCTACACAGTAATATTAGTTGTCTGAGGAGAGGGCTTTTGTGTTGCAGTTGACCAGTGAAGTTGGCTTATGGCCTCTCCCTATATTTCCTTGGTGTTTTTCTCTTTTCACCCTTCTTCGGCCTGACCTGTTTTGTCTTCCTCCCTCTACCTCTTATTTTCTCATCTGATCTGATTCCTGCTCCCTCTCCGTGTATCCTCCTTATCACGTCTATCATACTCTTGATGCAAATCATTACATTATTGATCTGCTTCCTTCCTATAATAAACTATGTTGTACTTCATTCTCGGTTCCTGTTGTAGCAATCATGGAATCATTACGATTCTCTAATCCTCACCAGTAGTTTCCACAATGCCTTCCAGAATGACAACTATCTCAAACTGTTCACTCCGCAGTGACTTGTGCGAGAGATCAAAGAATGGACTCCGACGGTTGATCTCATGGCAGATTGTTAGTGGAGAAACAAGGAACAGTTGATCAGCTCCGGTGCCAAATCCAACATCCAGCTCACGTTGGTCTAGCGGCAAGAATTCACCTTCTGGTGTCTGTCTGGACTGAGAAAAAAATGCAAATATTAAATGATTAATCATACTAGAAACTTAGCCTGCAATGTGGATGAAAGTAATAAGCGATGTGAATGTTGTGATGGTCAGTTACATTTTATTACAATTAGGGCTTACATAGAAAGCATCATTTTAATTTTTATTTACTAAATTAATAGAACATGTGAAAATAAGTAACTTTATAATATACTAGCTGAAGAGCCCGGCGCTGCCCGGGCATAGTAACTAACTACGGTTAGTTATAACAAATTATAATCATTATATCTATATATATATAAAGCTGAGTGTAGCGCCCCACCCACTCCGCATAGCCACATTCACTATAATATCCCACATCATCTGGTCAGCCAGAGCTACCGGACTACTACCCCTAATATCCCACATCATCCCATCAGCCAGAGCCACCGGACAACTACCCTTAATATCCCACATCATTCCGTTAAAGCCACCAGACTACTACCCCTAATATCCCACATCCTCCTGTCAGCCAGAGCCACTGGACAATTACCACTAATATCCCACATCATCCCATCACAGTCGCCAGACTACTACCCCTAATATCCCATATCGTCCTGTCAGCCAGTGCCACCGGACTACTACCCTTAATATCCCACATCATTCCGTCAAAGCCACCAGACTACTACCCCTAATATCCCACATCCTCCTGTCAGCCAGAGCCACCGGACAATTACCACTAATATCCCACATCATCCCATCACAGCCGCCGGACTACTACCCATAATATCCCACATCATCCCGTCCGCCAGAACCACCGGACTACTACCACTAATATCCCACATCATCCTGTCAGCCAGAGCCACCGGACTATTACCCCTAATATCCCACATCATCCCATCAGCCAGAGCCACCGGACTACTCCCCCTAATATCCCACATCATCCCATCAACCAGAGCCACCGGACTACTACCCCTAACATCCCACATCATCCCATCAGTCTGGGGTCAGAACCAGAGTGCTGAGTGGAACGGTCCTAACTTCCATACCGGGGATCCCTTTAAGAGAGACCTGGGGGCAGTACCAAAGTGCAGAGTGGATTTGCCTTCACTTCCATACCGGGGATCCCTTTAAGAGAGGCCTGGGGGCAGTACCAAAGTGCAGAGTGGATTTGCCTTCACTTCCATACCGGGGATCCCTTTAAGAGAGGCCTGAGGTCAGTACCAAAGCGCAAAGTGGATTTGCCCTCACTTCCATACCGGGGATCCCTTTAGTAGGGGCCTTGGGTCAGAACCAGAGCGCTGAGAGGATTTACCCCAACTTCCATACTGGGGATCCCTTTAAGAGAGCCTGGGATCAAAACCAGAGCGTTTGAAGGCAATTGCCTTGACTTCCATACCAGGGATCCCTTTAAGAGAGGCCTGGGGTCAGAACCAAAGCGCTGGATGAATTTGCCCTGACTTCCATACCGGAGATCCTTTTAAGAGAGACCTGGGGTCAGAACCAGAGCGCTGAGTGGATTTGCCCTTACTTGCATACCAATGATCCCTTTAATAGAACTCTGGGGTCAGAATCAGAGCGCTGGGGGATTTTCCCTATCTTCCATACAGGAGATCCCTTTAAGAAAGCCTGGGGTCAGTATCAGAGCATTTGAAGGCAATTGCCCTGACTTCCATACTGGGGATACCTTTAAGAGAGGCCTGGGGTCAGTACCAAAGCGCAGTGTGGATTTGCCCTAAGTTCCATACCAATGATCCCTTTAAGAGACCCTGGGGTTTCTCTCTCTCCCCTTTTCCAGAGTTCTGTTCCTTTAAATTTCACACACTGGCTGCTGCGATGGATCCGTCCAAAAACCAGATCGGGTGCATCATTTTTGCAAATCTGCAACGGATCCGTTTTTTCACACTTTGACGGTTTGGTATGGAGGATGTGTGATGGGTATATAGGCACGGGAGGGGGGGTTCATTTCTGTCATGTGCTCGCTGCTCCTTTCTGAGGGCAGACAATGGCTGGGAGCTTATGTTCCCAGGGATGCTAGATTTCTCCCACCATGTCAGTGTCTGCTGAGGTGTTGTCAAGTGGGAAAACTTGCTCATAGTAACCAATCACAGCTCAGCTTCTTTTAACCAGCTCTGGTGAAATGAGAGATGCTTAGTGATTGGTTCAAAGGAAAACTGTTGCTCATAGCAACCAATCGCAGCTCAGCTTCTTTTGAACAGCTCTGGTGAAATGAAAGATGCTTCGTGATTGGTTGGTGATACACACATACATACATTCAGTTTTATATATATAGATATTTTCTGAACAATCAGCTTGTTTGACTTCCTCCAGGAATGATCTTTCACTTTTAATTCACATGTAAAATCTGTATTCAGTACAGACATATTTTACCATTACAGAGATAGGAGATGACTGTTGCTGCTCATAACTTTCTATGGAGACGGGAGGAAATAGAGTCAGACACAGACATTCTGCTGCAAGTTAAGGTGCATTTATAGTAGCCGATTATCCTGAACACACGTTCATCCAGTACAATGATTTTTATCTTGCTTAAAAATCATTTTTTATGGCAGCACATTGTCTTATTGTGTTGGGCAAAACAGGACATGTGCCACCGAGGACATTGACAGTCTATGGTCACTTAACGATCTGTTACTATAAGTTCTGTGCTCATCGAAAATGTAGTTGGTCTGTCTATATAAGTTATTGATTTTATGTAACCATTTGGTCGTTTATAGCAGGGTTCCCCAACTCCAGTCCTCAAGGCCCACCAACAGGTCATGTTTGCAGAATTTCCCTTGTATTGTACAGGTGATGCAATTATCACCTGGGCAATACTAAGGAAATCCTGAAAACATGATCTGTTGGTGGGCCTTGAGGACTGGAGTTGAGGAACCCTGGTTTATAGCAACAGGTCGGCCAGTCTATGTGTCATTAGTTCCATATAATAAAGTTGCTACAGAGGTTCGTGTGGTCTCAATTGTACCTCCATATTCCACATATTTCCAATAAAGATTCTTCAGTGTAACAGGAATATAAAGAAAAGCATCCAATTTCATAAAATACACCAAGAATCATAAAACTATTTTTGCACTCTACCAGTGTCCACACCTTGAGCATGGGTTCTTCCTACTCGTCTTTCTCTTCTCTACCGCTACAAGTAACTGTCAATACCACCTTCTAGATGTAGGTGTTGCAGCTCATATCCATCTTCACTACTGAAAGGGTAATGTGTCCATAGATAAGATAGCTTTGGTCTTAAAGGTGTTTTCTGTGACTCACATTTATCAATCCTTATCTGATTGCCGATGCCCACATCAACCACAAGAATAGAGTGCTTGAACCTTTGTTCCTCCCAGCTGTGGTCGAGATTGAATGGAGTAGAGCGTCTGGCTACCTTCATCAGTCCCAGAGGCTATGGCATCATTTAATCCTTACCATGAGGAGGAAAGTGGGTGGGGGCCTTTTTCTTTTAGTGATCTTGGGTGGTAATGTGGATAGCTGATAATTTGGTTTAACCCTAGAATGCATAGCTGAAAAAAGCCTTTTAAGGTGTGGCTTTTCATGTATAGTAGAAGGGCAGAAATTTTAATTCAGCTAAGGCATAATTTAATGTTTCTGTGTCCCAATGCAAATGCACCTTCATCACCCCAGGTAAAAAAACAAAAACACATTTAATTTCAATCATGGTGGTTCTTTATGGTAGAAAAGCCACTGGCAACCCCAGACACCAGAGTCTGGGGCCAGTGGCATATTCTGCACAGTCTATAGTTCATCTTGATATAGAATAGTTTGACCCAACTCTTTTTGTTGAAAACCAAAAAGGGGGGACCATAAATATAATATGTCAACTTCCAAAGGATGACAATAAACCCAAAAAAAGGGGAAGTGCCAGACAAGAGTAAAATATGATAGGTTTGTTAACAAAGCTATTTTAAAATTACACCAAAACTAGACAAGATTTGTGCAGAACAAGGCAGAGTGAACTCCAAGCAACACAAATAAATTCATGTGAATCAGGCATATATTCAGGGCTGGCATTAGGGGCAGGCAGACCAGGCAGCTGCCTAGGGCCCCCGCTCCTCCTGTGAGGCAGGGGGGCCCGCCTGCCCCCAGCGCCGACTCCCACCGCCGCCGCATTGAAGGAGGCAGTGATGGAGGAGAGAGCGTCAGCTGATGCTCCCTCTCCCATCATTCCCCACTCTGTCTCTGACACAGCAGGGGTGTGATGACATCATCGCGCTCTCACTGTCTGCCAGACAGCAGGAGGAGACAGGAGCAGCCAGCAGCGCAGGCACGAGGAGAAGGTGAGGTGTTTTTTTTTTTTTTTAAATCAGTGTGAGTACTGGACTGTGGGGCCACTCTGGGGGGACTATATACCATACTTGGCTGTATCATACCATGCTGGGGGGGCTATATACCATGCTGGGCTGTATTATACCATACTTTGTGTTAGGAATGGCGGAACGCACTAAATAAAAATAATAATAAAGTGTGTTCGCCGCTCGGGGTCCACCGTGCAGTAGGTGATATAACCGCTGCTAAGTAGTGGCAGGAGCAATATGGCGGAAATGCACACAGGGTTAAACTTCACCCAGGTGCGCAGAGCAATCTCAGTTAAACTCACAGAGATGCCAAAAGTACAAACACAAATGGCTGAGCCTGTTGCAGTCACAGTACTCAGTAAAAAACGCACACACGGTATCAGGTCACAGGAGTAGCCGAAGACGGCGCACTACGTCCGTCTAGACCTAAAGTGTGCGCGGATTTGAAACTGTGAACGCAAAGGAGGCTGCTACTGCAGCGCGGAGTGGACACTGCTGCTAAATGACAAAGGCAAGGCACAGGCGCAATGTCAGACGCTAGCAGCTGTGGAAGCAGAGGAGCGCTGGCGCTGTTTCTAACTCAGTCCCTATCCACATGCGTAATATCAGAGGGAAGGGGTTTCAAATGAGTATGGCACCAGAATCATGCATCCATCTTCACACACCCAGCAGCAAGTATAACTATACTAGCGCATGGCGGAACAGCCATGCGCGCCTTTTATAGTAGCCGGGACCTTCTGCACACTTCCAGATCTCTGAGATGGACCAATGAGAACTGGAGCGGGACCTGAGCACATGACTCCCGATCTCCAATGGAAGATCGTCCCATGAGCATACCCAGTAAGAGGACAGAAGGACTTAGCCTCAGGAGAGATTTGCTGCAAGGCAATCTCCTCTGCAATCTCCTCTGCAGTGGATAAATAGGAGGAGAGTGCAGAATGTGAGGATCTGGATCCCTGCTGAGTAAACGCAGAAATCCGACTCCTAACACTTTGGGCGTGCTATATACCATGCTGGGCTGTATTATACCATGCTGGGCTGTATCATACCATTCTGGGGGGCTATATACCATGCTGGGCCGTATTATACCATGCTGGGCTGTATTACACCATTCTGGGGGGCTATATACCATGCTGGGCTGTATTATACCATGCTGGGCTGTATCATACCATGCTGGGGGGGGCTATATACCATGCTGGGCTGTATTATACCATGCTGGGCTGTATTACACCATTCTGGGGGGGGCTATATATCATGCTGGGCTGTATTATACTGTGCTGGGCTGTATTACACCATTCTGGGGTGGCTATATACCATGATGGGCTGTATTATACCATGCTGGGGGGCTATATACCATGCTGAGCTGTATTATACCATGCTGGGCTGTATTATACCATTCTGGGGGGGCTATATACCATGCTGGGCTGTATTATACCATGCTGGGGGGGCTATATACCATGCTGGGCTGTATTATACCATGCTGGGCTGTATTATACCATTCTGGGGGGCTATATACCATGCTGGGCTGTATTATACCATGCTGGGCTGTATTATACAATTCTAGGGGGGCTATATACCATGCTGGGCTGTATTAGACTATGCTGGGCTGTATTATACCATTCAGGGGGGCTATATACCATGCTGGTATGAGTTATACCATGCTGGGCTGAATTATACCATTCTGGGGGGGCTATATCTATATACCATGCTGGGCTGTATTATACCATGCTGGGGGGGCTATAGACCATGCTGGGCTGTATTATATCATAATGGGCTGTATTATTCCATTCTGGGGGCTATATACCATGCTGGGCTGTATTATACCATTCTGGGGGGGCTATATACCATGCTGGGCTGTATTATACCATGCTGGGCTGTATTATACAGCCCACCATGGTATACAGCCCAACATGGTATACAGCCTGTATACCATGGTGGGCTGTATTATACCATGATGGGCTGTATTATACCATGGTGGGCTATATACCATGCTGTGCTATATACCATGCTGTGCTGTATACCATGGTGGGCTGGGCTGTATACAATGGTGGGCTGGGCTGTATACCATGTGGTGCTGGGCTATATACTATGCGGCTGTGTTATACACCATGGGGGGTACATTTTACATTATATTCTATAGGGGGTGGCTGTGTTATATAATATGGGGGGGCTACATTATATTCTATGGGGAGGTGGGCTTATTATATTCTATTTGGGGCTACATTATATTCTATGAGGGGCTGTATTATATTTATTATATTCGATGGGGGCTGCATTATACTATATGAGGAGGGCTACATAGTATTCTATGGAGGGGCTACATTACACTATATAAGGGGCTACATTATATCCTATGAGGGGGTTGCCATATATTCTATGGAGGGGCTGCATTATACTATATGGGGGAGTGGGGCTGCATTATATTCTATGGGGGGGTTACATTATATTCTGTGGAGTGGCTGCATTATACTCTGGGGTAGCTGCATTATTCTCTAAGGGGTGGCTGCATTATACTATAAGAGGGGAGCTGCATTATATTCTATTGAGGTTACATTGTATTGTATGGCGGGGCTGCATTATACTCTGTGGGGTGGCTGCATTATGCTTTATGGGGTGGCTGCATTATACTATATGTGGGCTGCATTATACTGTATCGAGGACTATGGGGAATACATTATATTAAGAACTATGGGGTGCATTATGCTATGGGAAGTAAATTGTACTACATGGGTGACTATGGTGGTGCATTATACTATATGGAGAACTATGAGGAGTGTATTATACTATATGGATGACTGAGGAGTGTATTATACTATATGGAGGACTATGGGGAGTGTATTATACTATATGGAGGACTATGGGGAGTGTATTATACTACATGGAGGACTATGGGGAGTGTATTATACTACATGGAGGACTATGGGGAGTGTATTATACTATATGGAGGGCTATGAGGAGTGTATTATACTATATGGAGGACTCAAGAGTGTATTATACTATATGGAGGACTATGGGGCAGATTAAACTATATGGAGGACTATGGTGTGTAAACTGTAGATGTGCTGCTGATAACATGATACTGTATGGTGATCTGTTAGGGTGTGTGCACACGTTGCGGATTAGTCTGCAGCTTTTTCTGTAGAGAATCCATATCTCTTGGCAGAAACCGCAAGGTAAAACACATGCATTTTTCCTAGCATGTGTACAGCGGATTTGATGCAGGTTCTAGTGCGGTTTGTCAGTGCAGATGAGAGAGAAAAATTGATTGATTTGTATGTCCCGGAACGTACACTGCAGCTGTGGTTCCGCAAAAAAGAAGTAACATGCTGCGGAAAATAAACCACAGCAAATCTGCGTGGAATTTTCCACAGCATGTGCACGGCGGATTTGGTTTTCCATAGGTTTACATGGTACTGTAAACCGCATGGAAACTGCTGCGGATCCACAGCAAAAACCGCAACATGTGCACACACCCTTAGTGATCCATTAGTGATCATTCTGTCCCCATCATTCTTTCTCAGACGGTGGAAAGAGGCCGGGAAACAAGTTTGTCGATCACACTCATTTAGCGGCCTGAACTCAGCGCATATAAATACAATTGAAATGCTTCAGTGATGTGCAATATGTTAGCATTTGGGGCCCCATTTTAAACTTTGCCTAGGGCCCCACTTTGCCTAAAACCGGCCCTGCATATATTGTAATGTATGGTTTAACCCTGCTGTTATATTCGGGTCATAGTGACCCGCAAGAGAATTTGTGTGGCCCTGTAGATAAGTTTCTAAAACTTGCGGTTACTTGACTTTTCCTCATTTGGGGGGACCTATCTATGAGTATTTTTTTTTTTTTGCGTTTACTTTTTGCTACACGCAAATTTGTACACTTGTCGTGTTCGGGTCACAGTGACCCGCAATCATTTTTTTACAGCTGTGAGGCCATATTTTCAGTGAAATAAAGGAGTTATAACCTCAGTTGGGTCTATTTATTGCATCTACTATTGTATATCAATTTATTTATTTCCTAAATTATTTCAATGGGGTCGTACACGTGCTCTGCCGGGTGTATGCATTGAGATCTGCGCACCACTAAAATGGCTTTACATTGATTATTTTTGATGCGCAGTCTATACTAAAATGTAGAGCGCATCCAGAGAGATCACTAGCTGTGCACTACACGTGTATAAAGAACGCGCTGTGTAAGAGGGCCTTATTTTGTAAAGCTGAGCTCTAAAGGCCTCCAAATGATTTTTTTTCGCTAAGTAAGGGTACCGTTACACTTAGCGATGCACCAGCGATCCCGACAACGATATGGATCGCTGGTTCATCGCTAAGTGGTCGCTAGTGAGCTGCCACACAGGCAGATCTCACCAGCGGCATCGTAGGGGTCGGGGGTCGCTACTTACCTGTCAGACGCGGTGAACCTGACGTCCTCCCGCCCGAGTCCACGCGTCGCTCGTCGTCACAGCAGGAAGCGCCGCAGGAAGCTGACGATGAGAAATGATCCAGGACCTTCTCGCGCGACCAGCGATAACCAGCGGGGGAGCCGGTCGGAGGTAAGTATCACATGTAGCGATATCGCAAGCAATATCGCTGTTTCGTCACAAAATCGGTGACTTTACAGCGATATTGCTAGCGATATCGCAGTGTGTAACGGGGGCTTTAGCCATTTGACCTTTCAGTTTCTTTGGACAGCAGCTCTGTACACATCTCTGTTCCAGGCTGTATCTTGGCTTTTTAAATTTATCTAGCTTGTTATGCTTTTCTTATTCAATTCTGTTGGCAGATTGTATATTGTAAAGGAATACTTTTATTTTATTTTTTTTTACATGTACTTAGCGTTATTACTGTGTGATTCTGTAAGCTATAGGTCACTGCATACTGTCTGCAAAGCTGACAAACTTTTTTCAGCTAAGTGCTGTTTTTTTTTCCGTGGCTCCTTCATTGTTGAAGCAGGGGGTTACTTACATTTGAACGACTCAATGTTTTTACAAGTGGTGTAGTATTCTCACTGCTCTGACTTATTAGCATGTTAGATGGCTGGACATTAAGCACTGGTATGTTTTGATGTAGTATAGAAGCTCTTATTGTTTTTGAAGCTGGTTGTTTTTTTCTCAGATTTTATTATTATTGGAAAAATCACTGGTTAGGCCGTATATTGAGGAAAGAAAGGTCACACCCAGAACGGAAGGAGCAGCAGGCCTTCTACAGAGCATCCAGCAACATGCTCAGGAAAGTGAAGCCATGGCCTCCACAAGCACTTCTACCCCCATGGCCTCTACCAGCAGAGGTTCAAGAATACAAAGAAAAAGGTGCAGCTATTGCCCTAAGGCCTCTTTCACACATCAGGTTTTCGCCGTCAGGCGCGATCCGGCGCTTTTGACAGAAACCGGATCCGGCGAAATGCAATGCCGGATCCGGTTTCCCCCCCATTGACTTGCATTTGCGCCGGATCGCGCCGGATGGCCATGCGTTTCATCCGGTTTTCGCCGGATCCGGCAATGTGTCGTGATCCGGCGTCTGGAAAAAACGGCTACTGTAACGTTTTTTGTCTCCGGCGAAAAAGCCGGACACGCCGGATCCGGCGCATCCGGCTTTTTCACACAATGAAAGCCTATGAGCGCCGCAATGCGCCGGATCCGGCAAAAGCCGGATCCGGCGGCCGGATCCGGTTTTTTGGTCTGAGCATGCTCAGTAGCTCTGCCCACAAGACATATATAAAAGCAAGACAGTGGGACCCACAGCCACACCCAACATGCCACCCAAGAAAGCAACCAAGCGAAGCAGGAGAAGGCAGGAGACCACTGCAGCACCATCAGCACCACCACCACCACCCCAAATGGAGCAGCAAATGGAACATGCTGAGGAGGGGAGGCCAGCAGCAGATGAGAAACGGTAATTATCAAATCCCCCATTCCTCCAAACTAGGGCTATTGAATATCAAGATATTCATTGGCCCTTTGTTTCTCTTTATTCAACAACCGCCCAATAGATGCAGCAGCAGCAGCAGCAGCAATGGCAGCAGCTGGAACACCACCCACAGGCATGGAGTGTGGCCACCAGGAAGACAGCACATCATCTTCTGGGAGCCCTCCCTCACATCGTCAGCGTTTGACGGTAAGTTTTTATTTCCAAAATCCATCTTCTCTGTAATATATGTCTATTCATTGCCTTTTATTTCAAAACAGGATTCACAAGATGAAGAGGAGCTCCCAGAAGAAGAAGGAAGGGATGGACAGACACCTGGAGTGGGCTCACAATTGGTAAGTTTTTTGCATCAAACGCAGAAACACAACATCACACTACACACAACACATAGAAAACAATGTTCTGCAGACCACACACAGCAAACAAATGCCTACATCCAAAGACATAACATTTTTTGTTTTCTTCTCTAGTCTTCCCAATCTGGTGCTCGGCCAAGAGGTCCTCGCAGTGCCTCCCAGGGTCGTCGGCGACAGCAACGCGGCGGTCACCAGCGTGTAAGTATAAATATTTTTGCTTTGTTTTTTTGCACTTTTTATTTCATTTCTTATGTGGAGGCTAATTATGTTATTTTTGTCTTTTTCTTTAACAGCCTTCACAGCGTGCCCCCGACTCTGACGGTGAGGATGGAGGACTCGATGTGGACCACCTCATCGATCTCGTCCGAGAAAGGGAGCCGCTCTGGAATATGGCTGACCGCCGCCACGCTGACCTTATCGTTACCCGACGACTCTGGGAGGAAATCTGTTCGCTCCTTGTGGGCCGCTGGGAGGACCTCGATGTTCGGGCCCAGATTGCAGAGCGTAAGTATATACAGTACCGGTTGCTTGATGTAAACCAGTGTTTCCCGAACTCCAGTCCTCGTGGTCCCCACGGATCATGTGTTCAGGATTTCTATTTACTATGGAAATCCTGAAAACATGACCCCTGGGGACCATGAGGACTGGAGTTTGGGAAACACTGATGTTGTATACTAACCACTCCTTTCTCGTTTCAGGGAACAGAATTGTGAATCGGTGGCGGTCTGTGAGGGATCGTTTCAAGAAGGAGTTCAATAAAGAGATGCGGGCCCCGAGTGGATCTGGAGGACGCAGGAGCAAGTACAAGTACGCAGAAGCCCTGTCGTTCCTCCGGGAAACAATGGTCACCAGAAGGTAAATATTACACACCACATGTGAAAAAAAATGTTAGATGTAAATTTTTTTTTCAGCCAGGGCCATACCATGTCAGTATTGTTTTTTTTTCTCTTTATTCCACAGCACGGTGAGCAGCACTCGGGAGCCTGCACGATTGGACCCTTCTGAGGCGATCCATGAGGAGACCGGCACCGAGGGACACTTCGACCGCCCCGGTACTTCTGCATCCTTCCCAGCCTTACCACACATTCGACCCATCTGTCCCATCCACCAGCACAGGAGCATCGTGGCCGCCTACATTACATGAAGCTGCTGGTGAGGAGATCGCTTTCCCTTTACCCCACCCTTCTGCCCCTGCCACCTCTAGTACACCTGCGGGTACTGGGCGGCAGCGGCAGAGGGGTCAGGAAAAGACTTATGCGCCAGAGTTCTTGCATCTGAATGCATCTTTCCAGAACTGTCTAAAAGTCTTGTCAGAGCAAATCTCCGCAGGCTATCAGCAGATCAACTCCAGCATTCTGGAGGTGAAGACACTTCTGCAAACCATGCATTCAGAAGCAAGATCTTCGCCAAACCACACCTTTTTCAGGTCTGTTGTGGAGCGCATGGAAACGCTCTCTCCTGCCCAGCAGATGCATGTAATGCATTCATGCCACGCTGCTCTCCAGCAAGTTACCTCCCAACCTCCTCCTCCCACCACAGTAGTTCCTCCACCTGCACCCCCTCCAGCCACTTTCCATCCTCCCCCTCCTATTACATCTACACCCCCTCCAGCCACTTTCCATCCTCCCCCTCCTATTACATCTACACCCCCTCCAGCCACTTTCCATCCTCCCCCTCCTATTACATACCATCCACCTCCCCAGCACCATCCACCTCCCCAGCACCATCCACCTCCCCAGCACCAGCAACCTCCCCAGCACCAGCAACCTCCCCAGCACCAGCAACCTCCCCAGTACCAGCAACCTCCCCAGTACCTGCAAACTCCCCAGTACCAGCAACCTCACCAGTACCAGACATCTCCCCACTTCCAGCAACCTGCCCCGTACCAGACATCTCCCCACTTCCAGCAACCTGCCCCGTACCAGACATCTCCCCACTTCCAGCAACCTGCCCCGTACCAGACATCGCCCCACTTCCAGCAACCTGCCCCGTACCAAACTCCTTCCCCATACAACTTGCCATCAACATCATCTGCTCCTACAGTCCCTGCCCAACCCTCCACTCCACCACCCACCACCTCTTCTGCTTCCCACATGTCCACCCATTCTGTAGTTTTTTCCACACCTTCACCTCTAACTGTTCCTTCCCCACCACGATCCCAGTCCTCTCTCCACACTCCCAGTGTCGAAGTGTCCCGCAGCCCCTACAGCAGTATTTCCACCACACACTACACAGATTTATAATGTGTGTATTTAAATAAAAATGACCAGTTTTATGGTTTCAAAGCTTTATTAAACAAGTTTATTAAAATTTTAAAAAAGTTTACTAAAAAAAACATTTTTCAATAAAAGTTAAATTATTTTACACTGGTTGTCTGTCATTTCTTTCTGCGGCGAAAAAGGTTAAATACAGGGTATTTAAAAGGTGAAATGGTATTCAAAACTAGGTATATAACTGTGGGTAAATTTTAGCTTTTTGCCACAGTTGTGTTCCTGGTTGTGTTTGAAGCAAAGTATTTCACCTAAAAAGTTGTGTTTATTGTTGGTGATTTCCTAACAATGTACACAACTTTTGTTAAAAGGTGAAATACTTTGCATAAAACACAACCAGGTACACACCTGTGGCCTAAAGCTAAAAATAGAGACCATGACAAGATAGCCAACTTTGGTTGGCAAAGGTATATACTGTTGGTACAGAAGGTACACAAGTTTGGTTGGGCACAAATCTTTCACACTCTGTCATCCTGCCAGTGTACTCTGCCTTGAGGTGACATAAAGTATAGTGCAAAATTGTCCCTCTTTACTGAAACCGTCACAGAACTTCTAGTGGTAATGTCATGGTAATCTTGCAAGGTGGTTTCTTCAGAGGTGTCCTCAATGGAAATGGGTTCCTTGCAGATAACAAAATTGTGGAGTACCACGCACGCTTTGATCACCTCGTCCACAGTTTCTGTCTTGAGGATGATCGCAGTCAATAGGACCCGCCATTTGGCTGTCAGAATACCAAAGGTACATTCAACCATTCTTCTTGCTCTTGTGAGGCGGTAATTAAAAATGCGTTTTGGTCTTGTCAATCCTCTGCTAGAGTACGGTTTCAAAAGGTGTTCTGACAGCTGGAAGGCTTCATCCCCTACACAGACAAATGGCATAGGTGGACCAGATGTTTGCGGCAGCGGTCTAGGTGGTGGGAACTGGAAGGTGTTTCCATACAGTTTACGCCCCATGGCAGACAGTTTGAAAACTTGAGAGTCATTGGAGCGGCCATAGGCCCCAATATCAACCGCAATAAATTTGTATTCCGCGTCAGCGATGGCCATGAGGACAATTGAAAAATATTTCTTGTAATTGAAATATTCTGATCCCGATCCAGCTGGCTTTACAATGCGGATATGTTTCCCGTCCACAGCGCCCAAGCAGTTTGGAAACTGACATATCTGTTGAAACTTGTCAGCAATTTCAATCCACCTCTCTGTTGTGGGCTCTGGTAAAAACTCTTCAGCTAAGGAGTCCCACAGTGCACGGCATGTGTACTTCACAATTCCAGATATGGTGGAAATCCTGAGTCTGTACTGGAAATGCAGTGACGAAAGGGATTCTCCAGTTGCAAGAAATCTGTGGGGAATTAAAAAACAATAAATTAGTTTTAAATCACAGCATTACATACCAAAACTGAGCTATAACACTTGGAGATGCAAACTACCACCAACAAGATTGCAGTGAAAGTGTGCTCTGATGCGAGCATATCCAATAAATGTGGCTTACCTTAAAGTCACCATCAGACGCTCTGCGGGTGAAACAGAGAAGCGGCAATAGGTGTCCGCTTTTCTTATGAGGTGTGCAATGCGCTCCACCAAGTAATCAAAATTCTCCATTTTCATCCTAACATATCCAAAAAATGTATCCGGGTTTCGTCGAAGGTCCATGCAGAGTGTAGAATAGACCCCACGCGTCATTCTCTTGGCTGTGATGGGGTGGATCCACAAACGTCGTCTACGATGCCTGATGCGCTGCTGTCTCGCTCTCTCCTTCTCCAGAACAATCACCCTCAAACGATTCGCCTCCGCTGTAAAATCCGCCAAATTCTTCAAAATATTTCCAATGACAACATCCATCTTCGCCAGTAACTTGCTCTTCTCTCCAACCTGCACTTTCTCCTCTACAACCTGTCAAAGAAGGGCTGTAGGAACATGCTATATATAGTTTTCCAGTAGCCAATCCCGTTCGGAAGGCCACAAGGGTCAATTTTAAAAACCGGATCCGGCGTAATCCGTCGAAAAACGGATAGAAAAACGGATGAACCGGATGAGACGGAGAAGGTGGTTTGTTGGGGATCTTGGATTTTAGATGACCCCAAAGACCCCTATACACATTAGATTAATTAAATTCAGCAGTACTAGCTGACAATCAGATTCTCTCGTGACAAGTGATGTCGATGCAGAAAAGGATTAGGCAATTGGAATTTCAACCTCCTATCCTCATGTTTTCAGGGAGAATAAGCAGCTGTCAGAGGTCTGGAGCATCTTTTTAGACTTTAAAAACAGATGAACACTCGGCTGAGTTGAGCACTTGTGTATATTGTATATAGGAGAGTTTTGAGGGATAGCTGTCTGCTGAACAAATTTTCATCTAACAGCTACAGTAATTTATGTTAACAGGTATACATTTTTGGTCATCACTTCTAGATTCTTAAGAGTTTTAAGGGCTGGAAAAGGGAAAATTGTAACCTTTGCATCGTCTCTATGCTGCTCTTTTATGATTGATTATTACTTAACAATTTCCATACTTGTAAATAGTAGGTAAAACCAGAATTTAAGCCAGGACGTATTAGTTATATATTAAAGCTGATTCCCTTCACCAAATTATATTCCTGTCTTTGCTGTACGCTTGGAGAAAGAATAGTCGGCCCTTCAGGCTCTGAAATAAAGATGTTTTAATAAGTTTCAAATATATAAATGTACTAAAAATGGTCATATAAGATGAGATAATAGTTTGTTTACCCCTCTTGTCCTTGAGCTGTGCTTGATGTAGCAACTCCTCCAGAATCATTTGAATAGGGCTAAGCCCAGCGTCTGACTGGAGTACCTTGAGCCCACTAGAGAAAATCATTCTTGGGGCCCAGTATGTAGATACAGAGAAATAAATACAAGATCACCATTTGAGCTGTAAAATACGCTAATATCAGGGTATAATATAAGGTAGGACATGTCTTAAATATGTAGCAGGGGTTGGGGTAGCCCTCTCATAGAATATAATGCAGCCCTCATATAGTATAATGCAGACCCCATAGAATACAATGCAGCCCCTCATAGGGAAGAATGTACCCCCATAGAATATAATGCAGCCCTATCAGAGTATAATGCAGTCCCCTCATAGGGTATAATTCAGCCCCCTCATGGGGTATAATGCAACCCCACACACAGAATATAATATAGCCCCCTCAGAGTATAATGCAACCCCCTCATAAGGTATAATGCAGCCCACTCACAGAATATAATGCAACCCCCTCATAGGGTATAGTGCAGCCCCCCCCACAGAATATAATGTTGCCCCTTCAGAGCAGGGGTGGGATTCAGCGGGTTCTCCCCGGTTCGGTGGAACTGGTTGTTAAAAAAGCAGCCGGTTCCCCGAACCGGGGAGATTCACAGCCGCGATCCGCGATCCGGTACTTTGATGTTCCTGCAGCAGCCGACAAGGAGCAGGAACAGAGGAGGACTCTTGCTCTGCTTCCTAGTCCCGCCCGCCGTGCCGGATACCGCGCACTGATACGTGCAGCCGGCCAGCCGCAGGGACTGAGCACACCCCGCCGGACCCCAGCGGCCCCCGGGCACTGATACTAACCAGGACGAACCGCGCGCCGCTACCCAGTGTGAGCTGCGCGTGGTCTGCGGCCTGCCTACCTAGTCACCCTGGGCCCGGCCTGCCATCTTCATCATCCTGGACTGGCCACACCGGTGCTGCTGTGTCAGGTCAGTATGTGCTGCTGCTGCCTAATGGGGACCTGCTGTGCTGCCTAATGGGGACATGTGCTGGCTGCATATTGGGGACCTGTCCTGCCTAATGGGGACCTGTCCTGCCTAATGGGGACATGTGCTGCATATTGGGGACGTGTGCTGCCTAATGGGGACGTGTGCTGCCTAATGGGGACATGTGCTGCATATTGGGGACGTGTTTTTGCCTAATGGGGACGTGTGCTGCCTAATGGGGATGTGTGCTGCCTAATGGGGACATGTGCTGCATACTGGGGACCTGTGCTGCCTAATGGGGACATGTGCTGCATATTGGGGGTGTGTGCTGCCTAATGGGGACATGTGCTGCATATTGGGGACGTGTGCTGCCTAATGGGGACGTGTGCTGCCTAATGGGGATGTGTGCTGCCTAATGGGGACATGTGCTGCATATTGGGGACCTGTCCTGCCTAATGGGGACATGTGCTGCATATTGGGGACCTGTCCTGCCTAATGGGGACATGTGCTGCATATTGGGGACGTGTGCTGCCTAATGGGGACATGTGCTGCCTAATGGGGATGTGTGCTGCCTAATGGGGACATGTGCTGCATATTGGGGACGTGTGCTGCCTAATGGGGACCTGTGCTGCCTAATGGGGATGTGTGCTGCCTAATGGGGACATGTGCTGCATATTGGGGTCGTGTGCTGCATATTGGGGACGTGTGCTGCCTAATGGGGACGTGTGCTGCCTAATGGGGACATGTGCTGCCTAATGGGGACCTGTGCTGCCTAATGGGAATGTGTGCTGCATATTGGGGACCTGTGCTGCATACTGGGGACCTGTGCTGTCTAATGGGGACCTGTGCTTCCTATTGGGGATGTGTGCTGCCTAATGGGGATGTGTGCTGCCTAATGGGGACCTGTGCTGCATATTGGGGATGTGTGCTGCATATTGGGGACCTGTGCTGCCTAATGGGGACATGTGCTGCCTATTGGGGACGTGTGCTGCCTATTGGGGACGTGTGCTGCATATTGGGGACATGTGCTGCATATTGGGGACCTGTGCTGCCTAATGGGGATGTGTGCTGCATATTGGTGACCTGTGCTGCCTAATGGGGACCTGTGCTGCCTAATGGGGACCTGTGCTGTCTAATGGGGACCTGTGCTGCCTAATGGGGATGTGTGCTGCCTAATGGGGATGTGTGCTGCATATTGGGGATGTGTGCTGCATATTGGTGACCTGTGCTGCCTATTGGGGACGTGTGCTGCCTATTGGGGACGTGTGCTGCCTATTGGGGACCTGTGCTGCCTATAGGGAACAATGCTGCCTATAGGGAACAATGCTGCCTATAGGGGACCTGTGCTGCCTTTTGGGGACCTGTGCTGCCTATAGGGAACAATGCTGCCTATTAGGGACCTATGCTGTCTATTAGGGACCTGTGCCTGCCTATTGGGGACCTGTGCCTGCCTATTGGGGACCTGTGCTGCCTATTTGGGCACAATGCTGCCTATTAGGGACCTATGCTGTCTATTAGGGACCTGTGCTGCCTATTTGGGACCTGTGCCTGCCTATTGGGGACCTGTGCTGCCTATTTGGGAACAATGCTGCCTATTAGGGACCTATGCTGTCTATTAGGGACCTGTGCCTGCCTATTGGGGACCTGTGCTGCCTATTTGGGAACAATGCTGCCTATTAGGGACCTATGCTGTCTATTAGGGACCTATGCTGCCTATTGGGGACCTGTGCTGCCTTTTTGGGACCTGTGCACTGTTCTGATCTCATTCCAATTTATTCTTTTTTTTTTTTAACTGTTTGACTGCGCCCCTACTTGTATATGTTTGAGGAAAAGGTGCGTGTAAATGGGTGTGGCTTAAAATGGGTGTGGCTTAAAAATGGGTGTGGCTTTCCTACACACACAGAACCTGCTGTTAAAAATTTGAATCCCACCACTGCTTCAGAGTATAATGCAGCCCCCCTCATAGGGTATAATGCGTCACCCCTCATAGGGTATAATGCAGCCCCCCACAGAATATAATGCAGTCCCCCTCATAGGGTATACTGCAACCCCCCACAGAATATCATGCAGTCCCCCTCATAGGGTATAATGCAGCCTCCCCTCATAGGGTATAATGCTGCCCCCCCTCATAGGGTATAATGCTGCCCCCCCTCATAGGGTATAATGCAGCCCCCCTCATAGGGTATAATAAAGTCAATAATGCCGATACAGTTCAGTGCGGCACGCACTAGGAGGCAGTGATGGCACCTGGTCCCCCTGACTTACGGGATCCATAGTGGCCGCGTGGGCTGGGGGCCCCTGGGGGAGCGGGGCCTCTGGTCTGCTGGCCCTGATAGCGAGCAGTGTTAGCCACAGCCTGCAGCTTAGGCTGGGTTCACATGTAGCGGAATTCCAGCGGAAGTTACCGCGAGAATTCTGGAATTCCATTCCGCGGGAAAATCGCATTTTAAATTTCCGCGATTTTCCCATGGAAAAACTAGCGTTTTGCAAGAGTAATTAGCTTTCAGAATGCTAGCGTTTTCCAAGCGATCTGTAGCATCGCTTGGAAAACTGATTGACAGGTTGGTTACACTCGTCAAACATAGTGTTTGACGAGTGTGACCAACTTTTTACTATTGAGGCTGCCTATGCAGCATCAGTAGGAAAAGATCTAATGTTAAAAATAATAAAAACAATAAAAAATCGTGTTATATTCACCTTCCGACATCCCGTGCAGCGTCCCCAGGCCTCCGCGATGCTCCGACAGGTCCCATTCCCAGTGATGCATTGCGGCAATGACCTTTCATGATGTCGCGGTCTCGCGAGACGGCTACAGCATCGCGAGACGCGACGTCAGCAAAGGTCATCGCAATGCATCACTGGGAGCAGGAGCTGCCGCTTGTGTCGCTGAAGCCTGGGGACGCTGCGCGTGACATCGGAAGGTGAATATAACCCGATTTTTTATTTTAATACTATTTTTTACAGGGATATGGTACCCACAGCCCGGAGGACAGTCTCCTCTCCTCCGGACCGTGGGTACCATCTGCAAACGTTCTGCTTACTTTTCGCATGGTGGGCACAGCCACGTGTGGAAAGTAAGCAGAACAATACATTCCTATGTGGGCGGAATCGCCGCGATTTCACAAAATTAATGAGCATGCTGCGGATTTTTCCGCGATGCGATTCTGCAGCGGAAAAAAAACGCAGCATTAGCACAGTATTGCGGAATCCCATAGGATTGCATGGGATGCTGTTTTTTTGCGTTTTCACGGCAAAATCGCGCTGTAACAACCGCCGCGAAAAAACCTGAACGTGTGAACGCAGCCACTACCCGCTATTAAAGTGAAATAAATTTTCACTCCTCTCCACGCCCTTGGGGGCATGTGGAAGAGTGAATATTCATTTCTCTTATGGGACAGGCTTTAGCCGCAGCAGCCAGATTCTGCCTCCTGTCACCCACTGCTGCTTCTCTTGCACCGGGTGGGCCCCCCTGACTAACGGCCCCATAGCAGCTGCATGGTATGCAGTTATCAGTGAAATGCCACTGGCTGGGGGCCCCTGGAGCAGCGGAGGGCCTAGGCAGCTACCGACCCTTTATGCCAGCAGGTGTCAGTGCCTGGGCCCAGTGGAGAATCCTCTGATTCTCCGGTGGGCCAGTCTGATCCTGGCTAAGCCATAATAGCAGACACTGTCTATAGAATGGCGTTATTTCTTGAAAAAAAAAAACAAAGTAAGTCTTAGGCCATGTGCACACATTCAGTATTTGGTCAGTTTTTTTACCTCAGTATTTGTAACTGAAAAAAAGAAGTGGAAACAATCAGAGGAAAAGTATAATAGAAACATGTCACCACTTCTGCATTTTTCACCCATGCCTCATTTTGACTTAAAAATACTGAGCTAACATACAGACCAGAGGCGTAGCTAGGGTTTTGGTTCAGGGGGGGTGAAACTTCTGAGTGGGCCCCTAACTAGGTAACTTTGATTACAACTCGGTGACGCACCCTAATAGTGGATGTAGGAGATGACTGCGCTGTTACTGACAATAATCCCTATATAAAGGCCAATATTGATATTACCGCCATAATCACTGCACCTGATACCCCAATCCTGAGCCGCTGCTGCCATGTGTCCCTATTACTGCACCTGATACCCCAATGCTGAGCCACTGCTGCCGTATGTGTCCTTATTACTACACCTGATACCCCAATGCTGAGCCACTGCTGCCGTATGTGTCCCTATTACTGCACCTGATACCCCAATGCTGAGCCACTGCTGCCGTATGTGTCCTTATTACTGCACCTGATACCCCAATGCTGAGCTGCTGCTGCTGTGTGTGTCCCTATTACTGCACCTAATACCCCAATGCTGAGCCGCTACTGCCGTATATGTCCCTATTACTGCACTTGATACCCCAATACTGAACCGCTGCTGTATGTGTCCCTATTACTGCACTTGATACCCCAAAACTGATCCGCTGCTGACGTATGTGTCTCTATTACTGCACCTGATACCCCAATGCTGAGCCGCTGCTGCCGTATGTGTCCCTATTACTGCACCTGATACCCCAATACTGAGCCTCTGCTGCCATATGTGTCCCTATTACTACACCTGATACCCCAACGCTGATCCGCTGCTGCCATATGTGTCCCTATTACTACACCTGATACCCCAATGGTGACCCACTGCTGCCGTATGTGTCCCTATTACTGCACCTGATACCCCAATACTGAGCCGCTGCTGCCATATGTGTCCCTATTACTGCACCTGATACCCCATGATGAGCCGCTGCTGCCGTATGTGTCCCTATTACTACACCTGATACCTCAATGCTGAGCCACTGCTGCCATATGTGTCCCTATTACTACACCTGATACCCCAATGCTGAGCCACTGCTGCCGTATGTGTCCCTATTACTGCTCTTGATACCCCAATACTGAGACGCTGCTGCCGTATGTGTCCCCATTACTGCACCTGATACCCCCTATACACATACAGCTCTGCTCCGCACCCCCTGTACACACACGGCTCCACTCCGCACACCTTGTACACACACGGCTCCGCTCCGTACACACTGTACAGTGCAGCTCTGCTCCATACACGCTGTACACACGCGGCTCTGCTCCGTTCACGCTGTACACACGCGGCTCTGCTCCGTACACGTTGTACACATGCGGCTCTGCTCCGTACACGTTGTACAGATGCGGCTCTGCTCCGTACACGCTGTACACATGCGGCTCTGCTCCGTACACGCTGTACACACGCGGCTCTGCTCCGTACACGCTGTACACACGCGGCTCTGCTTCGTACATGCTGTACACATGCGGCTCTGCTCTGTACACACTGTACACAAGTGGCTCTGCTCCGTACACTCTGTACACACGCGGCTCTGCTCTGTACATGCTGTACACACGCAGCTCTGCTCTGTACAGGCATGGCTCCGCTCCGAACACCCCGTACACACACGGCTCCGCTCCTTAAACCCCGTACACATACGGCTCCGCTCTGTACACCCCGTACACACATGGCTCCACTCCGTGCACCTTGTACACGCATGGCTCCGCTCCGTGCACCTTGTACACACATGGCTCCGCTCCGTGCACCTTGAACACACGCAACTCTGCTCCATGCACCTTGAACACATGCGGCTCTGCTCCGTGCACCTTGTACACATGCAGCTCTGCTCCGTGCACCTTGAACACATGCGACTCTGCTTTGTGCACCTTCTACACATGGGGCTCTGCTCCGTGCACCTTGTACACACAGAGCTCTGCTCCATGCACCTTGTACACACGCACAGCTCTGCTCCGTACACCCCCTGCACACACGGCTCCACTCCGAACACCCCGTACACACACGGCTCCACTCCTTACACCTTGTACACAAACGGCTCCACTGCGTACACCCCATACACACACGGCTCCGCTCCGTACACCTTGTACACAAACGGCTCCGCTGCGTACACCTTGTACACAAACGGCTCCGTTCACGCTGTACACACGTGGCTCCGCTCCGTACACTCTGTACACACGTGGCTCCGCTCCGTACACTCTGTACACACGCGGTTCTGCTCTGTACATGCTGTACACACGCAGCTCTGCTCCGTACAGGCATGGCTCCGCTCCGAACACCCCGTACACACACGGCTCTGCTCCGTAAACCCCGTACACATATGGCTCCACTCTGTGCACCCCGTACACACATGGCTCCGCTCCGTGCACCTTGTTCACACATGGCTCCGCTCCGTGCACCTTGTACACACATGGCTCCGCTCCGTACACCTTGTACACAAACGGCTCCGCTGCGTACACCTTGTACACAAACGGCTCCGTTCACGCTGTACACATGCGGCTCCGCTCCGTACACATGCGGCTCCGCTCCGTACACGCTGTACACATGCGGCTCTGCTCCGTACACGCTGTACACACGCGGCTCTGCTTCGTACATGCTGTACACATGCGACTCTGCTCCGTACACACTGTACACAAGCGGCTCTGCTCCATACACTCAAACACAAATGGCTCCGTTCACGCTGTACACACGCGGCTCCGCTCCGTATACACTGTACACATGCGGCTCTGCTCCGTACACGCTGTACAGACGCGGCTCTGCTTCGTACATGCTGTACACACACGGCTCCACTCCGTACACCTTGTACACAAACAGCTCTGATGCGTACACCCCATACACACACGGCTCCGCTCCATATACCTTATACACAAACGGCTCCGCTGCGTACACCTTGTACACAAATGGCTCCACTCACCCCATACACACACGGCTCGACTCCTCCGTACACTTCATACATGCATATCTCTGCTCCATACACCTTCTACACACACGGCTCCGCTCTGTACACCTCATACAAACACAGCTCTGCTACATCCACCCTGTAAACCCCTCCTGACCCCACACAGAAACTTCACCTCATCCAGCCAGCACCATGACAACCAGCACAGCAGAGTCCTGCAGCCACTGAAGCCCCTGATCATATGACCCCTGACTCCGCCCCTCCTGTGACCTCATCACAGGTCCTGTGTGCACAGAATAGCCCAGGACGACATTTCTGGCTGAGAGGTGGGGGGCCCACTGCTGGCATCGGGGCCCCCCACCGCCTTCTCATGGGCCCATAGCGGCCGGGCAGCAGTGTAGGGAGATCGATTCTCCCTGCTCTGCCGCAGAATAGTGGTGTAGTGTAGAGTAGCTCTGGTGGGCCCCCTCAGAGCGCGGGGCCCGGGGGCACCACCCCCCTGCCCCCCCCCGGTAGCTATGCTACTGATACAGACCAAATACTGACAGTGTGAACATGGTCTTAGGGTTCGTTTACACAGACCGACCAGCGACACTAAATGACTGCCAATCCGTAAGCACTGATCGGTGGACAATTATTTGTCTGTTTACACAGGCAGACCGTGGTAAATTATGAGCACTGAAAGATCTGCAATACATCGCTCAGTTCATATAGGTTGCCATGCTTTTTAGCAGTGCAAGTCCTATTTACCCAGAATGATCTCGAGAACGATGATCCTTTGTGCTGCACAAAAGATTACTTCATTTGATGAATGAGTTTTACAATGAATATCGTGAAACATGACTGTGGGTCACTGATGGGATCGTATGACAACCCGGGGTCTGCAAGAGACCCCTGTGATTGTGATTGCCAGATAGCTATGAGCGCCACCCTGTGGCCAGCGACCATTGCAGATGATAATTTTAGGTGATTGAATGATCACAGATTCTAGTGTCCCATGGAGACTATTGAAGCAAGTAAAAAGAAGTTTAAATATATATATATATATATATATATATATATATATATATATATATATATATATTGAAAATCACCTCCCTTTTGCCCCATTTAAAATAAAATAATAAATAAAAAATACATATACATATTCGGTATCGCCCGATCAATACATAAAAAAATAATCTAAAATGGTTAGTGAGAAAAAAAATCAAAATGCCAAAATTATGTTTTTTATTCACAACAACATTAAATTAATATTTTTCTCTCCTCTGATGTGCGATCACATTAGAGTAGAGAGAAATTAAATGGAAATTGCCTTTTTTTTGCGGTCACCGTTATACCATTAATAACGGCAATCGTAATTTTTGGGTTGGTAAAACCTGACCTGAATCATGTTGTCTGGGGTCTCGGCTGTGATTTAAGTACCCTTAACTTCCGCCATTAAAATGCATATCGGCGGTCGTTAAGGGGCTAATGACGGCAGAGCATGTGAGAATGATGAGAGCCGTGTTCGGCACTCAGCCCCGGGGAACAGCGCTTACTGTAACGCTTCTTCCCTGGCGCCTATCAGTGTGGTACTGATGCGGCACACACATGCCACACGTGTGACACAAGTATTACACACACGGACACTGACATCTCCGGTACCAGAAATATCAGGACGTGTGAAAGAGGCCGTATAGCAGGTTTTTATGTTTGGCAGCTTTCACATGCTAAAAGACGCTTTTTAATGCAAAAAATAGTTTTTGTATCACCACATTTTGAGAGCTATAATGTTTCCATATTTTGGCCCACAGAGTCATGTGAGGTCTTGTTTTTTGCAGGACGAGCCGACGTTTTTACTGGTACCATTTTCGGGCACATGACATTTTTTAATCGTTTTCTTTTCCGATTTTTGAGAGACAGAATGAGCAAAAACCAGCAATTCATGAATTTCTTTTTTTTTTTGGGGGGGGGGGTGTTTACACCGTTCCGTGTGTGGTAAAATTGATAAGGCAGTTTTATTCTTCGATTCAGTACGATTACAGCGATACCTCATTTATATAATTTATTTATGTTTTGGCGCTTTCATATAATAAAACTATTTAATAGAAAAAATAATTGTTTTTGCATCACTTTATTCTGACAGCTATAATTTTTTTTGCTGATGACGCTATATGGCGGCTCATTTTTTGCGGGATAAAATTATGTTTTCAGCGGTACCATGTTTATTTATATTCGTCGTTTTGATCACGTGTTATTCTACTGTTTGTTCAGCGGTATGATGATAAAGCATTGTTTTTGCCTTTTTTATGGTGTTCATTAAAGGGGTTAACTAGTGGGACAGTTTTATATGTCGTTATGGACGCGGCAATAACAAATATGTGTACTTTTATTGTTTAGATTTTTTTTCATTCAAATATTTATTTAATGATAGAATAAATATCGATTTTTTTATTATTATTATTTTTTTAAAAATATATTTTTACAATTATTAATTTTTTTTTACTTCACTCTAATTTTTACACTTTGTCCCACTATGGGACACTCATTTTTTGCAGGCTGATCGCTTCTACAGCATGCAGATGAAGCAGCTATAGAAGCTGTCAGCGCTGCACTGTGCACACTGACCTGAGAGACTTCCTGATATGCACTGCACATCACAGCAAGTTTCTCAGATCTGGTATCCCAGATGTCGTCGGGTTACCATGGCAGTGATCAGGACCCTGCGAGACGCGGGACCCCGCTGTCAGCCCTCTGCCTGTTCCCGGAATGCTGCAATCGTGTTCGCTGAGACATACTATCCTGTCCATAGTCAAATAGGCCCAGGGCACATGGACTGGATAGTACGTCTCATGGCAGAAAGGGGTTAAAAAAGAACCTATACATGGTTGGTATCTACAAACTCGGAAGGACCTGGAGAATCATAATGGCAGGTCGGTTTCAGCATTTTGTGAACATGGTAAAAAAAAAAAAAACAGTTGTGGAATTGCAAATTTTTGGCAATTTCACCACACTTTGAATTTTTTTTCCTGTTTTCCAGTACACTATATGATACCAATGGTGTCAATCAAAAGTACAACTCATCTCGCAAAAAACAAGTCCTCACATGGCAATATTAACGGGAAAAAAGTTATGGCTCTGGAAAGAAGCGGAGCAAAAAATTAAAACTCAAAAACTGAAAAACACAAAGTGGTAAAGGGGTTAAATTCCTAAGGAAAGTATTTGATAGTCAATGCTGGTAGATCTGCAGCCACATGTAAGGGATGTCTGAAAAAAGAGAAATGAAAAAGCAGCACTCACCCGATCCTTTGTGGCTAAAAGTCCTTTAATTCCTTCAAATGGACATATCCATAAAGTGTGGTTGTGCAGGTCCAAAGTAAGTTTCAGGAAGGGAAGACAAAAGACATACACGGACTACGGCTGTTTCGCGTCTGGCTGACGCTTCAACGGGTTCATTCCATCTGAGCTTTAGCTACTGGTATATAAAATTTAATATAGGCGGTGCAGACTGGCAGAGCCATATCGCCAGGCAAGGCATAAAAGCAATAGATTTGCTGAATTGCACTGGTGGCAAATCTGCCATGGATGTGGCTACCACTCAGCTTGGAATTAGTAGGGTTGTGCCCAGCCATAGTGTGCTTGGCCAGCTTTATTTCATTCTGAATTGTTCGCATCGTATCAGATAACCTGAATAGAGCTGTGCTGGAATTGAACTTGAAAATCATGTGTTTCGCTAGGCAGTAAATGATTAATGGAGCATGACAAATTTATATCCACCGAATGTGTGCGTAAGAAAAAAACCTGTATGAGCAGAGAAATTAACTATTTTCCTTTCAAGGAACAGTCAGAATATTTAAAGACTTGGCGCAATATGTTAGCCTCTGCTACTTGTCATATGCTGCCGGCTAGGTGCAGATACTTTATAGTAGGCTTACCTTTGATTAACCCAAACATATATACCTGGGAATGACATAAACCAAAATTTCCCACCATAAATTTGTAATTGGAATGGCTTCCTTAATAAGTGGGAGTGATCCGTTAATAATGCATCAAGGTAGGAAATGGTTTAAATAAAACATTGCTCACCCAAATGAGTCCACTGTCGCTACAGCCCAACTGCTCCATACTAGTCCTGCAGCGATTATATTAACGCTAAGGCCAGTGACTGGCTACAGCAGTCACATGAATGATGTACATAACATCATTTGTTGCAGAACCAGTGCAGACTACCAAACATGTAATGGTTACTGTTTATAGTTAAGTTGTATTCACATGATGCCTTTCTTAAGTGTTTTATATGATTTTCCCAAAAAACCCTGTTTTTACTGCATTTTCTGAAAATTGTGTGAAAAAATGTAATTTGAAATTTGAAAGACAGGTCACAGTGGTCAGGGATCTGTCACTTATTAGGCGGTGTGCTGTTTCAATACAATGAATGTTTTATCGCTAGGAAATGATCACTGACTAGACTACAGTTCCAATGAGCCCGAGTCCAACCACGCCCCTTCCTCTGATAAGCAGTTCACTGTCAATAGACAATGTAAACAGAGCCCGGTATGTGTGAGTTTAGCTTTCTGAGCTCTGCTACATGCTACATCTAAAAATTCTGATAGCGTCACAACTGCTGCACCCAGTAAACTAAGTGACACATTACTGGAATCGGGGTTTCTTTTTCATCATTATGCTTCTCTCAGGTGAGGTAGCAAATACCTAGTGACAGATTCCCTTTCAGTTAGAATGGTACCCTAATAACATAAAACTGTCCTACAGCTGGGCCTCCAGGAATTAGAAGTAATGTTCAGGGGAACCTGGAATCAAAAATTTGATTTTCCTGCTGCACCTCGACAGAAAAAATGACGTATTACATTGTGCCAGTTATAATCGACCTGCATAATGCATGGTTTGTCTGGGCCCTCAAGAAAGAGAGATAGACTCTTTGTAGAAAATAACTACTCCATCAAAATTATGGAGGTCCTGAAAGATAGGCTATTTCTGTTAAAGAGGTTAGGCAGAAAAATTATTGAACCTATAGATGGTGGTCCACTGTTGAAGTCCTTATTTCTCAGCCAGAGATAAAAACTGCTGTAGAGAGCCTCTTTTGATTTGCAGGACCCAACAAATCCATGGAGACTGCCCAATTATCAGCAGGACATAATATGATGCCCCGTCACACTGGACTCCAATATGACAAGACAATATTAATATCATGAACTCTGAATCAGAAAGAAATGATATTTTAATAGTGATGTTCACATACACTGTTTTCCCATAATAATGGGTTTAACATACAATATATTATAGCCCTTCAGGAAATTAAAGTGTTTTCTTGGCTGTGCATGATTAGTACCAAAATCTAATAAAAGTAAGCCTTGTCTGATTTTAATATCAAAGTTTATAATGAAATATAAGAGGTTGATATTACTTTACTGTTACCCCAATGAAAAACTAATTAAAGAGCAAAAATCATATATATCGTAATAGCCAAAAATTCCAGTGAGTTTTTATTATGGCTTCAGTAAGCCCCCTATCGCCTGTCTCTGGGGCTTGTATCATCAGGATTGCAGATTCATTGGATTCCCTGAGGTGTAAGTAGTTATTATTGCCATGTATAGACATAGATTACATATTTTATTGAAAGTAAATACGTGGCAGGAAATTTTAGGCTGCAGTATTTTGAATTGATGAGTAAAAAAGGCAAAGATTTGTACCTCAGTTTGATGCAAGCTGAATGAAAGGGTTCATGAACATACCGTAGTTCTGATCCGGAGGGACCCTGTGTTCTGCCATACAGTGCCCGCATAAAGTCTCATATTACGGTTATTCTCCCCTAAAAGTAATGTTTCTTAGGAAGAATACCGCTGTAATAAGACATCTGAGGGAGCATGCTTCTTTTTCTGTCAGACAAATAATGGAATCTGTCAGGAAACAGTCCTGCATGATCTGTGAGGCATACAGAAATGCAGAATGGCCCATAATGTTTCATGGGTGAATTTTATAATTCTCCTCACAATTTGAAGGCTCCACAGTACCATCACATACCCATATATGAAGCACTCAAAAGATCTTAAAGGGGTTTCCCCCACTAAATACAGATCTTCTACCTACAGGGTAGGTGATAAATGAATTATTGCAAAGGATCTGACCATTGGGACCCCCACAATCCCAAAAATAAAGATCGCAAAACCCTAGTGTGAATGGAGCATATATGTCACCACTGCTCTAGTCACACAGAACGTTAGAATCATTGGGGTCACTGTGGTCTGATCATCTCAGTGATTATACATTTAACACCTATGCTGTAGATTAGGGGTGGGGAACCTCCAGCCCGCAAAACCTTTATTATCTATAATGTCATTTTATCCGACCCCTGGGCAGATTGCAGGACCTCAGTGCTTGGTGGCCTGGTTTTGCCCTTTAATTCCTCCTTAAGGGCCTGTCACACTAAGCGATATCGCTAGCAATATCGCTATAACTTGTAACGTTATAGCGATATTGCTAGCGATATCGCTATGTCTGATACTTACCTCCGACCGCTCCCCCGCTGGTTATCGCTAATCGCGTTTCTCGTCCTCAGCTTCCTGCTGGGCTTCCTGTGGTGCAAACGAGCGACGCGTGGACGCGGGCGGGAGGACGTCAGGATCGCCTCGTCTGACAGGTAAGTAGCGACCCCCGACCCCTGCTATGTCACTGGTGAGATCTGCCTGTGTGGCAGCTCACTAGCGACCACTTAGCAATGCACCAGCGATCCTGACCGCGTCATATCACTGGTTGGGATCCATGGTGCAACGCTAAGTGTGACAGTACGTTTAGACTGTGAGCGACCTCAGCCAACTTTGACTACTGAATGCTACAGCGCATGCACTGAAGGATTACTTCCTAACGATGGCCAGTTCCAGTTTCAGAGGGGCAAAGCTGGCACTCTGTGCGCTCATGTCCCGTTCATATAAAGAAGGCAGCAGTCACTGTGATGTATAAACTCCAGCCCCAGTGTCTTCTATGTAATGTATATGCTCCAGCCACAGTGTCTACTATTTGATATATATCCCCAAATGTATTAATCACTAAGATTCCCCATAAACAGGCACAGTGTCCAAATACAAAAGAATAACATACCTCCTGTGGGTGGTTATATAAGCTGGGGCTTATATCACCACCCACAGGAGGTATGTTATTCTTTTGTATTTGGACACTGTGCCTGTTTATGGGGAATCTTAAGGGGGTTTTACACATAGCGATATCGCTAGCAATATCGCTACAGTGTCACTGATTTTGTGACGTTATAGCGATATTGCTAGCGATATCGCTATGTGTGATACGTACCTCCGACCGGCTCCCCCGCTGTCGATCGCTGATCGCGCGAGAATGTCCGGCTCCATTTCTCGTTGTCTGCTTCCTGCTGGGGCTTCCTGCTGTGTGAGACGAGTGACGCTGGACGCGGGCGGGAGGACGTCAGGATCGCTGTGTGTGAAAGGTGAGTATCATCCGCTGCGTCGCTGCATCGCTGTGAGATCTTTCTGTGTGAAAGCTCACTAGCGATCATTTAGCGATGCACCAGCGATCCTGACCGGGTCTGATCGCTGGTCGGATCGCTGGTGCATCGCTAAATGTAAAAGGGCCTTTAGTGATTAATACATTAGGGGATGTTTGTGCCCACTACTCCCGCATTGTTTGGCGGTTATGCAAGAGCAGCACCGTGCACTGGCTTTTTGTATATCCTTTTGTAGTGGACTTGTGGGTGGTGGTATTTCTAATTGGGTTTTTTAATATTTATGTATTGTATGTATTTTTACATGTAATAAAGATTGTTATATTTTGTCTACTTGAGTTCATATCTCTTTTTTTGGTTTCTATGTATTTTTTTAACTCAAATATGGGTCCAATATTTAGTAACGGGCTATAATAGTATATGAAATGTTTCAATATGCTCCAATTTTGGATTTCAACATTTCCGTTATTTGATATATATGCTCTAGTCTGATTTATACAGCAGTCTCAGTGTCTACTATGTGATATATTATGTGTCAGTCCCAGTGTATCCTATATGATCTAGTGTCATGGTTGAATGTGTTGGCACAATTGAAATTATTGCAATTACATATGCTTTGTTATACACGTCATTTCCTTTGAGTGTATTGAGAGAACACAAAACAACTGGAAAAAAAGGTAAATTGGACATAATTTCAAACTAAACACCAAGAATCGGCAGGACAAAATTGTTGGCATCCTCAACTTAATATTTGGTTGCACAACCTTAGGAATAAATAGCTGCAATCAATCACTTCCTATAACTGTCAACAAGTTTCTTACACCTTTCCACTGGAATTTTGGACACTCTTTTGCAAATTGCACCAGATCTCTCATATTTGCAGGGCGCTTTCTCTCAACAGCAATTTTAAGATCTCTCTACATATGTTCAATGGGATTTAGATCCAGGCTCACTGCAGGCCACTTCAGAACTCCAGCATTTTTCCATCCATTTTTGGGTGGTTCTTGAAAATTGTTTACGGTCATTGTCCTGCTGGAAGACCCATCATCTAGGACGCAAACCCAGCTTTATGACTCTGGGCACTATACTGCGATCTAAATCCTTTGGTAATCTTCAGATTTCATGATGCCTTGCACACAGTCAAGCACCCGCTGCCAGAGGCAGCAAAACAACCCCAATACATCTTCGAACCTCCACTATATTTGAATGTAGGTACTGTGTTTTATTTTTTGGAGGCCCCATTCCATTTTTGGTTAACAATAGAATGATGTGCTTTAATTAAAATCATAGAATCACAGAATCATAGAATGGTAGAGTTGGAAGGGACCTCCTGGGTTATCTGGTCCAACCCCAGGCTCAAAGCAGGATTCACTAAATCATGCCAGACAGCCTCTGTTTGAAGACTTCCATGGAATTTGAACTCACCACCTCTCGTGGCAGCCTGCAGCCTGTTCCACTCATTGATCACCTGAACTGTTAAAAGTTTTTTCTAATATCTAATCTGTCTCCTCCCATTCAGTTTCATCCCATTGCTTCTAGTCTTTCCTTGTGTAAGCTCTATCTTGTTCACATCTGACCGAAAGACGCTTTCCCAAAATGATTTTGACTTACTCATGTACATTTTGGCAAAGCAGTCTAGCTTTTTATGTCTGTGTCAGCAGTGGGTCTCCTGTCATAGCAATTCATTTCATTCAAATGTCATCAGATAGTTTGGGCTGACACTGATGCATCCTGAGCCTGCAGGACAGCTTGAATTTGTTTGGAACTTGATTGGGGCTGCTTATCCACCATCCGGACTATCCTGAGTTGCAACCGTTCATCAATTTTTCTCTGCTGTCCATGTCCAGGGAGATTAGCTACAGTGTCATGGGTTGTAAACTTCTTGATTATGCTACGAACTGTGGACAAAGGTACATCAAGATCTCTGGAGATTGACTTGGAACCTTGAGATAGTTGATGTTTTTCAACAATTTTGATTCTCAAGTCCTCAGACAGTTCTCTTCTCCTATTTCTGTTCTCCATGGTTAGTGTGGCACACACGCAGACACACAGTGCAAAAATTGAGTCAATTTCTCCCCTTTTTATTTCAGGTGTGATTTTTATATTGCTCCCACCTGTTTCTTACCACAAATGGGTTTGAATAAGCATCACATTCTTGAAACAAAATTTATCCCTAATTTTGGAAAGGTGCCAACAATTTTGTCCGTCCCATTTTTGGAGATTTGTCACGATTCTGGTGTCATATAACCTGGGACCAGGGGCCCACACTGTTCGTGGTGCTAGGGGCGCCCTAGCTATCCCTGCCCCCCAAATTACTTCTGATGGCAAAGATGCTGGGGCCACGTACCTTGCTCTACTCCTGAATCAGTCGTTATCTGTCCCTTCCCCTTCCCAGGGAAATGAGGAGGAATAGTGTATGTATGTACAGAATCCAGACAAACAAGGAAGGATTTACGGGGTAAATGAATATAGGTATCATTCAAATATGCACTCACAGACAACAGGGGAATTCCGGGTAGAGAAGTAGGGAAACTAAACAGGAGAGAATAGGGGATTGCACACAGCCGAAACATCTAGCAAAAGTCACAGAACAACGCTTCAAAAATGCTTCTACCGGACACCGATTCCCCCACTCCTTCACCAGGCAGTACAAGACTTAACACTGACAATCCAGATTGCCAGGAGCAGAAATATATAGAAGAGGGGAGTGGCCCTTACTGCACAGCTGAGATCCTCCACAGAGGAAGCTGCAGAGACTCCAAGCTGAACAGTTTCACCCCTGCACTGCTGAAAGAAACCTAAACAATTTTATATGAAGAAGTGTTTCCATTCAGTGCAGGAGTATGAGAACACAGATGCTGTGGTCTTCTGGCTCCTCTCTATCGCGGCAAACCCATGACAGTACCACTCCTTCTAAGAGGGACCTCCAGAACCTCAGAGCTGGGTTTATGAGGGTGTGCCGTGTGAAAGGACCAGACCAACCTAACAGCATGGACGTCAGATGATGGTACCCACAACTTTTCTTCAGGACCGTAACTCTTCCAGTGTACCAGACACTGAAGAGACTGATGAACCAAGCGGGAATCCATGATCTTAGCTATCTGAAACTCCAAATTCCCATCAACCATGACCATATATAGAGGAAGTGGTGATATTATTTAGAGGGCGCAAAATATTTTTTTGAGCAAACACTAGTGAAACACATTATGAATCAAGGTAACAAAGCAAGGTGAAATGCTACAGGATTGATGATGGCCACAATCATATAAGGACTGATGAACCTGTGACCCAGATTCCAAGAGGGAACCTTCAACTTAATGTTCCACGAGGACAACCACACCACGTCATCAAAACACAGGTCCAGACCCACCAACCAATCCAGCCCACACCTGCCAGTGCTTCTGTATACCAGTGGGTCCCTTCTGTATCCTTGGTCCCTGTGTTCCTTCAGTGCCTGCCTGCATCTACTATCCCTCCCTTTGGGCCTTTCCTGCTAGTCCCTTGGGGGGGTCAGCTGCCGTGTGTCCATGGTCTGTCCTGGAGTAGCACCTGGTGTTCATCAGGAGCCAAGCCTTATCCCACTCAGGGGCTCTAGTCAAGTCAGGTGCTCACCTAGTTACACCCCTCCAGGCTCTCCTTAGACCACGGCACAGTGGTTCCACCATTCCAGTTTGCTCACGCCATGGAATCAGCTGGCTCTCCGGCCTACCTCTTTTCAGACCTGTACCTGGCAGTCTCCCACCAGAAGGAGTAGCAGGATAAAATACTCTCCTACCTGCGGACAGTAACCTGACATCTTGACACCCTGACAACACTGGTAGTGTCAGTACCTACCCAAGCTCGGACCAACTAGGCCATGACCTAACAGCCTTCCAGCTATGTGCCCAGATCTGGACCCATCTGTCATCTCTCCCACTCTATGATGGTGACCCTGCCCTATGTCAGGGGATTTATTAATCAGTGCATGCTGCACTTCGAACTCTTGGCTCACCAGTTAGTTTATGACCTGGCCAAAGTGGCCTTCATCTTGTCCCATCTCTCTGGCAAAGATTTGGCATGACTCAATCCCCTATGGGAGAAAGAGGACCTTCGTGTGTCAAACCTCCAGTCATTTCTAGAGGCTTCCGGAAGGTCTTTGACAAGCCTCTGCAGCATTTTTGCTACTCAGGCTGGGTCACAGTAACCTAACAGTGGACCAGTACACTGTTACTTTAGCACCCTGTCAACCAAATTCATCTGAATAATGATGCTCTGGTGGCTTCATTCTGGGACGGCTTTTCCAGGCAAATCAAGGACGACCTGGCCGGTCATGATACACTCACCTCGCTGGATGACTTGGTGTCCTTGGCAACCCGGATAGGCATCAGGAGTGATCCAAAGAAGTGATCCACGAAAGATCTGTGTGCCTAGCCCCAATCTTGCAAAGGCCGGTCACACAGCAAGCCTCAGCTTTGGCATCTCCCCTAGAGTCCGTGCAGATTGACCAGGAGAAGATGCCTAAGAATCATCAGGAAGCTCATCGTATAGAGGGAAAATGCTTCTATTGTGTCAGCCCTGAATCTCTTATTCAATCCTGCACAGAGAAACCGAGCAGAGGCTACCCTGGGCAGAAGAAACACCTCTCCATCGCTCACTCTGGCAGTGTCCATCTCCTGTGGCAACATCTGTTTTCTCAAGTCGGCCTAACTGGACTAGGTTCTGCAGGTAATCTCATCCATTAAGCCATTGTGGAGCAGTATAAAATCCTGATCCAATATCTTCAGGATCAGTTGATGGTTTCCTCAGTGGATGAGAGACCTCCTTCCGAGACCATCCTGTTCATTACCGAGTCCATAATATTTCACTCAGCAATGCTACACTCTGAGAAGATTCTTCTCTACATGGTGTCCGGTCTGTCTCATTGTCTGCTACTAGGTCTGCCATGGATGCAGAGACACGAACCTGTCTTGGATTCGAGATCTGGAGTAGTACTCCATTTAGGACAGGAATGCCATGAGTCATGTCTGCTTCCCATTCATCCTGCTCGACCTCCTACTTCCCCATCCAAATTACCTGGTTGTCTGCGCCACATTAGGAGTATGCCGACGTCTTTGACAAGAAGGAGGCTGAGACATTGCCACCTCATAGGCATATGACTGTCCTAATAATTTCCTTCCAAGTGCATTTAGAATCATAGAATCATAGAATTGTAGAGTTGGAAGGGACCTCCTGAGTCATCTGGTCCAACCCCCTGCTCAAAGCAGGATTCGCTAAATCATCCCAGACAGATGTCTGTCCAGCCTCTGTTTGAAGACTTCTATTGAAGGAGAACTCACCACCTCTCGTGGCAGCCTGTTCCACTCATTGATCACTCTAACTGTCAAAATGTTTTTTCTAATATCTAATCTGTGTCTCCTCCCATTCAGTTTCATCCCATTGCTTCTAGTCTTTCCTTGTGCAGATGAGAATAAAGATGATCCTTCTACAATGTGACAGCCCTTGAGATATTTGTAGACAGCTATTAAGTCTCCTCTCAGTCTTTTCTTCTGCAAGCTAAACATTCCCAAATCCTGCAACCTTTCATCATAAGACAGTGTTTGCAGACTGGTCACCATTCTGGTCGCTCTTTTCTGAACTTGCTCCAGTTTGTTGATGTCTTTTTTAAAATGTGGTGCCCAAAACTGGACACAGTATTCCAGATGAGGTCTGACCAAAGAGGAGTAGAGGGCAATTATGACTTCACGTGATCTAGACTGCATGCTTCTGTTAATACATCCTAGAATTGCATTTGCCTTTTTTGCTGCTGCATCACACTGTTGACTCATATTCAGTATGTGATCTATTAGTATACCCAAGTCTTTTTCACATGTGCTGTTTCTTAGCCCTATTCCTCTCATTCTGTATATGCTTTTTTCATTTTTATTGCCCAGATGTAGTACTTTGCATTTTTCCCTGTTAAAAACCATTCTGTTAGTTGCTGCTCACTGCTCCAGTTTATTTATATCTTTTTGAATCCTCTCTCTCTCATCTCTAGTATTAGCTATCCCTCCTAGCTTTGTGTCATCAGCAAATTTAATCAGCTTACCCTCAATTCCTTCATCTAAATCGTTGATAAAGATGTTGAACAATACAGGGCCCAGGACAGAGCCCTGTGGTACCCCACTTGAGACATTCTTCCAACTGGATGTGCAGCCATTTACGACCACTCTTTGGGTCCGATCACTAAGCCAGTTATGAATCCACCTAACAGTTGCCTTGTCCATTGCATACTTAGTCATTTTTTCAATAAGGATTGTGTGAGATACTTTGTCAAATGCTTTGCTGAAGTCAAGATATAGTATATCTACAGCATTTCCCTGATCCACCCAATCAGTGATTCTGTCATAGAAGGAAATTAAGTTAGTCTGACATGACTTATTAGTTACAAACCCATGCTGACTCTGTTTAATCACTTCATTCTTATCCAGGTACTTACATACATGTTTAATAATTTGTTCAAAGATCTTTCCTGGTATAGAAGTCTGACTCACTGGCCTATAGTTGCCTGTTGTGAGTTCATTTTCCCCTTCGTCACTGAGGTCTGGTGAACTCCCTATTCTGGTAAAGGAAGGTAATGAGCCTGATTATCAGGCACCTGAGCCTAATGATGATGACTGGCTGAGTGGAGTCACGGACTGGATATAAGGCTGCCGACGCCCTTCTGCCCAGCGGGTGATTTCTCTGTGGACTTCTAGGAGACCAGTCTGATTCCTGCTCCTCTAAAGCTAAGTTTTCTGCTTTGCCTTTTTGCATTTGTGTTTTGTTTTTGTTTGCCTTGCTTTTCTGGAGTCTGCCATTCCCTGCTGGGGTGAGCTGAATCTCCTTTTGCCGGTTGCTCTGTCTTCAGAATATTCCTGAGTACTGACATAGTCTTTTTGAAGCCTAGCGTCTTCAGGGCCTTTTCCACTGTCAGTCTGTTGGCTCTTATTTTCATAGGGTTTTTCATGGATTGCAGACAGCAGCCTTCCTGTCGTTTCCTATCTAGCTAGCTTGGGCCCCGTCTTTGCTCAGTCTATCTTTCTGTCTGTGTTAGTGTTCTTTCTTCTTGCTTCACCGTCATTATATGTTGGGGGCTGCCTTTTGCTTTGGGGTCTGCTCTGGGGCAGTTTAGATTTCCCTTTCTGTCTTTAGGCAATATAGTCCTCCGGCTGTGATCGAGGAGTCTAGGGCATCGTAGGAACCCCCCACGGCTACTGCTAGTTGTGTTGATAGGTTCAGGGGTCTGCTATCCGATAGCTGCCAACTTCTCTGGTTTTCTGGACTTAGCTAGCATTTCTGTTTTTGCCTCCTATGGTGACTCATTCATAACAGAATCACCCGCCATACCGCAGATCCTAAGGTACTCAATAGCAGGAAAGAATTGTGTTTAAAAAAAAAAAAAAAAAAAGTGTGTATATTCTTTCCTCTATATCTCTGAGGCCGTAGGGGGAATTTTTTTTTCTCTCAATGGAGATAAAGCAATTGTCTGATCGTGTGGAGCAGCTCGCTGCGGAAGTGCGGGGAATTTCCGCCTACCTTGCTCGTTCGCATGCTTTTGAACCAAAGATCCCTACACCTGATGTATTTTTTGGGGATCAATCTAAATTTTTGAGTTTCAAAAATAATTGTAAATTATTTTTTGCCTTGAAGCCTAACTCGTCAGGGAGCTCCGCACAGCAGGTTAAAATTGTCATCTCTTTGCTGCGTGGCGATCCCCAGGATTGGGCATTTTCTTTGAAGCCAGATGATCCTATTCTGACTAATGTGAATGCATTCTTTCAAGCCTTGGGGTTGTTGTATGACGAACCTAATGCTATTGATCAGGCTGAAAAGACCCTGTTGGCATTGAACCAGGGTCGAGATTCTGCAGAGTTGTACTGTCAAAAGTTCCGAAAGTGGGCGGTCCTTACTACCTGGAATGATAATGCCTTGGCTGCTCTTTTTCGGAAGGGTTTGTCAGAAGCCGTAAAAGATACTATGGTGGGATTTCCTGTTCCCTCTGGTCTGGACGATTCTATGTCATTAGCCATTCAGGTTGATCGGCGTTTACGTGAACGCAGGATTGCACGAGAGGTGTTGCCACCGGTTGAACAGACGTCTGAACCTATGCAATGTGATAGAGTTTTGTCTAGGGCGCAACGTCAGGAGTTCAGAAGGCGTAATAAGCTGTGTTTTTTCTGTGGAGATGCCTCGCATATTATTTCTGTTTGTCCTAAACGAGAGAAACGCTTTGCACACACGTTTTCTGTTGGTGGTGTTCAACCTAAGTTTCTTCTGGCAATTACTCTGATCTGCTCCCTGTCCACATTTTCCGCCAACGCTTTTGTGGATTCGGGAGCAGCGCTAAACCTAATGGACTTGGATTTTGCTAAACGTTGTGGATTTCCGATGACACCTCTGCAGACGCATATCCCTTTGAGGGGAATTGATGCTACTCATTTGGCTAAAAATAAACCTCAGTTTTGGACCCAGGTGGTCATGCGGGTAGCCCCAGACCATCAAGAAAATTGCAGATTTTTGGTGTTGCATGGTCTGCATGATGCCGTTGTTCTGGGGTTTCCTTGGTTGCAAATTCATAATCCAGTTTTGGATTGGAAATCTGTGTCTGTGGTGAGTTGGGGTTGTCGGTGTGCCTTTAGTGAGGCTCCGGTTTTTTCCACCTCTGCTCAGTCGCATGATGTTCCTGACTATTTGGCGGACTTTTATGATGTATTTAGTGAGAATGAGTCTGCATCTTTGCCTCCTCATAGGAGTTATGACTGTGCAATTGAACTGAGCCCGGGGTGTAAATTTCCCAAGGGTCGGCTCTTCAATTTATCTGTACCCGAGCACGAGGCTATGCGATCCTATATTATGGAGGCGTTGGAGAAGGGTCATATTAGACCATCCTCTTCACCCTTAGGTGCCGGTTTTTTTTTTTTTGTGGCCAAAAAGGATGGTTCTTTAAGGCATGGTATTGATTATCGTGCCCTCAACAAAATTACTATTAAATATCAGTATCCGTTACCCCTGATTTCGGATCTATTCTCTAGAGTTAGAGGTGCTTGCTGGTTTACCAAGCTTGACCTCAGGGGGGCGTATAATTTTATCCGCATTAAGCAGGGGGATGAATGGAAGACGGCGTTTAATACTCCGGAGGGACATTTTGAGTACCTGGTGATGCCTTTTGGGCTCACTAATGCCCCTTCTGTCTTCCAGTGCTTCATGAACGATATTTTCCGAGACTTTGTCGATAAATTTTTGATTATCTATCTGGATGATATTCTGATCTTCTCCAAGGATTGGGATTCTCATGTGGAACATATTCGGGCTGTGTTCCGGATCTTGAGGGAGAATTCCCTGCATGTCAAAGGATCGAAATGCCTTTTTGGAGTACAGAGGATTTCATTTTTGGGATTTATTTTGTTTCCGTCAACTATTGAAATGGACCCGGCCAAGGTACAGGCCATTTATGATTGGGTTCAGCCCACTTCTTTGAAGGCCCTCCAGAAGTTTTTGGGTTTTGCTAATTTTTATCGGAAATTTATAGCAAAATTTTCTAGTATTGCCAAGCCATTGACTGATCTGACTAAGAAGGTTGCTCATGTGTTGAATTGGTCTCCTGAGGCTGTTGCTTCCTTTCAGGAGCTGAAGCGAAGATTTACCTCCGCCCCGGTTTTGCGGCAACCTGATGTCTCACTCCCGTTCCAGGTAGAGGTGGATGCTTCTGAGATAGGTGCAGGAGCTGTTTTGTCCCAAAAGGATCCTGTAACATCTAAAATGAATCCCTGTGCTTTCTTTTCCCGAAAGTTCTCTCCATCTGAATGTAACTATGATGTGGGGAATCGGGAACTGTTGGCCATGAAATGGGCATTTGAGGAGTGGAGACATTGGTTGGAGAGAGCTAAACCTCAAGTTGTGGTCCTCACTGACAACAAGAATTTGATTTACCTAGAGTGGGCTAAACGCTTGAACCCTAGACAGGCTAGGTGGGCCTTGTTTTTTACACGTTTTGATTTTGTGGTCTCTTTTCTTCCTGGAACTAAGATGTCAAGGCAGACGCCCTCTCTAGGAGCTTCTTTGCTGATTCTCCTGTGGTGACCAAGCCTGCTACCATCTTAGGCGAAGGGGTAGTTCTTTCTGCCATCTAGCCCGATTTGAGACTTGCTCTGCAAGAGTTCCAGGAGGACAAACCTGAGCGTTGTCCCAGTGGAAAGTTGTATGTTCCCGACCAGTGGAAGAAGAGAGTGATGTCTGAAGTTCATTGCTCTGCATTGGCTGGTCATCCAGGTATTTTTGGTACTAGAGATCTGGTGAGTCGCCCTTTTTGGTGGCCCACCTTGTCTCATGATGTCAGGAATTTTGTGCAGTCCTGTAGGACTTGCTCCCGGTCTAAATCTTGTTCTTGCTCTAGTGGGTTGTTGATGCCTTTGCCGGTCCCCATGAGGCCATGGACCCATATTTGGGTAATGGATTTCATCTCTGATATGCCGGTCTCTCAAAGAATGACTGTTATTTGGGTGATTTGTGATAGGTTCTCTAAGATGGTTCATCTTGTACCACTCCCTAAGTTGCCGTCTTCCTCTGAGTTGGTGCCCCTGTTTTTGCAACAGGTGGTTCGCTTGCACGGGATTCCTGAGAACATTGTATCTGACAGAGGAGTTCAGTTTGTGTCTAGATTTTGGAGGACTTTCTGTTCCAAGCTGGTAATTCAGTTGTCCTTCTCCTCTGCTTTTCACCCTCAGACCAATGGGCAGACAGAGAGAACAAACCAGACCTTGGAGTCGTATTTGAGATGTTTTATTTCCGCTGATCAGGATGATTGGGTTTCATTTTTGCCCTTGGTCGAATTTGCTTTAAATAATAGAGCTAGTTCTGCCACTTTGATCTCACCTTTTTTTTGTAACTTTGTGTTTCATCCTCGATTTTCTTCAGGGCAGGTGGAGCCTTCTGCCTGCCCAGGTGTTGACACTGTGGTGGAGAGAATGCACCAGATCTGGGACCAAGTGGTGGATAAGTTATCTCTCTCCCAGGAAAAGGCCCAGCGGTTTTCCAATCGACATAGGACCATTGGTCCCCAGTTTAAGATTGGTGATATGGTGTGGTTATCATCAAAAAATATTGGCATGAAGGTGGCTTCTCCTAAGTTTAAGCCTAGATTTATTGGACCTTACAAGATTTTGGAGATTATTAATCCGGTCTCTTTTCGTTTGGCTCTTCCTGTCACATTTAAAATCCATAATGTGTTCCATAAGTCCTTGTTGAAGAGGTTTGTTGAACCAGTTGTTCCTGGGGTGGCACCTCCGGACCCTGTATTGGTTGAAGGTAACATGGAATATGAGGTAGAGAAAATACTGGATTCCCTTCTGGCTAGACGGAGACGCCAGTATTTGGTTAAGTGGAAGGGTTATGGTCAGGAGGATAGTTCCTGGGTCTCTGCCTCTGATATTCATGCCAAAAGATTGGTGTGTGCCTTTCATCGGGCTCACCCTGACCGCCCTGGTGGCGTGGTTGAGGGTTCGGTGACCCCTCCTCAAGGGGGAGGTACTGTTGTGAGTTCATTTTCCCCTTCGTCACTGAGGTCTGGTGAACTCCCTATTCTGGTAAAGGAAGGTAATGAGCCTGATTATCAGGCACCTGAGCCTAATGATGATGACTGGCTGAGTGGAGTCACAGACTGGATATAAGGCTGCCGACGCCCTTCTGCCCTGCGGGTGATTTCTCTGTGGACTTCTAGGAGACCAGTCTGATTCCTGCTCCTCTAAAGCTAAGTTTTCTGCTTTGCCTTTTTGCATTTGTGTTTTGTTTTTGTTTGCTTTGCTTTTCTGGAGTCTGCCGTTCCCTGCTGGGGTGAGCTGAATCTCCTTTTGCCGGTTGCTCTGTCTTCAGAATATTCCTGAGTACTGACATAGTCTTTTTGAAGCCTAGCGTCTTCAGGGCCTTTTTCACTGTCAGTCTGTTGGCTCTTATTTTCATAGGGTTTTTCACGGATTGCAGACAGCAGCCTTCCTGTCCTTTCCTATCTAGCTAGCTTGGGCCCCGTCTTTGCTCAGTCTATCTTTCTGTCTGTGTTAGTGTTCTTTCTTCTTGCTTCACCGTCAATATATGTTGGGGGCTGCCTTTTGCTTTGGGGTCTGCTCTGGGGCAGTTTAGATTTCCCTTTCTGTCTTTAGGCTATATAGTCTTCCGGCTGTGATCGAGGGGTCTAGGGCATCGTAGGAACCCCCCACGGCTACTGCTAGTTGTGTTGATAGGTTCAGGGGTCTGCAATCTGATAGCTGCCAACTTCTCTGGTTTTCTGGACTTAGCTAGCATTTCTGTTTTTGCCTCCTATGGTGACTCATTCATAACAGTTGCCTGGGTCCACCTTCTTGCTCTTTTTGAAGATAGGACCAACATTTGCTCTTCTCCAATCTTCTGGTACTTCTCCTGTTCTCCAAGAATTTTCAAAGATTATGGAGAGTGGTTCAAAAATTTCTTTTGCTATCTCCTTCAGTACTCTGGGGTGTAATTCATCTGGACCTGGAGACTTGAATTCATTTAGGCTAGCTAAGTGTTTCCTCATTATCTTTCTGTTTATAGATATCCTGGATTCTTCTATTCCCTTAATAGGACAGTGAAGAACAGTTGATGTTACATTTCCTTTCTGAGAGAAAACAGATGCAAAATAGGAATTTAAAAGTTCGGCCTTCTCAACATCCTGTCTTACCATTTCATCATTTTCATCCTGTAAAAATCCTATAGTATCTTTGACTTTTCTTTTACTTTTGACATATCCCCAAAATCCTTTATTATTGCTTTTGACGTCTCTTGCAAGCCTCAATTCATTGTCAGCTTTAGTAATCTGATTTGTGCCCTGCAGGTTCTGCAGACAGCATTATATTCTTCTTTAGATATGCCTCCCTCTTTCCATTTTATAAACATTTCTTTCTTCCTTTTTAGCATGTGGTTAAGTTCTGTGTTCATCCATCCTTGTTTCCTTAAATGCTTCCTATTCTTCCCTCTTTTCGGAATTGTTAACAATTGTGCTTTGAGAATTTTATTTTTCAAGATTTCCCATCCTTCCTGGACATTTTTGTCCTTAAGGATATCCAGCCTTTGGATCCCTCCAATTCTCTTTCTGAATCCCTTAAAATCTGCCTTTCTGAAATCTAACCTTGACGTCTGAGTCTTCACAGGTCTTCCTCCTCTAGTTATCCAAAATTCTAAAATAGCATGGTCGCTACCTCCTAGGGTCCCAGCCACTTTTACCTCCTCAATCATTTCCACCATGTTTATAAGGATTAGATCCAAGGTAGCAGTTCCCCTTGTTTTCTCCCCTACCTTGTGGAAGATAAAGTTATCAGCAAGAGAGGATAAGAATTTCCTTGACCTGTTAGTTTTGCCTGAGAGAGATTCCCAACAAATGTCTGGATAGTTGAAATCTCCCATGACAACTATGTCATATTTTTTGGAGAACTTGGCCATTTGATGCATAAAGAGTTCATCTATATCTTCAACTAGCACATGCGGTCTGTAGTAAATGCCTACAATGGTGTCCTTTCCATTGTTCTGTCCTTGTATTCTTACCCAAACAGTTTCCACAGAACTATCAGTCTCTGAAGCTTCAATCTCTATGCAGACATACGCATTTCTAACATACAATGCAACACCTCCTCCTCGTTTATCAAGTCTGTTTCTTGCAAATAAGTTGTATCCTTCTAGCCTTGCATTCCAATCATGTGTATTGTTCCACCAAATTTCAGTGATTCCAATGACATCATATTTCTTTTCCTGCATTAGTAATTCCAATTCTCCTTGTTTGTTGCCCATGCTTTGTGCATTAGTATAGAAACATTTTAGTTTGTGATTGGTTTCTCTTTCTCCAATATTTTTATTATTTAGATTTTTTTTGTCTTTGTTCTTCCTTTCCACTTCTAATAGCAGAGTTCTCAATAGCACTTGCCAGGTGTATGGCTTTTCCGGGCCTTTTGCTTCCCTTCCCAGATTGTTCTAGTTTAAAGCTCTCCTGATGAATGTAGCAAGATGACTTCCAAATACATGTTTTCCAGTCTTTGTAAGGTGCACCCCATCTCTAGCTAGTAGTCCATCGTATAAGTAATTCACTCCGTGATCCAGAAATCCAAATCCTTGCTGACGGCACCATCAACGTAGCCAGTTATTCACCTGCAGAATCTTATTCCACCTCCTTGTTCCATGGCCATCCACTGGGAGGATGGAAGAGAAGACCACCTGCGTTCCCAGTTCTTTCACTTTCTTACCTAAGTTTTCAAAGTCACTGCAGATGGTTTCCAGGTCGTTTCTTGCTGTGTCATTTGTCCCCACATGTATTAGCAGGAATGGGTAGTCATCTGTAGGTCTGAAGAGTCCTGATATCCTGTCAGACACATCTTTAATATTTGCACCTGGAAGACAGCACATTTCTCTTGAGGTTATATCTGGTCTGCAGATAGCGTCCTCTGTTCCTCTCAACAGGGAATCCCCCATGACCACCACTCTCCGATTCTTCTTCACAACATTTTTCTTTCTCTATCCAGGAGGATTCTGAAGGCATACAATGTTGTTGTTTGTGGGCAAAGTCTTATCCTGATGTATTTCTTCATCATTCTCCTGCGTGAGAACCTGGTACTGGTTCCTGAGCAGTATGGGTGCTGACTGCCTCCCGATCCTCCTGCTTCTCTGGATCACATGCTTCCATTCCTCTATTTCTTCAGGTGCACTTTGAAATTCTTCTCTTTCTGTAACATGAAGAGATAATTCTGCTCTGTCTAAGAACTCTTCACCTTCCTTAATGATCTTCAACGTAGCTAACCTCTCTTTGAGATTTTGCAACTTTTCCTCCAACAGGGACACAAGCTTGCATTTGTGGCATGTGAAGTTTGGCTTTTCCACTGGTAAGTCTGTGAACATGTAGCAAGAAATGCAGCTCACCAAATGGCTCCTGGCCTCTTCCATATTGTGATTGTTATAGAGATTTCAAAATGATGAAAAATGAGCCAAAATTCGGTTTACCGATTTCCTCTTCTCAGCTGCAACGGCCAAAATCCAGTGATCGTTGAGCTCGCAGAGACTCTTCACTTATCCCAGAAGGCACTGGGAATATGCAAATGATCTCCTTAGGACTCTTCCCCTGGATACTGCCTCAATTACTGCATCAATGCGGCGTGGCATGGAGGCGGGCAGCCTGTGGTCCTGCTGAGCTGTTATGGAAGCCCAGATTGCTTTGATAGCACCCTTCAGCTCATCTGCATTGTTGGGTCTGGTGTCTCTCATCTTCCTCTTGACAATATCCCATAGATTCTCTATGGGGTCAAGGTCAGGTGAGTTTGCTGGCCAGTCAAGCACAGTGATACTGTTATTTTCAAACCAGGTATTGGTACTTTTGGCAGTGTGGACAGGTGCTGGAGAATGAGTTTTCCATCTCCAAAAAGCTTGTAGGCAGAGGTAAGCGCTGAAGTGCTCTAAAATTTCCTGGCATACGGCTGCAATGACTTTGGTCTTGATAAAACACAATGGACCTACACCAGCAGATGACATGGCTCCCCAAACCATCACTGATTATGGAAACTCGCCTGATGTTAACCTCATAGAGAATCTCGCCTGACCTGACATTATGATTCTCCAGGTCATTATGAGTTCACAGAAACCAAACATGTCTAGGTTCCTTTTTATGGTGAAAAAGAAACAACAAAGTTTGTTAAAAAAAAATTGCTTTATTTTATGAGACCTGTAGCGTCTCCAATTTTTGTGATCTGGGACTAGTTGAGGGCTGTATTTTTGTGTGCTGAGCTGACGTTTTTAATGATACAATTTTGGTGTGGATACGATCTTTTGATCACTCGTTATTGCATTGTAATGCAATGCTGCGGCTACCAAAAAAACACAATTCTGGCGTTTTTACTTTTTTTTCACTACCTCGTTTACTGATTGGATTAATTCTTTTTATATATTGATAGAACGGGCGATTCTGAATTTGGCGATACCAAATATGTGTATTTTATTTTTTTATTGTTTCATTTTAAATGGTACAACTAATCCTACAAAAATAAATGTAGGAAGAAGAAGAGGTCCCAAGTAATAAAAACAGCAATTTTATTTATATCATCTTAAAACACATAAAAAAACATAAAAAAGCAAAAATGCCGTGGGGGACACCACAACATAACCAAATACATACAAATGAGGAATATCTCCATAAATATATCCACTAGAAGAACAAGGGTTTACTAGAAAAAATTGTACAGTAACATCTATGAATTAATATATAATAAATGTTTTTTCTAACATCCATATAATAACTCCCACAGGAATAAATGGTGTAAACATATATCAATGTAAACCTCAACACATCTCCAACAATAGGAAAACCCCCTTCATATGGTAAAGTGCTCCAAAGATAATGTCATATCAAATCCCAATATGGCCCACACCTGCCTCTAGAATAATTAGTAACAAACGAGAGCATTCGGTGCCAACTAAAAAGCCTCTCCTAGGTAAGAGACGGTATATAGTACATAAGCACTGAATGAAAAATATCATGGTCACTTACCCAAATGAATACCATGTGAAAGAGGAATATATTACCTAAAGAAAGAAGAAGCAGGAGCGAAACGCGTGTCGGGGTGAGGGGACACCACGCTTACCACCACCGCTATTTAGGTAATATGTTCCTCTTTCACATGGTATTGCTGTAAATACTGTATGAGTTAATTCACGATATTCTAAGTACCCACACATAGCTCCTGCTGCCTCACCTCCATTTGGTTTGTGCTTTGTAAGGGTCCTGTTTCACTTAGCGACTCACCAGCGATCCCAACAATGATACGACCTGGAAAGGATCGCTGGTGCGTCACTAGTAAGCTGCCAAACAGGCAGATCTCTTCAGTGATGCAGCAATGATCCGGCTATCTGTGTAACGACCTCGCCGGTTGTTGGTACCTTGTCACACAAAAGCTTTTCAAACGATTCCCGCCTGCGTCCCTGAGTTCTTTGTCGTCAACGAGGTCGCTCGTCGGCATCAAACACAGCGATGCGCGCTGGCCAGTGGGATACCGATGGCAAAAAAATGGCCCAGGACATTCTAGCACGATCAGCGATATCCAACAGGGGGGTCGGTCACTGCTGGGTGTCACATGTAGCGAGATCGCTGGCGTGTCACAAAATCGGGCATAACACTGAGCTTCATATACAGGCACATGGCTGCAATCCCCCTTCATTTTCCCTCTGTAAAATCCTGCTCCCTCTTCCCCCTCCCTCTCCCTCTTGTGGAATGTCCACCCGTCCTCCTCCCCTCAGCACATGGTCACTGTTAATGCATCTGGCCAGTTAAAGCTGTTTTTATCAGCCAAAATCTCCTTTGTATATTCCAGATCCTTGATGTCACTTCTGGCTGCCTCCAGCCAGGATTTCCAGGTCACCCTGCACTCAGATGCTAGCCTGGAGACCTACAGAAACCTTGCCGAGAAGCCCACCTCCGAACCTGATAAGGAGAGGATAGTCTGGCAACAAGGGAGGTTGTACTGGGAGATGGCTCCTGGTAAATCCCAACAGGAGTGATTGAGGGAAAGACAGCTGGTTGCACCCTACTAATATAGGGGTGAGTTGTTACAGATTGCCCATGAGATTCCAGCTGTCTCAACACTTCTATTGGCCCAAATTGGGGACAGTTGTAACCTTCCCTCTCCCTCCTGTGGAATGTCCACCCTTCCCCCTCCCCTCAGCAGATGGTCACTGTTACTGCATCTGGCCAGTTAAAGCCCTTTTTAGCCAAAATTTCCATTGTCTATTCCAGGTTGAATTTATTTACACCCAATAATCATAGAGACAGATAAAATATATTTCCAGAATCAGAATAATTAAAACTACGCACTGTGGAGATTTGCGGCTTCCAGGATTCGTAAAAACCATAAAAATAGTTTCTGCGCCCCAGTAGCCCAGACATTGCATATTTAGTCTCAAAAGAAAGGTACTTTTGTAATAAAAAATATAATGCCCTTGTCATCACTCTGTGAGCCCCCCAGCCAGAGGTATGGCAAATAGAAGTTTTTTGATAACTTTCCATAAGGGGCGTACATCCTCTAACATAACCCACCAATTGAGTTCAGCAAGGGAGGAGTCCCTAAGTTTATGGGCAAACTATAAAACAGGAACAGACATTTTATAGGGTGTTCAGACCTGGGATGACAGCGAACATCCATGCTGTGGACTGAATCTTTTCTCTGAGAACTCCCCTCCTCACACCGACACGTCATACCAGTGACTGAGATGTAGTAAGTTTCATATTTTAATCCCTTTTATTTTATAGCTGTTTGTACTGTACATACTGTATTTTAATCCCTTTTATTTTATAGATGTTTGTACTGTACATACTGTATTTTGCCTCCTTTTGTAATATCTTTTGTATTTCTGTAAACACTGCCTATATCTTCTGGAGTAAAGATATAAATTTACTAGTTTCATTTTCCTTGCTCTATGATCGAACCACCACGTACTCTGTGCCAAAACACGCTATCTTGTGGGTTGGTTCCTGACCCGATATAAGCTTTAGTATCAAAACGAGGTACTGGTGGCAGCATAGCATCCTGGTAGTATCGGGGAACACTGGCAATGATGGGTTGGAGGTTTCTGTGTGTATTTCCATCCTGGGACTGGTGATATACCCACAGCCCTCACTGCAGAGTGCCCGATAGCCAGTACGTGACAAGGCAGCCTCTCAGGCGACTACTTACCCTAGGTGCGGTGCAGTTCCCTGACTGACCTGAGGTTAAGAGGGCACCAGAGAGCTGCAAGTTCCTAGCCGGAACTGAAAAGAAAAGATTCTGGGATATATATATATAGATATATATATATATATATTAAATAACGATTTGTGACACCCCCAGGCTAAAAACGTCAGCTCTTAGCCAACCCAGAAAAGGCGCATCTTTAAGATGCGCCAATTCTGGCACATAGCCTTGCTCTTCCCACTTGCCCTAGCGGTGGCAAGTGGGGTGATAGTTTGGGGAGTTGATGTCACCTTTGTATTGTCAGGTGACATCAATCCCCAAAGTTATTAATGGAAAGGCGTTACTAAGACACCCCGATTACTAACCTCATAGTCACATTGTAAGAAAACACAGCTAAGTGCCAGAATTGGCGCAACTTAGAGATGCACCTTTTCTGTTGTGGCTGAGAGCTGATGATTTTAGCCTGGGGGGCAAATATCCATGGCCCCTTCCTAGGCTATTAATATCACCTCGCAGCTGTCTGCATAGCCTTTGCTGGTTACTAACTATAGGGGGAACCCACGTCATTTTTTTAAAAAATGGCATCTAGATCTATCACTCAATTTCTGCTGAACATGGAAACACCCCACAAGTGGCTGTACAGTACTGCTTCCCCGCATGGCAAGACTAGGGAGGAACGGTGTGCTATTTGAGTCCTTGAGCACAGAATTTCCTAGAATAGTTTGTGGACTCCATATACAGAGCCCGTAAGTGCTAGAAGAACCAAATATCCCCATCAAGTGACCCCACTAGAAATAATGCCCCTGCCAAACATGTGGACAATAAATGAGGTTTAGGCACACTTTGGGGAACAGAAGAGGGGGCATTTGGATTTGGGAGTGCAGTGTTTGTTGAATCTCTTTTGGGGGGAGCCGTAGCACTTTTCCAGTGCCTTTGTGCTATCAGTGATATGGAACAGATGACGGACCTCAGTGGGGACTTTTTTTGTTGATTGAGTTGAAGATTTTGTTGAACACATTTTGCATAATAATGCATTCCTCTAAAACCTGCACACCCTGTCCATGTCCAGAAGCAAGGAATAAAGGACTAATAATTTTTATCGATTTGGTGAGTGCTGCACATTCATTACATTACAGTTGCATATCTTAAGCCTTTTTTGTCGAGCACCTGTTAGCATTCGATAAACTGCTTAAGCTCCAATATCTGGTCGCATCACTGCTTCAAATACCGCAAGTTTCCTGGTGCCGTTACTTTTTTCTCAGTCTATAAAGCCATACATGCTACAGGTCAGGCGCCATTTTGATGAAGTAAAAATGTTTTTATCTAACAACTCTATAGTATATGCAGTATGTAAAATAGGGGGCAAGTCACTGAGGGATCAGTGACCTGTCATAAGCCATACAGATGAATATGTAAGCAGAGCACCACATGAAGACCCTCACAGGCCTCCCCAGAGCATGAGCATATCATTAACTGAAAACTATAAGTAAAGATTAAATAACAATCACAAGACAGGTTTCTTCACACCAGGTATCATTTTAATCAGTGTAACGGCGCCAACCTGACAGTATGTGTAGTTTACTAAGCCTTATAACAACCTTATTCTGAAGCTACAGGGACTGTGAAAAACTATATGCATATGGCTAAGGAACTGGCTAAAAAATAGGAAACAAAGAGTCATTGTAAATTATACATTCTCTAAATGGGATATAGTCAGCAGTGGGGTACTGCATGGATCTGTGCTAGGACTGATTCTTTTAAATCTCTTTATTAATTACCTTGTGGATGGGATTGAGAGTAAAGTGTCAGTCTTTGCTGATGATATCAAACTTTGTAGGATGTTAAAATCTGACCTTGACTGTACAATATTACAAAACGATCAGGATAAGATGTCTATATGGGCAAACACATGGCATATTAGGTTTAACCCCTTTACGACCTGGGATTTACGACATAGGTCATGAAGTGGTTAATGTTGATAAATGTAGATTAATGCACCTGGGAAGGAGTAATCCCATTGCTGCGAATACATTGAATGGAAATTTTCTTGGTAGTACAGAAAAGAGAAAAGACTTGGGTATTCAGGTTACAAGTAAACTGATAAGCAGTACTCAGTGTCAAGCATCAATGGCAAAAGCAAAGAGAATTTTAAGTTGTATAAAAGGAGAGATAAAATCTTGCAATCCCAACATATTGTTACCTCTCTATAAATCACTTGTAAGGCCACATCTAGAATATGGGATCCAGTTTTGGGCCCCACGTTTTGAAAAGGATATTCAGAAGTTAGAATCAGTTCAAAGGGGAGCAACTAGATTATTACAAGGGATGGAAGGCCTCTCATATGATGAGAGGTTGGAAAAGTTGGGTTTGCTTAGCTTAGAAAAAAAAGACGCCTCCGAGGAGATGTCATTTATATGTATAAATATACTGTATGTGTGGTCAGTAAAAAGGACTGGCACATGACTTATTCCTTCCAAAGACCTTCCAAAGGCTCCCCAGCTCTAGGGTTCCATATAGGCCACATGGCCTGCCTTTATGGACAGTACAACCCTGTCTATCTTTTCAAAGAAATATGTGTTGCTGACAATGAATTTTTGGCTGCATCACATGTGATTGTCTGGTGAACTAGCGTTTGATCTTCACTGGGTGGTGTCTGCCATGTTAACATGAGCCTAGAAGTATGTGTCTTCTTCCTGGTCTGTGCAGCATACAGCCACTATGGGTAAGCACTTTATATAGGTATTGATTGATTATATTACTTTGGGTATCTTGGAAAAAGGGTATGGTGGGTAACTGTATGGTACCAATATGGCTTAATGTTGTCTAACCCACAAACACAGTAAACCTTTTTATGATTACACATATTACTGCTCTTTGGACCAGTTATAAGACATTGTCTTTACAGATGAATACTTACTCTGTATTTGCCTATGTATATTGAGTTCATATATTGGTTTGTACATGACTTGGGATGTTTTTATGGTCGTCTAAAATAACCTCTTTTAATTGTAGTATTGCTATACAATTTCTTTTGCTACATGTTAATTTTTTATTGCAATAAATTAAGATTTTTACATTGAATTTAGTGCTCCAAATGTTCTTTGTTTGGTTGGATATGACTCAGGGGTTCATTCAGTACTGTATTTATATATAACAATTCCACTGGAAAAAATAGTAAATGGTGGGCCATATGTAATTAAAACATTATGTTCCTAGCCAATTTTTTGTGTTTTTGGCCTGTAAAATTGATACTATTAATTACAGGTGAAAAAAAGGCTTTCCAAGGTAGCTGGATAGCTTTGAGGGACATTTTTAAAATAAAAGCTGGTGCCCCAAAATAGACTGTGGTTCAATCAAAGCTGGCAGGCTCATTAATTAGTATTGGTGATTGGGAAGCAGACACAGTATACCCAAGCTTAATTTGGGGCCACAGAATATAAATATCAGGTGATAATGGTTACAGTCTGGTGGGCTTCAAGAGTAGTGGTCTGGTGGGCTTAGTACTGACTCATTACCCCTTCTGTTTCATAGGTGTTATTCTTTATGCAGTGTAAATCCAAATTATAAAAACCATGAAGCACATATAGGGTCTATGAATTTGGTATAATTACTCACTAGACCTCAATGTCTATTACACCCTAACTGTTATCTCTATGAGGGATGGAAATAAATAGGACATGCGTCCTAACAAGTATAAAAAGAAAGACGAGGATGAAAGTAAATGATATATATTGAGAAACACTGTGATATTTCAGGCACAATACAAGGCTTTAAACAGGATGAAACATTTACAGAGCTGTCAGTGGCCTTATCATTGTATTGTATGATATTTGGGCTGTCAGTACAAGCAGTGATCCTGTTGCTGCCGCTGAGAAACAGCGTACAGTGAATGTAAAGTAGGACATTATTTTTCAAAAAATGAATTGGAGCTGACAACCCAGGAAGAGAATAGATAACACGCTTTACTATATCTCAGTACTAATATATTCTTCTCAGATGGTTACATTACCACTGTGTAACATACTTACTAATCCACTGAAAAATCTTATCAGCCTCAAATACAAGAATACGGTTCTAAAAGTGGGGCAACATAGAAATTGGGAAAATAGAAGTATGGACGGTCAGAACTGGTCCTATGATGAAAAAGGCCCTCTGTGGTGTCATCCCCTAGCGCTCAACCCATAAAGTGCACTGTCATGTTAATATCCATGCCATTCTGTAAGCTAGGGATAACCATTTTCTGTGTGACTAGTTGGTTATTGATGGACTGTGAAGGTTGTCATTTTGGTTACAGTGCCATAAGTTACTTAAAATGCTAGTTCTGACAAAAAAAACGATCAATCTCTGATGTGATTTGTGGTCCATTCCCTACATTCACGAGATTTGTCATTTGGCATAAAACACGTTTCAATTATATTACTAGAAGAACACTGAAAAATTCCAAAGCGACAGATCAGCTTTTTGATAGATATGTCATTAGTTGGCATCTGTCAAGCTGAAAAAAATGCTCAGCCTAAAATGATCCAAATTGCATGTACAGTAAAACACTTAAGTAACACCAGCATATAGTGACCAAATAAATACTCTAATGACTAAATGTTGCCACAAAACATTTCATTCTAAGATTATTACCTCAGGTACCAGGTAATCTGTGGTGCTGCCTTCAGCAGGAGTTGATGCTCCCTGTTGACATGATTGCTAACATATATATACAGCAAGTGACATAAGTATTGAACATGTCACCGATTTTCTAAATAAGTATATTTCTAAACGAGCTATTAGCATGAAATTCTCATCAGATGTCTATAACAACCCATCCAGTCCACACAGGCAAAGAAATTAAACGATAGATGTCCATAAATTAAGATATATCTAATAATGAGAAAAGACACAGGGAAAAAGCCATGGAAAGTCATGACACCAGGTAAAATCTATCAGTAATTAGAAAGCAATTCTGCCACTTAGTGATAAATAATATCAAATAATGGCCTATAAAAAGGTGTCTCGTACAACACAAGAAGCATCTCATGATGGGTGTCGTAAAGAAAAATTGTAACATCCATAAAGACTTCTCCGGAGAAGAGACATATCACCCTCACATTGAACATATGAATATATGAGAATAATTATAATTGGTGACGTGAGAAAGAGCTGACACTTCAACCTTCATTCATGTAGGACCTGCTGCTGTGAACAAGTAATTATCACCGGGGATCTGCTGAGAACCAGCCAACAAATCTAGGATTTGCATACTCAGAGGTGTCGAAGTACAGGTACTTTCTCTGTTCAAAACAATTATCTCAGACTCTCTGAAGCCAGTGGTCAGTGATGAATATTGGGGTTTGCATCAATCTGATATATATGGGAAATATATTTTCAGCATCGTAGCGAAGGGACGCACATAACATATTCACTCACATCACCATAAGGCCAGGCGATCACCTCCAAGTTAATATGACACCTCATAACCAGTCACGAGATGAGCTCACCAAGAGGAGGTATGTGGGCATAACCTTAATCTAATAAAACGCAGAGTTTGGGTTTTTGTTATTTGTCATTTCTGAAGACACAGTACTCTTTAGTTCTGTCTGTTGCTATAAGGAGTCCTTCCCTCCGCTAAGCTCTGAGCCATTTCCGTGATACAGGTTAAGTACTTTTCTTTTGCTGTCCCTTTTATTTTATATGACTGTTTATACCTTTGTATTTCGTTCCCATTTTTATCATCTTTGTATATTTTTTTTATAAACACTGTCCAATCTGCCTGTATAAATGATTGGTGGTGGCATCTAGTGTTAGGCGCCCGGATTCTCCCACTACATGGGATGGATGCCAAGCCTTGTCTGGTGCTGTGATCTTCTATTCAGGCTTGGCCGCTGGGATGACTGCTGAGCACAGACTTCGGTCCCAGCACCTTGCCCAGACTCATGCTGCATGTGTAGTTGCTGCTGGCTCTCCAGCTAAGCCTATGGTGACTACTGGCATACACGCGCAGCATTGTGCTCTGCAGCCTAAGTCCAAATTTGACCCTACTGAGCATGTCAATGATGTGAAGCCTTCTTATTGGTGCTCGGATGTCAGCTGCTCTGGTGATGTGGCAGCTTCAGATTGGTCCACAGGCAAGGACCTATCTGTCTGGACTTGAGCATAACCCCTTAGTGACAGGGACAAATTTTAAAAATCTGACTAATGTCACTTTCTGTGTTAATAACTCTGATATGCTTTGACAAATTCCAGTTATTTTCAGACTGTGTTTTTTGTACTTTATGATAATAGTAAATTTAGGTTGATATGTTTTGTGTTTATTTATAAAAAAATATCAGAAGGTTGACAAAAATGTAAAAAATTTGCAATTTTCAAACTTTAAATGATTATCCCTTTAATTCTGCTGTACATCAGCACCATTTGTAAATTGTTATTTTATTTTGTTACATTTTTAAACCTCCTAAATGCTAGCAGGAAGTTTTCTTTTTTTCATGGAAATTTACAAAATTATTTTTTTAGGGACCTATCCAGGTTTGAAGTGACTTTAGGGGTCCTATATATTGGAGAACCCCCAAAAGTGATACCATTTTAAAAACAAAACCTCCTGACATACTGAAAACTGCTGTCGGGTAGTTTATTAGCCCTTTAGGTGATTTTCAGGAATTAATACAAAGTGGCATGATAGGAATGAAAAAGTTGATTTTTACCACCTGAATGTCGCTGACTTTTGAAGAGGTCAGTGTAGCCGGCAGACTATAAGGCCGCCGTTTGCTCCTGAACTGCCATGGCAAACATCAGGACCTCACAATAATGATCTCAGGGTGCTGATGGGGGTAAAGAGGGAGAAGCCACACTCTGTTAACCATTTATATGATGTGGTCACTATTGACAGCAGTATCTAAGGGGGTAAACAGATATGGATGGTGACAATACTGATCGTGGCTGATGCAGCAAGTTGTCAGCTGTAGTATACAGCTGACAGCTGCTGGATTGTCACCTGTATGGGGATGCTATTCTCTTATATCTCAGGTCAGTTAAAAGACGTATTGATGGTCATTAAGGGGTTAAGGTAAAGAAAGGCTCTCAATGGCGCACGTCGGTGCGCCAGTATAATTTCATGTGTATTTGGTGTGTTGGTGGATACGCTACGACCCTGTGTGCATGTGTGCCGCTTCTAGCATGGCGATTGAGTGTCTAGGCAGGCAGCGTGGGAACTCCCACTTGGCTCAGCATCTGACTCCAGGCGTCCTAAGTCGTGTGTGCAGTTAGCACAGCCGAGTGTCAGAGCGAGCACAACCACCAGCCTAGACTTCCTGGGGGGTAGCTATAGGGACCTCCAACTAGCGTCATATTTGCTGTATCCCTGTGACAGGTGACAGGGTATAGCACTCAGTGTTCTGCTGCACGTTACCATCTGTGGAGTACCAGAACTTGGAACTTAGTTTTCTGTTCACACAGTGTGACGGTTAACACTAAGTTTTGATTGCTGCTTTGCTGCCTTTAGTTCGCTATTGTTCACATTAGCTGCAGTTTTACATCTCTGCACCGCGGACCCCGGATTTCGAATCCACTTTATTATATTTTATTTAGTCCAAACCTCCAACCATAACAGCTAGTAGTTCCTTTTGTTATTGGCAGTGATCGTATCTGAGCGCACATATTTTATATATATATATATATATATATATATATATATATATATAAAGAAAACTTCCTTTTCACCTCCCAATGGGGATAGTCTCTCTCTCTTTTTTTAGTCCGTTCTCATGCTTGGGTCCTCTACCAGAGGCCTGGGAGTTTGAGGGTTCTGCGCAGGATCTTAGTTGTTCCCAGCATTGTACTTTTCTGTGCAGAGAGTTCAGATGTTGCCCCTGGGATCTGTTGTAGCCATTTTCCCAACTTAGGGGTTTGGTGCTCCAAGTGCTCCTATCGCCACTGGAATCACTGTTGCCTTCATCTTCCACCTTCTCCAGTTCTCCTTTGAGGCCCTGGTATTTCTCCAGCTTCTTATATTCCTTCTTTCTGATGTTGCTGTCATTTGGCATTGCCAAATCTATTACCATTGCTGTCTTCTGATCCTTGAATACTCTGACAATTTCTTAGTGGTTAGCCAACACCTGCTTATCCATCTGGATCTTGAAGTCGCACAGGACTTTAGCCCTTTCATTCTCCACCACTTTCTCTGTGGTCTCCCATCAGGAATTAGGGGGACTTAGCCCACATGCTGTGCAGATGTTCCTGTATACAATTCCCGCTACTTGGTTGTGACATTCAGTATACGCTGTTCCTGCTTGCATTTTGCATCCTGCCACTATGTGTTGGACTGTCTGCACCTAGGATCTTGTCTTGTGTGGTAGATTCCTGCTTCTATGAATCTGGTACTTAGTGCTTGCACTTGTGCCACTATGATTAGTGCCTCTTTGCTGTCTCGTGGTCCAGCTTTCTCCAGGCATTGGTAGGATTTCTCCATGTCAGCCACATCCATTATCTGTCAATGGTACATCCCATGCAGTGGCTTGACTTGCCATGGTGCTTCATGTTCCTGTTCTTCCTTCGAGATCTGTTGTTGTTGCTGCCTTAGGCTTTCTCTCAGCATCTCATCTTTTGGTGCCATTTTTCTGATGTATTTCTGGATACTCCTTGTTTCATCCATGATGGTGGCTTGGATGCTTATAAAGCCTCAACCACCCTCCTTTCTGTTGGTATACAATCTTTGGGTGTTAGACTTAAAGTCCCGTTACATTTAGCGATGCACCAGCGATCCTGAAAACGATACTACCCGGTCAGGATCGCTGGTGCATCGCTAAATGGTCGCTAGTGAGCTGCCAAACAGGCAGATCTCACCAGCGATGCAGCAGCAGTCGGCGGTCGTCACTTACCTGTCACATGCAGCGAGGGTGACGTCTTCCGCCTGCGTCCATGGAGTCGCTCGTCGGCGCAAGCAGGAAGCCGACGACAAGAAATGGACCAGGATGATCTCGCGCGATCAGCGATATCCAGCGGGGAGCCGGGTCGGAGGTATGTGTCACATGTAGCGAGATCGCTAGCGATCTCGCTATGTGTGAAGGGGGCTTTAGGGTGGAGATCTCCATACATTGTGAGGAGCTTTTGTGTCTTGACATCTGCAGCTTCTATCTCTTCTTTTAGCCAGCACACTATGCCAGCAGGGTATCTGATAACTGGCAGGGCATATGTATTGATGGCTCCGATTTTATTCTTCCAAGTGAGCTGGCTCTTCAGGACCTGTCTTAAGGTACTGTCACACTTAGCGATGTACCAGCGATCCCGACAAGCGATATGACGTGGTCAGGATCGCTGGTACATCGCTAAGTGGTCGCCAGTGAGCTGCCACACAGGCAGATCTCACCAGCGACATCGCTGGGGTCGGGGGTCGCTACTTACCTGTCACACTAGGTCATCCTGCGTCCTCCCGCATGGCTCCACGCTCGTCGCTCGTCTCTCCACAGGAAGCTGACGACGAGAAGCAGTCCTGGACGTTCTTGCACGATCATCGATAACCAGCGGGGGAGCGGGTCGGAGGTAAGTATCAGACACAGCGATATCGCTAGCAATATCGCTATAACGTCACAAGTTATAGCGATATTGCTAGCGATATCGCTTAGTGTGACAGGCCCTTTAAGGCCCTGTCTCACATAGCAAGATAGCTAGTGTGATTGCTGAAGCCTCACCGATTTTGTGACGTAACAGCGACCTCGCCAGCGATCTCCCTACATGTGACTCGTAGCGGCGACCAGGCCCCAGCTGCGATGTCACTGATCATGCTCAAATGTCCTGGGCCATTTTTTGATCACTGGTGTCCCGCTGGCCAGCGTGCATCGCTGTTTGACACCGACGAGCGACCTCGTTAGCGACGCAGGACTCAGGGACGCAGGCAGGAGTCGTCAGAATCGCTGCTGTGTGACAAGGTCCCACCGACTGCCGAGGTCATTATACGGATCGCTGCATCGTTGCTGTGTCGTCTGGTAAGTATGCCTGTTTGACGGCCATGTAGCAATCACGTAGAAATGCACCAGCGATCCTTACCAGGTCGTATCGTTGTCGGGATCGCTGGTGCGTCGCTTAGTGTAATGGTGTTCTTAGTCTTTGATGGTATTTGGATGTTGCTGCTTTCTTTGCCTCCTCATCATGGTTACTGTATCCCTGAGGGAGACCGGGGAACTTGTAGCATATCTGTACATCTGCTATGTGCCCTGCTGGTAATTCCACTCCATCAGTCTTGACTACCTTGCCTCTCTTTATTACTAACCGGCCTCCCTTCTCCAGTGTGAAGGACATCCCGATGTCTTCACTGCAGATACTTGTCAGGTGGATCAGTGAATTGATGTCTCGTTCGTTTTTCGCATACAGCTTGATGGCATCCATGTAGAGGAGGTGGCTGATGGTGCTTCCATGATGTTTTTAGACTGGGGGCCAGTATCCATGGCTCTTTCCTAGGCTATTAGCATCAGCCCACAGCTGTCTGCATAGCCTTTGCTGGTTATTAATTATAGGGGGACCCCATGTCATTTTTTTGGGGGGACCCCATTTTAATAGCTAGTAAAGGCTAATTATACAGCTGTAAGCTGATATTAATAGCCTGGAAAGCCCCAGCCCCAGCAATTTCTGCTGTTACAAAAATTGCACAGGAACCCACGCCATTTTTTCCGAAAAATAATATTTTATAAATTAAGTACATGTACAGTAAGCTGCACACACTGTACCAATTGTATCTGTCACAGACATCTATATATCTACCTATTCTAATTTTATTTACTATATGTAATCCATTTCTTCCTGCAGTGCTTTTATAGTACACGGCAGATGAAGTGCTGACTTTTCTTCTATACATACTGTATATACTGTATATATACACTTGGTCAAAATTTTTGGTACCCCTCGTTTATTAACAGAAAAACCCACTATGGTGAAGAAATAACTTGAATCTGACAAAAGTAATAAATCAAAAATCTATGAAAATTAACAAATGAAAGTCAGACATTGCTTTTCAACCATGCTTCCACAGAATTTTTTTAAAAGTTTTTAAATCTCATGAAATAGGCCTGGACAGAAATGTTGGTACCCTTAACATAATATTTTGTTGCACAACCTTTTGAGGCAATCACTGCAATCAAACGATTCCTGTAACTGTCAATGAGAATTCTTTAATAGCATGTCAACATAGTAACAAGACAGTTCATCAATTTCTCCTGTCATATTCTTAAATTAATCATGAGTAGTGTTGAGCGATACCATCCGATATTCAGAAATATCGGATCGGATTGGATTGGCCCGATACCCCAAAAAGTATCGGTATCGCCGATTCCGATACCGGAAGTCCCATTCAAGTCAATGGGACAGAAATATCGGAATTAAAAAAAACCCTTTCTTGTCTTGTACATCCTGTTCGGGAGGGGGGAAGAGTGTGGGCGGTGCGTGGGCGGAACACTGTGCGTGTCTGTGTGTGCGGGCGGGGTCTGTGCGGGCCTCTCGGGGGTCTGTGCCGACTGTCGGGGGCACGTGCCAGCTGCCGGTGGTCTGTACGGGCCTCTCGGGGGCCTGTGCCGGCTGTCGGTGGTCTGTGCCAGGGGCCTGTGCCGGCTGCCGGTGGTCTGTACGGGCCCGCCGGGGGTCTTGTGTGTGTGCAGGCATCGTCCAATGGGACTACAAGTCCCATCGGGCGATGTCTGCTACAATGACAGTGACTGACACATTAGCCAATGATGGGACAGTAGTCCCATAATAATAATAATAATAATAATCTTTATTTATATAGCGCCAACATATTCCGCAGCGCTTTACAGTTGAACAGTTTCAACTCCCATCATCCGGCTAATGTGTTGAATGTAAAAAAACAGACAAAAAAAAACATGCTACATACATACTGCATATATACTACATTCATACAACATACATACTGTGATAAAACACTCTGGGATCGCCTTTGCTGGGGTCAAAGGTCACGTGCGTTCAGCATGAAACTCAGGCGCACAGCCGGGGTCCGGGTATAACTGACACTGGGTCAGGTTTATTAAAGATGAAAGCAATGCATAAAGAAAAAAACCATAAAACAAATACTTGCCTGTCCGGCAATAACTAAACAAGGTACAACCTAACTACCAACTGGCGGGCTTCTCCCGTCCAGCCAAACCACAGTTGCAGTGGGCACTGCTTTCACTCACATGTGTCTCTCACACAGACAGACTCTCTGTGTTCCCAGGCTGAGACACTCACACAACCACCTGGCATCATTTTATATCCGCCTCCCATTATTCATTAGTCACCAGGTGAGATACTGACCAGACTAGGCCACATAGGAAAGGTATCTGGGCGAGATATACCTGCCCTCATCCACTATTCCCACATGATTCTCACATATCCCCCCCCTCTGCTCAGACCACTCTGGTCGAGCAATGACACCCGCCAAACAGTGCACTCGGGACAGGGCATCTGCATTCCCCATCTGTACCCCTGGGCGGTGCTCCACCGTAAAAGTGTAGGCCTGCAGGGCTACTCCGTTCCTTGTGCAAGTGCATCCACTTGAGAGGGGCATGGTCAGTGATCAGCCTGAACTTTCTGCCCACCAGGTAATATTTGAGGGCCTCTAGAGCCCACTTAATGGCTAGGCACTCTTTTTCTACGACAGCATACTTTTGCTCATGTTTATTCAGCTTCCTGCTGAGATAGAGGACTGGATGTTCCACTCCGTCCCTCACTTGTGACAGTATGGCCCCGATACCGGTATCAGAGGCATCCGTTTGTACCACAAACTCGCTGCGGAAGTCCGGAGTCACCAGTATGGGTTGAGAGCAAAGTGCCCATTTTAGGCTAAGGAAGGCTTCTTCAACTGCTAAATTCCATTTAATCATGACGGAGTCTTTCCCTTTGGTAAGATCCGTCAGGGGGGTAGCGATGGCTGCAAAATTGGGTATGAACCGGCGATAATAGCCGGCGATCCCCAGAAAGGCTTGCACCTGCTTCTTGTTGACAGGTTGCGGCCAGTCCTGAACCGCTTGAATCTTATCAACCTGGGGTTTAACACCCCTCCCAATTACATACCCCAAATACCGGGCTTCTTCTAGCCCGATGTGACATTTCTTGGGGTTCGCGGTTAGACCTGCCTCCCACAGGTCGTCAATCACAGCTTGTACTTTCTGGAGATGAGTCTCCCAGTCCAAGTTGTAAATGACAATGTCATCCAAATAGGCTGAAGCGTACTGCCTATGTGGCCTCAGGACTCGATCCATCAGTCTCTGGAAGGTCGCCGGTGCTCTGTGCAGTCCAAACGGCATATACACATACTGAAATAGACCTTCCGGTGTAGCAAATGCCGTCTTTTCTCTGGCAGCCTCCGCCAGAGGGATCTGCCAATACCCCTTTGTTAGGTCTAGGGTCGTAATATACCGGGCTTTTCCTAACCGATCTATTAACTCGTCGACCCGGGGCATAGGGTAGGCATCAAATTTTGAGACCGCATTCAGTTTCCTGACGTCATTGCAGAACCGGATTGTGCCGTCCGGTTTAGGAATTAACACAATTGGGCTGGACCAAGCACTGTGCGATTCCTTAATGACACCTAACTCTAACATTGCCTTCACTTCTCTGGAAACAGCTTCACGGCGCGCTTCCGGAATTCTGTAGGGTTTCACATGAACTGTGACACCAGGTTCCGTTACGATGTCATGTTTCATTAGTGTAGTCTGCCTGGGTTTTTCTGAGAAAAACTTTTGGTTGTGAAGTAGAAACTGCCTGACCTCAGTCTTTTGCCGCTCCGAGAGAGTCTCTGCAACCCGTACCTCCGGTACGGTATGCGAGCAGACGGGACGGGCCAGCTCCGCTGACAAGGCAGACCGATCTTTCCAGGGTTTTATCAGATTTACATGATAAACCTGTTCAGGTTTCCGTTTACCTGCCTGGTATACTTTGTAGTTTACTTTACCAACTCTTTCCTTAATCTCAAAGGGGCCCTGCCACTTTGCTAGGAACTTACTGTCCACCGTGGGGACCAGGATCAACACCCTATCTCCGGGTGCAAACGTACGGATCTTGGCGCCCCTATCATAGATTCTTTTTTGGGCTCCTTGAGCCTGCATCATGTGTTCTTTGACGATAGGCATAACAGCCAGAATACGGTCCTGCATTTGGGATACGTGATCTATCACCGTTTTAAACGGAGTGACCTGACCCTCCCAAGATTCTTTGGCGACGTCTAACAGTCCGCGAGGACGTCGGGCGTACAATAACTCGAAAGGCGAGAACCCCATGGAAGACTGGGGCACTTCCCTGATGGTGAAAAGCAAATACGGAAGTAAATATTCCCAGTTCTTCCCATCCTTGTCTATCGCCTTTCTCAGCATCTGCTTCAGAGTTTTATTGAACCGTTCGACCAACCCGTCTGTTTGAGGGTGATACACGGATGTGCGTAACGGTTCGATTTGTAGCAACCGGCAGAGCTCCTTCATTACCCTGGACATAAAGGGGGTCCCCTGGTCGGTGAGTATCTGTTTTGGTATACCGACCCGACTAAACACATGCACCAGTTCCTTGGCAATCGTCTTGGTGGCCGTGTTACGCAAAGGGATGGCCTCCGGGTAACGAGTGGCATAATCCAAGATGACCAGGATATGTTGGTGTCCATGTGCAGACCGTGGAAGGGGCCCAACTAAATCCATCCCAATCCTCTCAAACGGGACCTCAATAATAGGTATGGGTACCAAAGGGCTACAGAACCGGGGCTTAGGCGTGGAGGCTTGGCAGTCAGGACAAGACTCACAATATACACGAATATCGTGATGCATGCCTGGCCAAACAAAACAGTGTAATATCCTTTCGGTGGTTTTCTGGACACCCAGGTGACCTCCCATCACATGTCCGTGGGCCAGGTCCAGCACCAGCCGCCGGTAGGGTTTTGGCACGACTAATAGTTGCACCGTGTCTTCCCCCTTTTTCTCTATCTGATATAGTAAATCATTCTCCAGGACCATGTAAGGATATGCCAGCCTAGAGCCAGGTTCTACAGGTACCCCATTTATCACTTTTACATTTGTCCTAGCCTGAGAAAGGGTAGAATCCTTTATTTGCTCACTTTGGAAGTCATCTTTCTGAATTTCTAAATCCGGCAAACGGGGAGGTGGACAGCTGTCGGCCTGCTCCTCTTCCCTGGTCTCCTCCGTATCACCCGCCATGACTGAAAATGGGAACTGCAGGTCATTTCCAGCAGACTCTTCCCCCGAGTCTTCCGGGGAGACCTCTTCCAGGGGTTCGGGACCCACACGTGCCCTGGGAGAAGAATCATGTCCACTATTACCCGAGGGCATCAACTGATTCTCCCACAATTGCCAGAAGTGGGGAAAATCCCGGCCCAAGATAACATCATGCAATAACGCAGGGACGAGTCCCACTTTATGTTGCACAGACCCATAGCAAGTAGTAATGCATATGACCGTGGTGAGGTACGAACAGGTGTCTCCATGCACACACGTTACAGAAAATTTGTCTGATGGTCCAGTCGGGGCTGACACCAGACTAGCCTTCACCAGAGTCACCACACTTCCCGAGTCTAACAATGCCACCACATTTTTACCATCAACAGTTAAATCACACAAGTGTTTCTCCACATCCTTTTGACCGGCATTCACACTCACTACCCGTGCAACCATAGACATGCGGTTTTTAGAGTCTGTGACGTCGCACTGCATGGGTTCAGTAGTGACTGGACAGTTCGCAGCAATGTGGCCCATCTCTTGGCAGCGGAAACACCTAATGGGCCCCTTGCTTAGACCATAGTTCGTTACTCTCGGCCTCACATTGCGGGCAGTCCCGGTTTCCTCCCCCACTGTCTTAGGGATTTTTCCTTCTCCCCTACTACCTGGAACAGTCTTACCAGTTCCACGTGGAGATGATGAAGAACGAGGAGGGGTAGCGTCGTCTCGGAGTCCATCCGCCGCGGAGTAACGTTCAACCAGATCCACCAGTTGATCTGCCGTCATAGGATTTCCATGGCTTACCCACTTCCTCAGGGCTGGCGGTAGAGCTCTCAGGTACTTGTCCATGACGACTCTCTGGATTATCTCTGGCGCTGTCAGCACCTCGGGTTGTAGCCACTTCTTCGTCACGTGGATCAGGTCGAACATCTGTGACCGCGGTCGTTTATCCGGTTGATAAGTCCATTGATGCACTCTCTCTGCACGGACAGCGGTCGTCACTCCCAGCCGGGCCAAGATCTCGGCTTTCAGTTTGTCAAAGTCCTGCGTGGCTTCAGGTTCTAAGTCATAATAAGCCTTTTGAGCCTCACCGGAAAGAAACGGGGCAATCAGGCCGGCCCATCGTGCCTTCAGACATTTTTCTCGCACTGCCGTCCGTTCAAACGTGGTCAGGTATGCCTCAACGTCATCTTCGGTCGTCATCTTCTGCCAGTACCGACTCATGTGTGAATCACTCTCGACTCGGCTTCCAGGTTAACCTCATGTAAGCTTGCCAGGCGCTGCGCCACCTGCTGGAGAAGCGAACGATCGGTAGCTGTCATGTCCACCAACTCCTTCAGCTCGGCCATCATCACCCGATTAGCTTCTTGCTGGACGGCGGTGGACTGTACCAGCGCTTTCACCACGTCCTCCATGCTCATGCTTCCAACGTGATGCCCGCATTCTCCACCACAATGTGATAAAACACTCGCCTTTGCTGGGGTCAAAGGTCACGTGCGTTCAGCATGAAACTCAGGCGCACAGCCGGAGACAGGGTATAACTGACACTGGGTCAGGTTTATTAAAGATGAAAGCAATGCATAAAGAAAAAAACCATAAAACAAATCCTTGCCTGTCCGGCACTAACTAAACAAGGTACAACCTAACTACCAACTGGCGGGCTTCTCCTGTCCAGCCAAACCACAGTTGCAGTGGGCACTGCTTTCACTCACGTGTGTCTCTCACACAGACAGGCTCCTGTGTTCCCAGGCTGAGACACTCACACAACCACGTGGCATCCTTTTATATCCGGCTCCCATTATTCATTAGTCACCAGGTGAGATACTGACCAGACTAGGCCACATAGGAAAGGTATCTGGGCAAGATATACCTGCCCTCAGCGTCGGACTGGCCCACCGGGGAACCGGAGGATTCTCCGGTGGGCCCTGGCATCTGGTGGGCCCTGGCACCTGCTGGCATACAGGGCCAGCAGTTGCCTAGGGCCCCCGCTGCTCCAGGGGCCCCCAGCCAGTGGTGTGTCGCACACCATGCAGCTGCTATGGGGGCCCCTGCCAGCAGAGCAGCAGCGGGTGTCAGGAGGCAGGAGCCCCTGTCCCCGCTGCTAAAGAGAAATGAATATTCACTGCAAAGCAGTGAATATCATTTCACAGTCTCCACCCCCAGAGGCCCCGCCCCCAGCCCAGTAAGCTGCTCTGCAGACTACAGCTGTAAATCAGGGCCGGTGCCGCCCTCAGTCCTCTCTGCTCCTGGCTCACAGCCAGTGCGCGATGACGTCACTACATCGCGCACCCGCTGTGTGTCTGGCAGAGGGGACAGCTCCTGACACTGAGGCCGGGATCAGCGTGGGAGCGAGGAGGAGAGGTGAGTATTGTGGTTTTTTTTTTTTTTTTTTTATATCTCTCGCTCTCTCTATCTGTCTCTCTCTATCTATCTCTCTTATATCTATCTTTCTATCTCTATCTATTATCTATATCTATCTCTATCTATTATCTATATCTATCTATTTCTATATCTATCTCTATCTATTATCTATATCTATATCTATCTCTATCGCTCTATCTTTATATCTATCTTTCTATCTCTACATCTATCTCTATATCTATCTATATATATATATATATATCTCATCTCTATATCTATTATCTCTATATTTATTATCTATCTAGCTACCATCTATATCTATCTATATATATATCTCTATCTAATATCTATATCTATCTATCTCTATACCTATCTATCTATTTATCTATCCGTTATCTATCTCTATATCTTTTCTCTGTATCTATCTATCTCTATATCTATATCTCTCGCTATCTATAGCTCTATCTCTATATCTATATCTATAAATCTATCTCTATCTATCTCTATATCTATCTCTATATCTCTATAGCTATCTATCTATATATCTCTCTATCTATCTCTATATCTATCTCTCTGTATATCTATCTATCGCTCTCTTTATCTGTCTTTCTATCTCTATATCTATATATCTATCTATCTTTATCTATTTATCTCTATATCTTTTCTCTGTATCTATCTCTCTCTATATCTATCTATCTCTATATCTATTATCTCTATATCTATTTCTCTCTCTATCTCTCTCTATATCTATCTATTTATCTCTATATCTATCTATCTTTCTATCTCTATATCTATCTATCTATCTCTATCTATTATCTATATCTATCGCTCTATCTCTATATCTATCTTTCTATCTATATTTATCTATATCTATCTATTATGTCTATCTATCTAGCTATCTCTATTATCTATATCTACCTATCTCTATATTTATTATCTATCTTTATCTATCTCTATCTATTATCTATATCTATCTCTCTATCTATTTATCGATCTCTGTATCTATCTCTCTATCTACCGCTCTCTCTATCTCTATCTATCATCTCTATATCTATCTACATATATATATATATATATATCTGTTTCTCTCTATATCTATCTCTATATCTCTCTCTCTATAGCTATCTATATATTATCTCTATATCTATCTATATATTATCTCTATATCTATCTATCTATCTCTATATCTATCTCTATATCCATATCTATCTTTCTATCTAACACTATATCTCTATATCTATCTCTATCTCATTATCTATCAATCTCTATCTCTATCTCTCGCTCTTTATCTATATCTATCTATTGATCTATCCATCTATCTCTATATCTATCGCTATATCTATCTATTATATCTATCTATTATCTATATCTATCTATCTATCTCTATATCTATCTATCTCTATACATATCTCTATATCTAGCTATTATCTCTATATCTATCTCTATATCTATCTGTCTCTATATCTATCTATCTATCTCTATATCTATTATCTCTATATCTATCTCTATCTCTATTTTTATTTATAGCCATCTATCTATATATATATTTATCTCTATATCTATCTATATATGTCTATATTATTATTATTATTATTATTATTATTATTATTATTATTATTATATCTGTATATCTCTATTATCTATCTCTATCTATTATCTATCTCTATCTATATATCCCTATATCTTTCTATCTATAGCCATCTATCTCTATATCTATCTATCCATTATCTATTTTCTATCTATCTCTATATCTATCTACCTATCGATCTATCTATCTATCTATATTTCTATCTCTATCTATCTATCTTTCTATCTATATCTATCCATTATCTACTTTCTATCTCTATATCTATCTATTTCTACATCTATCTTTCTATCTATATCTATCTAACTCTATATCTATATATCTATATAGCATTATACCCTATGAGGAGGCAGCATTATTCCCTATGAGGGGGGCATTATTATACCCTATGAGGGGGGCATTATTATACCCTATGAGGGGGGCATTATTATACCCTATGAGGGGGGCATTATTATACCCTATGAGGGGGGCAGCATTATACCCTATGAGGGGGGCAGCATTATACCCTATGAGGAGGGCAGAATTATACCCTATGAGGGGGTGCATTATTCCCTATGAGGGGGGCAGTATTATACCCTATGAGGGGGGCAGTATTATACCCTATGAGGGGGGCAGTATTATACCCTATGAGGGGGCAGTATTATACCCTATGAGGAGGCAGCATTATACCCTATGAGGGGGTGCATTATTCCCTATGAGGGGGGCAGTATTATACCCTATGAGGGGGCAGCATTATACCCTATGAGGGGGCAGCATTATACCCTATGAGGGGGTGCATTATTCCCTATGAGGGGGTGCATTATTCCCTATGAGGGGGGGCAGTATTATACCCTATGAGGGGGGGCAGTATTATACCCTATGAGGGGGGCAGTATTATACCCTATGAGGGGGGCAGTATTATACCCTATGAGGGGGTGCATTATTCCCTATGAGGGGGGCAGTATTATACCCTATGAGGGGGGCAGTATTATATTCTATGAGATGGCTGCCTTATATTCTATGAGATGGCTGCATTATACTATGTGAGGGGGCTGCTTTATATTCTATGAGGGGGCTACCCCAACTCCTGCTACATAATTAAGACATGTACAACCTTATACCCGGATATTAGCGTGTTTTACCGCATAATTGGTGGTCTGGTATTTAACTCTATGCAGCTACATAGTGGGCCCCAAGAATGATTTTCTCTGGTGGGCCCAAGGTGTTCCAGTCCGACGCTGCCTGCCCTCATCCACTATTCCCACATGATTCTCACAATGCATATTACATACATGCTACATATATACTACATTCATGCAACATACATACATGCTACATATATACTACATTCATACAACATACATATATACTACATACATGCCACATATATACTACATTCATACAACATACATACTACATACTACATACATGCTACATATATATATATATATATACTGCATTCATACAACATACATACATACTACATACATGCTACATATATACTACATTCATACAACATACATACATACTACATACATGCTACATATATACTACATTCATACAACATACATACATACTACATACATACAACATGCTATAGACATACAACATACATACTACATACTGCATACATACTACATACATACTGCATATAATACATTCATACATTCATACAATACATACATAGACATACAGTACATACAACATAGAGTACATACTCACCATCACTTGTCACTTTGATCCCCGAAGCCAGTGTCATCTATAAAAAATTAGAAAATAACAAACAAGCGATATACTTCCTGATCCACAGAAATCCACGAGGGTCCCACACCGATTTCCCATGGAGAACAGCAGCATCAGCTGTTGCGACCGCTCTCTAGGGGCTTCAATAATCCAATGACGGGAGGTAGGTATCCTTCCGCACTGTATTCCTCCGCCACTGTAAAAAAAATAGTCCCTAGTCTCACTTTTGGCATTGCTGTGTGAGAAAGTTCCCGCCATGCGGGCTTTTTATAGCCATGCGCTTCCGGGACCTTCCAGTACTTTGGGAAGGACCAATCAGATCCGACATAGGACCTGCACATGTGACCCCTGCTCTCCACTGAGAGGACAAGTTGCGGGCATGCCCAGTAGCACGGCACGAGGACTTAGCCTCAGGAGCAGTTCCCTGCAAAGCAGGTTGCGCTACCATTGCTGCACCAGAGGTGACAGCAACATCCAGGCTCACAGAACGAGTCTGAGGGAAATGCCTGGCTCGCCGTGATTGCTGAGCAGGAGTCTGAGCGGTCGGATGAGAATGAGAGACCGCAGGATGTCTGGCTCTGGATTCCCGCTGTGCAGTGCCAGGAATCCGACGCCTAACATTACCCCCCCTCCTAGGGCCCCCCCCTCTGATCCTCACTGCGCTCAAAGGCCGCGATCAGGAGCGGTGCATGAATGTTTTCCACCGGCTCCCAGGTCCGAGCCTCGGGCCCATGACCCTTCCAGTCCACCAAATAAAATTTTTTGCCACGGACAAACCTGCACCCCACGATGGCGTTGACCTCAAACTCATCAGACGATAAGTCTGATGACCCGGCAGATGACTCAGAAAACCGGACCATGTGAACTGGTTTGAGGAGGGACACATGGAACACGTCCGAAATGGCCAAATGTGGAGGAAGAGCCAGGCGGTAGACCACCGAGCTAAGTTGCTCGAGGACCTTGAATGGTCCAATGTATCGCGGTGCGAACTTGGGAGACTCGACCCGCAGTTTAATGTTTCGGGTGGAGAGCCATACCATGTCGCCAGGGGAGAAGCTTGGCGCGGGCCGCCGATGCGTGTCGGCGGACGCCCTCATCCTTTCTTTAGATGCTCGGATAGCATCCTGAGTGCGATCCCAAATGTCCCGGGCCTCCACTGCCCAGTCTGCCACCCTGGAGTCGGTGGAGGACACTGGCATCGGGACAGGGACGCGTGGATGTTGACCATAGTTTAGGAGAAAGGGCGTCTGACCAGTGGAATCAGCCACCGCATTGTTTAGGGCAAATTCGGCCCAAGGTAGCAAGGATGCCCAGTCATCCTGCCTGGCAGAGACAAAATGCCGTAAATAGGTGACCAAGGTCTGATTGGCTCTCTTGACCAAGCCATTTGTCTCAGGGTGGTAAGCGGAGGATAGATTTAGCTCAATGCTAAGTAAACTGCAGAGCTCCCTCCAAAACCGAGACGCAAAGTGGGGACCGCGGTCACTCACGATATTGTCCGGCATGCCATGTAGAAGGAATACGTGCTTAATGAACAAGGTGGCCAGACCTCGAGCGGAAGGCAGGCGTGCGAGTGGCACCAGATGCACCATTTTGGAAAAATGGTCGGTGACCACTCAGATGACCGTACTGCCACCAGACTTGGGCAGGCCAACTGTGAAATCCATGCCAACCATCTCCCAAGGTCTATCCGCCACTGGCAGGGGAAACAACAGCCCCGCCGACCTCTGTCTAGAGGGTCTGTTCCGAGCACACGAAACACATGCTTGCACGTATTCCTTGACATCTCGAGCCATATGTGGCCACCAATATGACCTTGCCAGGAGTTCGGTGGTCCGTTTAATATTAAAATGGCCACCCACCCTGGAGGCATGTGCCCAGGCGAGGACCTCCGGCCGTAGCTGAGGAGGCACCAAGGTCTTGCCCGGTGGTACCGACTCGAGAGCAACTGGAGCCACGGTCGTAAAACTCTCCGGCGGGAGAATTAACCGAGGCTCAGCTTCTCCTTCCTCTGCTGAGACCACTGAACGTGAGAGAGCATCCGCACGGACGTTCTTCTCTCCAGAGAGGTAGTGGAGGGTGAAGTGGAATCGGGAAAAGAAGAGCGACCACCTGGCCTGACGGGAATTCAGGCGTTGGGCCATCTGTAGATAGACCAGGTTTTTATGGTCTGTAAATACCTGAAAGGGAAACCGGGCTCCCTCCAGGAGATGTCTCCACTCAGAAAAAGCCAACTTCATGGCTAGCAGCTCCCTGTCGCCGATGGAGTAATTTTTCTCCGCCGGTGAGAAGGTCTTGGAATAGAAGAAGCAGGGATGCTTCCGACCTTGAGCATCCTTTTGATAAAGGACTGCTCCTGCACCGACGGAAGAAGCGTCTACCTCAAGGATAAACGGCTTATCCACATCGGGACGATGTAATATGGGAGCGCCAGCAAAATGTGATTTTATAGCCGAGAAGGCCTTGGAGACCTGTTCTCACCAAGCATTGGGGTTAGCTCCTTTCTTGGTGAGAGCAACCAAAGGAGCCACCAGTGTGGAAAAGTGTGGTATGAACTGGTGGTAGTAATTCACGAACCCCAAAAAGCGCTGCACCGCTTTGAGGGAATGGGGTTCCTGCCAGTCCATTACCGCTTGTAGTTTGGCAGGATCCATGGCCAGTCCCTGGGCCGAGATGATATAGCCCAGGAACGGCAAGGACTCCTGCTCAAACTGGCACTTCTCCAGCTTGGCAAATAGTGAGTTCGCCCGCAGACGGTCGAAGACCCTGCAGACGTCTCTCCGGTGGGTGGTCAAATCTGGCGAAAAGATGAGTATGTCATCCAGATAGACCACCACCGAGGTAGAGAGCATGTCGCGGAAGACGTCGTTGACAAAATCTTGGAAGACAGCTGGCGCATTACAAAGGCCAAAGGGCATAACCAGGTATTCATAATGGCCATCCCTGGTATTAAAAGCTGTCTTCCATTCGTCTCCTTCGCGAATGCGGATCAGGTTGTATGCACCCCGCAGATCTAATTTAGTAAAGATCCGGGCCCCCCGCAACCTGTCAAATAACTCCGAGATCAACGGTAGGGGGTATTTGTTTTTAACCGTGATAGCATTGAGACCTCGGTAGTCAATGCAGGGGCGTAACTCTCCGTTCTTCTTCTGTACGAAGAAGAACCCTGCACCAGCCGGTGACACAGATTTTCTGATGAAACCCCTAGCCAGGTTCTCCTGGATATATTGGGACATAGCCTCCGTCTCAGGGAGTGATAACGGGTAAACACAGCCTCGGGGAGGCTCTGTGCCTGGCAGGAGATCAATCGGGCAATCATAGGAACGGTGCGGCGGGAGCGTCTCCGCAGACTTCTTAGAGAAGACGTCCGCGTACTGGTGGTAGGGTTTGGGGAGCGCGGAGAGATCCGCAGGCACTTCAGTGGAAGCAACCTGAACGCTGCCCCTCAGGCACCTTCCCTCACAGTCCTTGCCCCAGCCCAGTATCCTCCCCGAAGCCCAGTCAATATGAGGGGAGTGGCAACGAAGCCAGGGAACTCCGAGGAGCACCTGATCGATGCCATTGGGCATAATAAGCAGGGACAGAGTCTCCTGATGTGAGGGTGAAATAGAGAGTCCGAGTGGGGCTGTCTGATGGGTCACCTGAGACGGTAACGGTGCCCCATTTACCACCCTAATGGTCAGAGGTTGGGAGAGTAACACCAGAGGGATAGCGTGTCTCTGGGCAAAGGTCGAGGACATAAAGTTCCCCTCAGCCCCAGAATCCAGGGTGACCTCTGCCTCCCAGGTGGAGGACCCACTATCGAAAGTACCCCGGAACACCGGTTTGGGTGAAAAGGGTCCCACCTTGGATTGACCACCACCTACGGCCACTGAACGTGGTCGTCTTTTCGGCTGCTGAGGGCATGTGCCAGCCGAGTGGCCAAACTGTCGGCACTGATAACAGCGCACAGAGCTTCGCATCGGTCGCGACTTAGTGCCGGTGCGAGACACCTCCATAGACTCAGAGGAAGGGAGCTCCTGTGCGGGATATATCAGCGGCTCGGTAAAGGTGGGAGCCAAATTAACCCTACGTCTGGATTGCGCTCGTTCCAACCCGCGCTCCGTGAAACGGAGATCAATGCGGGTGGAAACGGCGATTAACTCCTCCAGACTTGTGGGAATTTCCCTAGTAGCTAGAGCATCTTTTACGTGCTCAGCCAGGCCTCTCCAAAACACCGGAACCAAAACTTTGTCCGGCCACTCTAACTCGGAAGCCAGTGTCCGAAACCGGACAGCATGATGGCTAACCGAAAGTGACCCTTGTGTTAAGGATAACAGTTGGAGGGCCGTATCGTGTGTGACCCGTGGTCCCAAGAAGACTTGCTTCAGAGCCGCGAGGAACTGAGCAGCTCCTTGTACCACGGGATCATCACGTTCCCACAATGGCGTGGCCCACTGTAATGCCCGGCCAGACAACAGGGAAACAATAAATCCCACCTTTGCCCGCTCTGTAGGAAACCGTGCAGCCAGCAACTCCAGCTGAATGGAGCACTGACTAACGAATCCCCTACAGGTGGCACTATCACCCGAAAACTTATCGGGGAGCGGGAGGCGAGACATTGTCGGCAAGGGCAAAAGTGTGGGCACACGTGAGACAGCCTCAGAGACTGTCTGAGCAGCAGCGAGCGCAGCATTCGCAGCTGAGTTGGTGCTCTCAATAGCCGCCAACCTGCTCTCCAGCTGCCAAATGTAGCGCTGCAGCTGCTGCACGTCTGCCATTGCCAGCCAGACCCTGGCGCTAGTGTAATGTTATGGACGGCGGAACGCACCAAATATAAATAATAGTAGGTGCGTTCGCCGCCCGGGGTCTACCGTGCGGTAGGTGACAAGACCGCTGCTGGACAATGGCAGATGCACTTAGTAGGTGCGGTACTGCGCTCGGGTTAACGTCACCCGAACGCTAAGAGCGGCTCCGTAAAAACACAGAGTCGCTTGGCGAACACTAAAGCAAAGGCGCGGGCCCTGTTAGTGTCACAGAGGCCTGCGTGTGGCGTCACAGCCGCG